>NC_057391.1:9048077-9382782 GCF_019320065.1 Cervus canadensis | reverse complement strand
TAATGTTTTCTTTGACTAATCAGAGCAAGATGACAGTTTCTTTTTTATTTATTCTACTACTAATCTCAGTGTTATTTATCCAAATCTGCTCCATCTACTATTCATAATGATTGCATTGATGCATATAAGTTAAGGTGAATTGATTTAAATAAAATTGATTTAAATTTAAATTACTACCCAAAAAGATAGAATGCAATAGCTTCAACTGCAGCTTCCTATTTCTTATTTGATTTAACCACAATACAGTTCTCAACTGGTAAACAGATAGTTTCATTTTCAGAAGGCCTATGCTATACATTTCAAGTATTGACTGATTTTGATAATTTCTAAGCTTATTTTTACTGTCTAATCAGAAAAATGAAGCCTTTGAAACAAATAGATGCAAATTCATTGAGAGGGTTAAACACCTTTGAGTCAATAGTTTTATCATGATTTTGTGTGGTGTATATTACAATATGTCAGTATATCAAACAAAATACAAAACAATGTACATGTCTGTAAATGTTTTATTTGATTAAAACAAAACATGCTGAAAAATTTCTAAAGATACACACAAATGTTGAAATTCACAAAACTTGGAGAACAACTCTTTCACCCCCGCTCCCTGGCTCTCTAGGACTAGAGGACAGCAGAGGGAATAATGAGGGCTCATGGTTGCAATCATTCCTTTGCAGAAATTAACATAGACTAAGACGAATGTCATGCTGCACAGTCTAATCTTGCTTAAAGAAGGAAAAGAAGGCTGCACCTTTAGAGTCCTGGGCTGGTTTGTGTACAGGGTAATGAAGTAGGTGAGCTTAGAAGCTTAGAACTAGCCCAAAAAGGATATTAATATTGCTAAGCAGTAATGTGGTATGCCATCTCCACTGCAGATTGGAGCTCTGTGCCGATCACCTTATGTAGGAAGCACTATTTTGTTCTCTTTATATACTTTAAGTATATGACCTTTAAAAATTAGTATTTTTCCTTAGAAGGTAGCTTGTGTGTGTGTGTGATTTAATACTCACCTCTGAAAGGCAACCCACTCCAGTATTTGTGCCTAAAGAATTCCATGGGCAGAGGAGCCTGGTAGCCTACAGTCTGTGGGGTCTCAAAGAGTTGGACACGACTGAGTGAATCTCTGTCTGTCTGTCTGTCCAGGATGCTCTAGAATGTGTGTGTGCTAAGTCGTTTCAGTCATGTCCGACTCTTTGTGACCCTGTAGCTTGCCAGGCTCCTCTGTCCGTGGGGATTCCCCAGGCAAGAATACTGGAGTGGGTTGCCATACCCTTCTCCAGGGGATCTTCCCGACCCAGGGACTGAACTTGCGTCTCACGTCTCCTGCATTGGCAGGCGGGTTCTTTACCACTAGCACCACCTGAGATGCCCATGCTCTAGAAGAGTGAAGGCTGTATCTTCAGGTTACACCAGGAGTTCAGGTCTTGAAATACTGAAGCTCATGCTAGGCTGTCCTGGATTAATTCAAACATAGAACTGCCGCACATTGATTGAACTTAAGAGATTTAAAAAGTTTTCCCTAGCAGGATATCTATAAACAATCTTTCAGGGTGGGTTAATTGTGCAGAACAAATGTCACCTAAGCTGCTATCAAATGCTTAAGTATTACCTCCTAACAGGTCCTCACAATGACCCTGAAAAATTAGCTTCATTTTTCAGAGGTAGAAGCTGAGGCACAGAAAGGCTAAGTAACTTTCCCTAGTTCCCCCAACGGTAAGTAAGTGGGAGAGCTGAAATTAGGCCCTTGTCAGTCTGGGTCATGAGCCTACACTCTGTGTTTGTGATACTTTGAAAAAAGAAAACCTCATCAACGTTGGGGCACATTCTGCTCAGGATAGCTGTTGTTGTCACTGAGGATGAATGTTCTTTTAGCTCTTTTAAAAAGTGGGTAAACTTGAAACCAAGGGTAGTCATAAGTTAGAACCCTTGAACAGTAACTTGCTGAATAAGTAGCCCTGTAATTTGTAATGATTGTTCCTGCAGGCTGACTCACCAGGCTTCATGTGACTTAGGCAATACACCACACGATTCCTTTAACCGCCTGCTATAGATGACACCTCTGAAGCGTGGGTTGCCATAGCAATGGCAACTTACATTGTTTTTCAGGGAGGTGGAGCTAGCCTTGCCCAGGTCAAACAGCTCAAGACTCCAACTGGGTCTGCCCGAGGTGCCAATGGATGACTTTTTAATGCCACTGGTCCAAAACCCCACCCTCAGATCATGCTAACACTACCACTTTCTGAACATACATCCCATGAAGAAGGATGGTACTCATATAGGCCTGCACAGAACACCCATCATTTCACCTTTTCTTGCCTCCAAGCATCTCTCTCCACACCTCAGACCACCCCACCTCCTTGTCCCATAAATATTCTGAGCCCCTCACCTTCAGGGGGACAGATGGGAGATTTGTTGTCCCATCTCCTTGCTTGGCTGCTTCGTGAATAAACCTTTTCTCTGCTGCAAACCTTAACATCTCAGCATTTGGCTTGCTGTGTTTTGCACAAACCTGGTCCAGGAACAAACTGTCCTCTGAAGGACTGTGGGCCTTTGCTGACAGATGTTCAGCCAGCTCATGTTTTTGGGTGCCACATCTCAGGAAAGTGGAACCTCTCAGAAAAGAGCAACAGAACTAGCAAGGGCATGGAACTGCATCTATATGAAGCAAGACTAAGAAACTCAAGACCCTTCCCACTGATATCCCCAACTCTCAGCCCGGCCAGAGTCAACAAAAGATGGGAGAAGAATTACTATTCTTAATTGTGAATTTGTTATTTATTTGGCTATTCCTTTAACTAGGTATGCAGGATGTGAGTAAGCCTAGTTACATCATTGATTTTGGTTTTCTTATCGGTAAGATTGATTCTGGATTTCCAGGGAACAATATCTACACCAAGGCAGTACAGAGGGGCAGTTTGGAGCACTGAATCTGGAACCAGGTCATCTGAGTTTGTAATAGAGTTCTCAACTAACTTCTCACTCCTTAGAGTGATATACAGAAGGATAATAGTTTCTATTTCACTGGGTTGGGGTAACAGTGGATTAGTACGTATAAGCTCTTTGAGATTGTGCTTATGGGCAAGGTAGTCACTCAGTTGTGTCTGACTCTTTGCTACCCCATGGATTATAGCCCACCAGGCTCCTCTCCATGGGATTCTCCAGGCAAGAATACTGGATTGGGTTGCCGTTTCTTTCTCCAGAGGACCTTCCCAACTCAGAGATCAAACCTGGGTCTCCCACTTTGCAGGCAGGCTCTTGACCACGTGAGCCACCAGGGAAGCTCCCAGAAGAGCACTTGGCACTTAGTAAACTCTAAACAAATGGTAGCTATTAACACTATGGGTTTCTAGTACAGCTTCAAGGTCCAACTTTATACAATGGAGAATATTTAGGCAAGTCATCAGCTTGGATCCTTTTTCTTGGTCTCTCCAAGCTTAAGAGGCTCAGGAAATAACAATTCTTTTTGTGACCCCATTCTGTTCTCTTACCCAATCAGGCATCCCCCAGCTCTAAGCTATTGTCAGGGCAGGGTTTCAAGCAGGTGGAGGCAAGAGGTGGAGCAAGGGAAGAAGGAGGAAGAGGGTATTAAGGCCGGATGAAGGGCTGAGTGTATTATTAATAGTACAAGTTGTGTATAACTTGGCAAACACTTACGTACTAATACGTGTGAAGCTTGTTTCCCTTATGCAGAGTCAACACTGATAATGAGCTTGGACAGCTGGAGGTATCACCCTGCCAGGCAGGTCCCACTGTCTCCTCTGCCACCAGCCGACTTCCTCCTACCTTCCTGCATTCTGTTATTCTTCATTTCCCATCAACACTAGCCATCACCACTGCCTACATGTCATAATGGCAAGTGAGGTGTCCAGATACCAACGCAGAAATTGCCTGTTTTTATTCCGCCTCCAGAGAGGAACTTCATGAGTCGAGGCATTTCCAGAGCTGGACTCATCCTCTTGAAAAGGGTGAATGAGATGAGATCATTTTAAAGTTGAAATTGTATCAAAATACAACATTTTAAAGCTCTCCTTGAAAGAAATAAAAATCCTATGGGATATTCCTTTGGGTATACTCAGGTTCAAATGTAGACAGATAATTTAAATTATGACCTACATCTTAATTTAAAAAATACTCCTTAATTTTGAGTATATTTTTCTTAAAACTTTGAATTTTAGGAATGAAAAAGCCTTTTGAGACCTTTCAGTTCCATGTCAGCATGTTAATTTATTTTTAACTGGAGGATAATTGCTTTACATTGTTGTGTTGGTTTCTGCCATACAACAACATGAGTCAGTCATAAGTATACATATGTCCCCTCCCTCTTGATCTTCCCTCCCACCCCCCACCCCATCCCACACCTCTAGGTTGTCACAGAGAATAGTATTGAAACATGTACATTACCATTACATTACTGGTCAAGCTGTCCTCAGGCGAACTGCTCCAAATATTATCAACTCTTCCTGCAAAACATTGATTCTCAAATTTTAGCACATATCAGAGTCTCTAGTAGGGCAGTCCACCACAGGTTAGGCTTCCCTGGTGGCTCAGTGGTAAAGAATCTGCCTGCCAATGCAGAAACTCAGGTTTGATCCCTGGGTTGAAAAGATCCCCTGGAGAAGGAAATGGCAACCCATGCCAGGATTCTTGCCTGGGGAATCCTGTGGACAGAGGAGCTTGGCAGGCTATAGTCCATGCGGTCACAAAGAGTCAGACATGTTTGAGGGACCGAACAACAATATACATTATCACATGTAAAATAGGTAGCTACCGGGAAATTGCTGTCTAAACACAGGAAGCTCAACACTTGTCAGCATTTTTCAGATGAGGGAACTGAGAGGAAGTGAGGTGAAGACACTTGCCCTTGTTTATGGGGCTCATTAGCAGAGCTGGGGCAAGAACAGAATTCTCAGTCAAGAATTATTTACTTTAAATCACAGAGGACTCTTCCTCCAAATTAATAGCGCGTTGCACTGCAAAGCATTTCAGAATGGGAGGACAAGTGAAACTAGTTGCATCCTCAGCTCAGCTGGAGTGGTGGTGAAGGATGTGGCCTGGGGCCTCACCAGCAGGGTGGGAAATCCTGTCTTCCTACTTCCTAGCAGTGTGATCATAGGCAAGTTCTCCCATCTCTCTTTAAGTCACAGTTAACCTGATTGCAGATGTTTTAATGTATTAGGGGCAGAATCCGTAGTGGATGCATGTAAATCAGGAGCCGTTTATGTATTTGGGTGTCCAGTTACTGTTAAATACTATTTCTGAAAGGCACATTATGAGTATCTAGTGCAGTGATAGTTTTTAGCTTTGCTAAATCAGGATATTTAGGGATGTCTACATCCTGGGTGCTTTTCTAGGAGTCTCCCAACTAAGAGTCTTGAGAAATCAGAATTTTCTTTCTAACTGCGTCTTGTCCCTACCTGAGTCCAAGCAGACACTCCCCTGACTCTATAATCCTGAGGACAGAGACTTGGTCAGAGTATGATGTCACCTGTAACCCAGTGCCAGTCCAGTGCCTGAAAAAGAAATGTTTATGAAAGACTAATGCTATGAGATCTCTGGGATTTGGATATAGAAATGCTTCCCTGGTGGCTTAGACAGTAAAGAATCTGTCTGCAACGCAAGAGACCTGGGCTTGATCCCTGGGTTGGGAAGATCCCCTGGAGAAGGGAATGGCTACCCACTCTAGTGTTCTTGCCTGGAAAATTCCATGGACAGAGGAGCCTGGCGGGCTACTGTCCACGGGGTTGCAAAGAGATAAATACAACTGAACAACTAAGACTTTCATTGTAACACTTTCAATGCTGTGAGAGCTCTAGGATTTGTATATTGAAATGCTTCATGTTGATATGGCAGAAAAGAGCAAAATTCTGTAAAGCAATTATCTTTCAATTAAAAAAAAAAAGAAATGGTTTGGGGTGATCATCTAGTTGGGATTGAAAATTAGGGAGCTTGAACTGAAATTGTGCTTGCTGTATGAAATGAGGGTGATTAAAAGTATGTGGCTAATGTCTCCTCATGTCAGTCTTAAAATCACCAATCAATGAACATGTGAATGAATGAAGTGCTGAGTGACTGAACGAAGATGTGGAGTTCCAGCTTTGTTACAGTAGACCACAGCAGTGGGATACAACCTCCAAGCAAAACCGGGGAGGAAAAATGCTTAAAATGGGACCCGAGATGGACTAATCCAATATAAAATGGGTATTAATGTGTCATCTTTACCTGTGGACATCTTTAGTCAGTAGACGTCTGCGTTATAATGATTACACAGAGACGTATTCAATGCCCTTGCAGGAAGACAAACAACTTGAACCTGGCCTTTGACCAAAGACCTGTGACCTAGTTTATTCTAGAATGAACATACTTACTGATGAGGCCGTCATTATGTTTTCATTTTTCTTCACAGTGGTGTAAGAACAATGAGCTAACCATTTTACATCTTGATGTGAAGGAAACTCATATGTATAAATTATTACTGTTGTATTTATAATCCAGAATGATCTGATGAAATAGCACATGTAGATACTTAAATGATAATGAAGAGTTTGTGCTGAGTTTTTAATTTATTTGATTGATTTGTCGAATTTTAAATTAATTTGAGTTTGTAACAGAACTGTGAGTTTTTTAATTCATTCGGAGCCAAAGGTTACACGGCTTCTCTTTGTTAACAAGCCACATTTTCTCCTGGTCTGTACATTTTTTGCACTTATTTTTATTTCTATCTGGAAAGTTGTCTGACTGGTCTTTGCCACTAAAGGCATCAGGTTGTGTGAAAGTCTTGGCAATCCTTGCCTGATGACTACAGAAATGACTAATTAAGTGTGAGCAAATTCTTGTGGGATAACTTCATCACATAGTTCCAGAGAATCACTAGTACATGTCGGTCATTAAAGGATTTTTTTTTTTTTCCTTTTAAATGACGGCCATACTTATTAAAATAGCAAATTGCTTTCTTTTCTTTTCTTTCTAGAGGTTTTCATTTTTCTTATTTAGTCTTCATGGCTAGACTTCTTTTAGAAGCTTGAAAATCGTTTCTTTCTTGATACTAGGGCCTTTTTGGCAGACACGGCTTTTTTGTTGGAGCTGAAATATGGCTTGATTTATTTTTATTGTTTCTGGGTTTGTTTCCCAACATAATTAATATTATCAAAACTGTTCTTGGAACACAGCTTAATCCCTCAGCTTTTGTTTCTGATGCTAGGATGATTAGGTCTGGAGAAATAAATTTAAAAAAATAATTGTGTGCCAGGCTTAAGAGTGGTGGTAGCATTCCTTAGCCTTCCTGCTTCTGCCCACTTTTGCTTACATGTATATTCATCTGTTTCGTCTCAGAAATAATCACCATTCCTCCAGTTTAGAGAAAATGAGGAAGTCTCATTTCTGAGCTTCTTTCAACAAACAGACCATAAGATCCACTCACTGACACAAATTCTTTTTTCTAAGAAAAGAAAGTCATCGCTTTTAACATGCCACTCCTTAACCTCTCTTAGCTAGAATATTTAATAGAAATATCCTCATTGTAAAATCTTGGGTTCTTTCATAAAAGTAAATTTTGGCAATGCTGTTTTCATTCTTCCTGTCTCTTCTTTCTTTTTTTTTTTTTTTGACTGAAGAAAAAAACAACCTTTTTATTTTCTCTCAGTTTTTTTTTTTTCCTTTAGCCATGGACTTTATTGTTTGAATATTAACAACTATTATTCTATACTCACATTTTAATTTCTTACAAAACTCTACATTCCACATTGCTAGGTCTCTTCATTCTCCATTTTATGCCACATTTTCATGTAAAGGTATTTCCCTGAATCATAATCTGCCTGATTGTGTGTTTGTTGTTATGGTTGTTGTGGTGTAGTCACTAAGTTGTGACCCCATGGATCATAGACCCCCAGGCCCTTTTGTCAATGGGGTTCTCTAGGCAAGAATACTGGAGTGGGTTGCCATTTCCTTCTCCACTCTTCTTTCTTTTTAATCCCATGCCTAACACTTTGTGACCTAGTGGGATTTTCAGGTCTCTTAGTGAAAATATTCTCAGTCTGAGATGCTGGGATGCTGGACCACAAGGATCTCAAGTAATGAATGTCATATTAGAATTTAGGTTCTACTGATGACAGATTGTGCAAAAAATAGTGCAATAGTGAGTTACTGTTTTTGTTTTTAAACCAAAAGAGAGTACTCTTTTCTCTTTATTAGCACTAAATTTCAAGTAGCTAAGGAACCACAGTTCAGTCTACAAGGTTATTCTGTTAATTTGGCTCTTGCCTTAATATGCCTACATTTCATTTATTTTATTGTTCTTTCTGCCACAAAAGTTAGGGCTTTACTCTAAGACCCTCTTTTTCACAGACCCCCTCTCTGGTCTCTAAAGAAAACCCGGGGAAAGGTCCAAGCCCAGGGATTGCAGAAGAGGGACGAAGACGAGGGGGAGGCTGGACAGTGGGTGGGTAGACTTGCCCTCCACCCTTCAGGGCCCCCTCTTACGCATCTAGCTAACCCGAGTCCAAAACCTGGCCCCCACAGCTTCCTTTGGCTTCTGCACTTGACTTGAAGACCATCCTCTGGGCTGACTGCCTTAGAAGGCAATTGGTTATCCTCCTTGTTGGCTCACAGGGCAATTCTGCCACTGGACTTGCTGGCCTAGCCTCATGGAAATCTGACAGGCCTGCCTTGCAGAGACACAACAGATTGGCTTCTTTCTCTTCTTTGCTTTATTACATTCAGAGAGAGGCCCGGAGGAGGAGGAAGCCGAGGGCTGGAAGTCGCTCTCTACAAGGGAGTGCTTGTGAAATTCGCTAGGCAGAGAAAACAATACCGTGGGGGTGGCACTTTCAGTTGTGCTGTCTGCCGCTGGCAGGACAATTTAAACAGCACTGTTTCCCTCATCTATTGGGGCTTGGTTTCCATTCTTGCATAATGCACATGCCTGCTTCTTTGTACTGTGGGTAACAGAGAACCCAAGGGTGCCTGGGCTAGAGAGCTACAGGCTTCTCTAATTTTATGACTCAAGCAGAGCACAAGATGCACATTTTAAAATCTCGTCTTTTTGTTGCTAAAACAATATATCAACATTAAAGATCAGTTTTAATCATTATGATCTATTTTAGCAATACAAAAAATAAAGATTAGCCCTCATCTCTCATTTTAAAAAATTCTCAACTAAAGGATAATTGCGTTACAATGCTGTGTTGGTTTCGCCTGTACAACAAGGTGACTCAGTTACAAATATACCTGCAGCCCCTCCCTCTCAAGCCCCTTTCCCAATCCACCCCCAGGCCAGCCTGCCAGGTCATCACAGAGCCCTGAGCTGAGTTCCCTGTGCTATGTTCTTATCCCTCATTCAGTGGGACAGAGCTGGGTGCTCATTAGAATCACCCAGGAACTTTTCAAATTACGAAGCCCAGGTCTTACTCTAAACCAGATGAATGTGTCTGTAGTGGTGGGGCCCTACCATCTGTATTTTTAATAAACTCTTCAGATGAGTTGAGAACCACTTAAACAACCAGATTACTTTCCAACCAGCATAAGAAGTAATCTTTCCCTGTGACTCTCTCCCTGGTCACATTCCACCCCCCAGTTCAGTTCAGTTCAGTTCAGTCGCTCAGTCATGTCCGACTCTTTGCGACCCCATGAATCGCAGCACGCCAGGCCTCCCTGTCCATCACCAACTCCCAGAGTTTACTCAAACCCACGTCCATCGAGCAGGTGATGCCATCCAGCCATCTCATCCTCTGTCGTCCCTTCTCCTCCCGCCCCCAGTCTCTCCAAGCATCAGGGTCTTTTCCAATGAGTCAGCTCTTCGCATGAGGTGGCCATAGTACTGGAGTTTCAGCTTCAGCATCCATCCCCCAAGCGTTAAGGTAATCACTATTCTAATTTTGGTGTTTATTATCCCCATCCAAAGATTTCAGCTTTAATCACATGTGTATATACATGTTTGTACCCTTAAATAATATATGGTATAGAATTTATAAGTTTTTAAAACATTGTGTAAGTGGAAATATGTCATGTGTATCTTTGTGAAACATTTGTTCTCAAGATTTATTCATATTGATATGTGTAGTTTGTTCATTTTCACCGTATAGTATTCTATTGTCTAAATATTAAAAAAATCTGAGGGAGACTTTCCCAGGAGTCCAGGCACTTGGCGCTTCCACTGCAGGGGGCATGGGTTCGATCCCTGGTTGGGGAGCTGGGATCCCACATGCTTAATGACATGGTCAAAAAATTTTTTTTGAAGTGAAGAGAGTGGTTGTACCACATTAGCAGAATTATTTTCATTTGCAGTTTATGGTCAAGGGTGCGTATAATAGTGATAATTCCATTATAACTCAATTTTGGTTCTTTTTCCATTTAATATTTTTTCTTTCCATTTTGTGTTGTATCATAAGCTTCTTTCCATATTTTAACATGTTATAATGATCATTTAATTAACTACATAATTTTCCTTCCGGTTTATCCTAATTTACCTGAATATATCCCTAATATTTACTCCTAGTATCTTTTCAGGGGATGGAACTGGCAATGCGATAAGGAAGATTCAGATATGAGCAGCTTGCTTATCTGTTGAGTTTTTTCCCTGGAATAACTTCCCAGAAGTAGGATTATTTTTTTTTTTTTTTCAGAAGTAGGATTATTAAATCAAAGTCTTTGAACAATTTTATGATTCTCAATACATTTTGTTATATTGCCTTTCAAAAAACACTTTTACCATCTCTCGGTTAACACTGGATGATTTTGTTTCATGGGAGAATAGAGTGTTAGAAGTGCCTCTTTTGGAGAAGTCATACTATTGGTTACAAACTCTTAGAACAAATCAAACACTGAAAAGTGTTCCTAGAGTCGAATCTATTTAAAAAAAAGCAAAGCCAAATGGAATAGCAAACACACAGGCAATACTGAAAACAGTGAAGAGTAAATGATTCCAGATGTGATTTAACAATGAGAACTGTTCCTTAAGTTGCCTAACCTCTTCACTAAACCTCAGTTTGCTCATCTATACAATGGGATTATAGTAAGAATGATGATAGCAATGAGTAACACAACAGCATTTTCATAGTCTTTATCATATGCTAGGCACTATTCTAAACACTTTAGGTATACCAACATTTAATTATCACAACATCCCTATGATATAGGCATTACTATTATTATGCCTGTTTTATAGCTGAGGAACCAAAGCACAGAAAGAAGTTGAATGACTTTTCTAATGTGTAGTTAGGAACTGGCAGAGCTGGAATTCTAACTCAGACAGTCTGGCTCCAGAGTTTATTTACACTCATAATCTCTAAATAAATAATATAGTTCATATAAAATACTTAATACAATGCCTGGCACATAGTAAGTACTCAATAAATGATTGCTTTTATTTTCATTATTATATATTTTAAAAAGCCGACTAGCTAGTATAGGGAGTGGCGGAACTGATTTAAAAACTCTAGAAGACAGAAATCAGTGAGTGGAAGTTTCAGCAAGGTGACTTCTGACTATAGCCAACTCCTGGGCACTGGGCATGAAAAAGGAGAGGCTGAATGGCCACTTGTCAAGAATGTTGTAGGAGAAATTTCTGCATCAGGTGAGTGGCTGAGCTATACGACCTCTAAGGTACTTTCCAACTACAGGATGCTATGATTCTAAGCCAGAATCTTATGTTCTTTATCCACACAATAAAACCTCATTTGTTTCAGTTCAATATTAGTTTTAAATATTAGGTTCAGTTTATGAGCCTTGTTGATGCCATTTTCACTGCAATTATCTGAATCATTTGCCAACAAGAGCGTGGCTCTGTGGTTTGGGGAAGCCTTTGGTGGTCTCTCGTGTTGCAGTGTTTGGTGTGTTATAGCATCTGGACATTATAATGACAGGTGCCGGGGACATGGACACATAAAGGCGTGTGTTTCTGTGCAGGGGTGGTCAGCCCTTCCAGGTGGGCGTCTACAGGATTACTGTCACTTGGCTGAACATCATTTGGAGTCAGTCATCCATAACTATTAGAAGAAGGCACAGACCCATGAGATCATCGTGGCATTAAATGTTTACACTGAAAAATTATGAGGCTATTTTTGTAGATGTGAGTTGGTGTTTCATCTCTAATAGCACAGTTTGCACGTGACTCAGGGGAGTGGCAGTGAGTTTCTTCCTGGGAAGGGGAGTTACTCCCTTGATGGAAGAAATAGTTTTGCTCAAGTCATGGGGAAGTCACACCTGACCTCATAATTTGCCTTCCCTTTGGATATCAGCCTAGGCAATTATTTTGCCTTTACCACTGCATCTTAAGCAATCCTTTGGGAGAATACACAATTTTCTATATCAACTTTATATAAGTTCTCCAAAAACGCCACCAAAAATTTAAAAGGCGTAGTTAATTCCATTATGAAGATGTTGATAAGTATATAAAGATGTTGATATGTATATAAAGATGTTTGCTATGGCATTCATAGCAAACACACTAGACTGGCTCAGAAAGTCAATACTTAGAAAATGATTTCTTCTTGGCTATGTATTTTTGTCTTTGGTCTAAAGTTTAACATTGTGGGGAATGTGTAGTTACTATGGAGATAGATGAAAATAGGCATGGAGTTTAGGACATCAAACTGTCAACAAATTTACTATATAAAAATAGGATGTGGATTCAGAAGGAAAGTAGACAAAAGCTTCCAAAACAATATTATGAGATTTTATCTATAATGTAAGGGGGATGTGTAAGCTGGAAAGCAGATAAAACTTTAGGCATTAGATTCCACAAAATCTCAAGCAATTTGAAATGATCGTGTTCGGGTCATCATCACTGAAACACACAATATATTTGCCTTATAAGGAAATTAATCTATTTTTATTTGGTGAGATTTGACTATTTTCAACATTAGTAATAATTCTCTTGAAACAGAGATTGTTACAAGTTGGCTTCTGTTTATGATGTCACCTTCAAGCAAACAGCTCATGTATTTACATGTATGAGTCTTTACACTCTGTGTTTGAGAAATATTGTAACTCAAGTTAAATAAAGGAAAAAAAATGCCATTTTGTTTTGAGTAAGCTAAAGTTTGCTTTGCAATCTCACCAGCAAATAATTCTGAGCATACATTTGGGGCATCTTGCTTTGGGGAACTTCAAAGAGGATGGCAAGCTATCTGTCAGTAATTACAAGTGTCACTGTTCTTGTGTTATTCATAACGAATCCAATAGGATGAAGGTGGTGTCTCCAGTCACCCAGGAACTTGAATTAGAACGCTTAGGACTTGAATGACAGCAGTAAGTGATCAGAATCACTGCTTTTTTGGAATGTAGGTAGCATTTCCAAAAGGAACATGTGTTATTTACATACATAAAGTAAATATTGAAAGATTGGCTTAGGCTAAAAATACCCAAAGTGAGGTTGTAGGGGAGGACAGTAGAAGAATGAGTTTGACTTTTCAAAACAGAAAAATTCCTTTTGTCACATCTGTTTAAGGTGAAAGTCAGTTTTTTGATTCAAATAAAACAGAAGGGAGTTGACAACATAATTCAGAAAAGAGTTAACAAAAAAAAGTTTATCCAAGAAGTGACAAATGTATAGTATAGCCAAGAATAAATCTCAATTTAAAATATTATTCTTAAGCAAATTATACTCTGATGACATCTTGCTACATTTCAGATTGTATGTTTAAAAGAATGAAATTTGAAAATTATTTTGACACATAGCATTTTGGGTTACATTGTGAAAAATGTATCCTAAGCAAGGCAGTATATTTATCGTCTATAAAACAAGGCAAAGAAATTGAACTTAGAGTCTTCTTCTGGTAGGTTAGTTGGACAAACAAACCTTCGTTCAGACCTAGAAGTTGACATTGATCTTCTTGCCCAGGGTAAAGCCTTGAATGAGACAAGAGTCCATTTGGGAAAATAAAAGAAGGAATATCTCTCTTCTCTACTGGGGACAGAACCACAAAGTAATTCAGGTAGCTTGAATTTATGCCTCTTCTTTGAAAATGTCCTTCTTGTGCAGCTATTTCCCTTTGCTTCAGATATTTTCTGTTGCAGCATAACCCTGAGAGAGGGTTACTGGAGAGGACACATGGTCTTTTTCTTTAAATGCAGGTCCAGCTGCCCAGTAAACATGACAATATGCAGTGGGAGACCTGATATTCTTCAAGGGAGTCTTGTCAGGCACAGCTGCAGAGGGGAGGCCTGTGAAGCCAGTGGCCGACCTGCTGAGATCAGAGCAGTGGTTAGGGGAAACCTGGCCAGTGCCTTCTGGGGGCAAAACTCCTCCTGCTTCCTCCGCCCGCCCCAGCCCTTCAGTCAGCTTAGGTTGGAGGCTGCTTGCGTTCCTGCGAGGAAAGGACAGGTTTCTCCTCTGCGCACTCTGCTTGTGGTTATTGTTCAGTCATTAAGTCGTGTCTGACTCTGCACTGCCATGGACTGCAGCATGTCAAGCTTCCCTGTCCCTCACTATCTCCTGGAGTTTGCTCAGATTCATGTCCATTGTGTCGGTGATGTTATCTAACCATCTCATCCTCTGCCACTCCCTTCTCCTCCTGCCCTCAGCCTTTCCCAGCATCAGGATCTTTTCTAATGAGTTGGCTCTTCGCATCAGGTGGCCAAACAACTGGAGCTTCAGCATCCGTCCTTCCAGTGAATTCCTCCTGTGAACCAACGCTCTCAAAGAACAGGGAGCCTCTACAATGCTCCTGCGACTCCGGAGACCAAGTAGGTGACTTAACACTCCAATCCACTGGCAGAGGTTCGGGAACAAATCAAAGAATTTAGAACTAGAAGGATGTTTAAAGCCTTAAAAAAAAATACAGCCTTCTCATTTTATATGTGAAGAATTGAGACTGTGTGAGCGCCTTGAAGCTAATTAGTGCCAGAGAAATGGGACAAGAACCCAAGTGTCTTGAGCAGGATTTTTGCAAAGGCGAGAGAGAGAGCGAGTCATTATCTCAGGAGATATGTGATGTGGATGCTGCCTCCAGGCCAGGGCTCATTCCTCTGTACAGTTACTAAGCAATGTTGGTAGGAAACATAATTTTAGATGGGGTGACTTGGGGCTTCATATTTAAAGAAATGAATTATTGTGAGTCTGTCATGTGCAAACGAGTGCCAAACAGTTCTCTTCACACTGTTTTATAAAACAATCATAAGCCCCGCAGCTTTTCCTTATTGGGCTGTGTCCTTAACTGAACTCATGGAGGCACTTCATCTTCTGTCCCTTTGAGTGGCTCACTCACACAGTGAGGAAGCTATACTTGAAATCTTGAATTCTCTGGCACATAGTTAGGGATGGTTCTCTTTCTAGTAGATATTCTTTACCTGAGTCTTAAGACTAGGCAGCTGGGTATCCATTTAACAGGAAGACCTAAATTTCATCCCTTCCAGGCATAGTGCCCAACTTGCAAAATGGGAATCCTTGCAACTCTTTCCTGCATTTGGCCTGATCTGTCTTGTGTAGTCACAGTAAATTTATACAAAGCAAAGGGAAGCAGAAACAGACAAAAACACTTCATTTTAGCATCCTGGAAGCAAATTGCATTGCTTTAGTTCTGCTTACCATGAATGCATAGAGTAACAGGCTGTAGATATTGGCTCTATGAAAGTTTTAAAGTAGGTGAATTTTTACAAAATTGTGTACCTATTATGTGCCAGGCATTTTTTTTTTTCATTCTCCTTCTGGTTGGCATCTATCATAAAAACTTTATTTTGGGGAAAGAATTTGATTGGTTATTTATATTTTAGTTTATGCATTTATTTACCCAGTGACTATTTCATGAGCAACTACTTTGTGCCCAACACTATGCTATTTGTTTGGATACAATAGGGAGAAAAAAATTAGACAAATTCATGCCTTTATGAAGCCATGAGAGAAGCTAGTGAGAGACACAATATAACAAAATAAATAAATGTAAGATAACAACTTGAGGATAGCTGTGAAAGAGATATGCAAATTGCTAGGAGACAGGGGACTAGACCTGGTGGTAAAAGCCAAGGGAAGCTTCCCTGTAAAATGATACTTGAACAGAAATGTGAAGGAGTCAGAGTTATCAAGAAGGGAAGAGTGATTCAAGTCAGGAAAATAGTATATATAAAAGCTCTGTAATAGTGAAGGGTCAAAGGGGTATAGTTTGGCCACCTGATGAAGAGCTGACTCACTGGAAAAGATCCTGATGCTGGGAAAGATTGAGAGTAGGAGGAGAAGGGGGCAACAGAGAGTGAGATGGTTGGATGGCATCATCGACTCAATGGACATGAGTTTGAGAAAACTCCAGGAGATAGTAAAGGACAGGGAAGCCTGGCATGCTGCAGTCCATGGGACCGCAAAGAGTTGGACTTGACTTAGCAACTGAACAACAACAAAGGGGTATAGTATATATTATATTTTTGCTTTTGCTGTAATATGGTGAATAAGTTTGTTTGTGGTTAGAAGGGATACAGGTAGACTTGTTAGGAGGTTATTAAAATAGACAAAGTTTGGGTAAAGAAGATGAAGAAGATATAGAGGAACAGACAGTTTTGACAGAATTGGGGGAGAGATTGGGCATGGAGGTGAAGGGAGGTCACTTCTGGCTTTCAGGTTGGTTCTACTGGATGACTAGTTCATTGAGATGGGAACCAAGGAAGAAAACCAGGTTAGGAGTATTGATGGGTATGGGAAATGATGAGACCTTGAATTCATTAAGCTTGGGCACCTTCAAGAATCCTAAGAGGACAAACTTGCCAGTTGTATAATCAGGTTTGAAGCCTGAGGAGACATAGGCTTGGGCTGGAGATTATCTGTGTTGTGAGTCATCTGTGTTTGGATAGTAATGAAGAAATTGAGTAGATTTGAGAGTACCTGGGAAGAGAATATTTTCGATTGGGTTTAAAGAGATGCTTTGCTTTCCTCTGGGGATGTGCCTGTTGAGCCTTGTCTAAGTACAGAAAAAAGCTCTTTGTTTCCTGAGCAAGGTCTTTCCGGTTTTAGAGCAGGTGGGCAAACTTATGAATTGGGCAGAAATGTCCCTAAAATTATGCCACAGAGGTGGATCCTCCTGGGCTTTTTGAAAAGTTAACCAACTTGACTTCAACCAAAAGGCTTGAAAGGTATTTTTAAAATCCTTAAGAAAAACCAACTTTTAGCGATCTTCTTGGGAAGTGGATAGTACATATGGAGAGGACAGGTAAAATGCAAATGTCTATAGAGCAAATTAAATTCTGTGTTGGCAAAAAAAAAAAAAACTGATTAAAATGATCAGAGATGTCCTTTCAATCTAAGATAGTTTGAAGATTTTTTTTATGTGAAGACTAAATTAATCTAAAGCAACCCGACTGACTTGTAGTGAGTTAAAAGTGCTTGTTTTCATTCTATGTCAATGGGTTTACATTCCCTCAAAAGATAAACTTTATTTATTTATGTTTATTTGTTTTATTTTTGGCTGCACTGCGTCTTGGCGGTGGCGTGCAGGAACTTCACTGTGGCGCGTGCCTTCTCTCTAGTTGTGGCTCACGGGCTCTGTATTTTGTAGCACTGGAGCTCCGTAGTTGCGGTGTGGGATTAGTTGCCCCGTGGCATGCGGCATCTTAGTTCCCTAATCAGGAATTGAACCTGTGACCCCTGCATGGGAAGGTGGATTCTTAACCACTGCACCTCCAGGCAAGTCCAGTAAGCTATATTTGTATATTTATTTATTTTTATTTTTGGCTGTGCTGCAGGGCTTGTGGGATCTTAGTTCCCCAACCAGGGATTGAACCCAGCCTGGCAGTGAAACACCATGTCCTAAGCACTGAACCACCAGGAAATTCCCAAAATGTAAGCTTTAATAGCCCGCGTAGTTGAAAAGGCTGTGATTCTTCCTTAGGGTTCTTACTCTCACCTTATCTGCCAATGAGTGATTGAATAGTCCTTTCCTGATTTGTTCCCTTGTTCCCAGGGCATGTGGAACTTCCCTGACCAGGATTGAATCTGCACCCCTGCTGTAGAAATGTGGAGTCTGGACCCACTGGACCATCAGGGAAGTCCACCACTGATCTTTTTTATTGTCTCTATGGTTTTGCCTTTTCCATGGTGTCACGTAATTGGAATCATCTAGCAGGTAGTCTTTTCAAACTGGCTTCTTTGACTTAGCAATATGCATTTATGATTAAGAGTCCTCTATGTTTTTTCGTGGCTTGAGAGTTCATTTCTTCTTATGGTTGAATAATACACAATCGTACAGATGTTCCATACTTTGTTTATTCACCCATTGAAGAACATCTTGGTTATTGCTAAGTTTTGGCAATTACGCATTCGTGTTCTGGTTTTTGTGTGGACATGATTTTCAGCTAATTTGGTTTTCAGCTAATGCTAAGGAGCATGACTGCCAGATCATATGGTTAAGAGTAGGCTTAGTTTCTCTTCTTTCTTTTTTTTAAAAATGTTTTTATTGAAATATAGTTGATTTACAATCAACGTTGTATTAGTTTCAGGTGTTCAGCAAGGTGATTCAGATATATATATATATGTGTCTTTTTTTCAGATTCTTTTCCCTTATAGATTATTATAAGTCATTGAGTAGCATTCCCTGTGCTATACAGTAGGTCCTTGTGGGTTATCTATTTTATATATAGCAGTGTGTATGATTAATCCCAAACTCCTAATTCATCTCTTTCCCCTCCACCCCCTCAAGAGTAGGCCTAGTTCTGTAAGAAACTGCTAAAGTGTCCTTCAAAATGGTTGTACCATTTTGTATTCCTATCAGCAAATGAATGAGAATTGTTACTTATAGTACTTAAAAAAAATCTATTAGCAACAACATTTAAAAATAAATCTATGCATAAGCTATTTGTCTATAAAGAATAGCCATTGTTTGTTGTATATGAAGCAGAGCGTCCCCACTTTACTGATCGTATTTTAATACTTTTTTTTTCCCCCAGTGGATAGAGTTTCTCCTCACTGTGAAGGATCTGCCTATAGATAGATTCCTCCAGAATTCAATTTTTGACGTTGAATCTTTGAATTCTTGACTAGTAGTGATGAGGAATTATTTTTTAAGTTTTAATAAAATCATATGCTGCTCTCAACAACACCACACAGAGCACAAGGCCACAGTTTGAGGTATTTGTTACCTGCCAGTAAAATCTTTCACCAGTCAATTTTGCATGTAGGCATAATTAACGTTAGCATGTAAAACAACCACAAAGACTTTGAGTGTGCTCAGCTGAGTTATTTTTAGGTTCATGCAAAATATTTTGTTAATGTAATTTTCAGGTTACTTATCTAAACATTCAAAGGAAAGACAAAGAGACCTTTCATGCTGCCACTGCAGGGCTCACCCGTCCCCTCCTTGGACCTATACTGGGAACTCCCAGGATTGTACCATAGAAACACATACATCCCTTTACTCATAGACTCATGAGCTAGAGGGTCTCTCAAAGGCATAAGCCTGACCCAATTTAGGTCATATGCAACACAGAATGCTTACTCTAATCTTCCAGGATTCCAGATTTTCTTTTCTAGTGAAATAGAAAAATTCACAAGCTTTTCCTTTTTCAAAGGAAGGAAAGGCCAAACTGAACTTCTTTACCCGCAGTTAGAGAATCGTTCCTTTGTATTCTTCTGTTTCAAAAACACCAGGAGCATTTTTCTTAAATGTTCTCTCCATAACGACCACAAAATGGTAGTTATGTGAGGTGAAGGATGTGTTAACTAACCCTATTGTGGGAAATAGTTTGCAATATATGCAAGTATCAAATCATCCCATTATACACCTTAAGCTTCCGTAATGTTGTACATCAATAATATCTTGATAAAACTGGGGAAAATGTAAGTTCTTTACTTACATGAAGACAGGCTCCCTTTTCCCCATGGCTTTTGTGTTATTATTTTAAAATAAGGCTTTCTTTTTACTCCTGGCCTTTTCTCTTATTCTTTTTTTTTTTTTAATTCTCTTCCATTATGGTTTATTACAGGATACTGAATATAGTTCCCCGTGTTGTACAGTTTGACCTTGTTGTTTATCCTTTCTCTCCATAACAGTTTGCACCTGCTAAGGCCAAACTCGCAATGCATCCCCACCCCACCTCCCTCTGCCTGGGCCACCACAAGCCTGTTCTCTGTCTGCGAGCCTGTTTCTGTTTCATGGGTAAGTTCATCCGTATCATATTTTAGATTCCACATATAAGTGATATCATATGGTATCTATCTTTCCCTTCTGACTTATTTTGCTTAGTGTGATAATCTCTAGGTCCAACCATGTTGCTGTAAATGGCTTGGTTTCATTCTTTTTTTATGTCTGGGTAGTATTCTCTTATTCTTGAGCCTACATATTTGTTATCTTTCTAGATAATTTGATTTAACATTTATAGAGCTCCTATTATGTGCCAAGTTTTGGGTTAAGTTCTAGGAATCCCTTTAAGGAAACATCGAGGACAGGAGTTGGCAAACTTTTTCTGTAAAGGACCAGATAAATATCTCAGTTTTGGGGGCCTATCCAGTCTGCGTCACACTAGTCAACTTTCTAAACAATTCAATTAACATTTAATGATGTAATGCTAAGGCAGCCACAGACAGTAAGTCAAAGGATGGGAATGGCTGTGTGCCAATACACCTTTTTATAAAAGCAGGTTATGGACTCATGATGAAGGAAATTACTGATACTGCTAAAATGAATTGGAATACAATGTAAAGAGTACTCTTCATCAGCAGTATACACATAATATGTGAACTCTAAAAGCAGTACAAACAACTTGAGATTGGAATACAGCAAAGGAAAGTAATTCATTTTATCTGGCATTGTGAAGCAAGTTTTCATTTAGGAGGTGACTTAGGATTTAAAGGATTCCAGGAGGAAGAAAGGATTTTGTAAAGAGAATTCCAATTAGTGTGAACAAGGAATGTGAGCATGAAAGAACATGTCATGCTTGGGAAGTCTCAAGTTCTCCTTTTGTGGCTAAAACACAGTTTCTTTATAGGAAGATGTGGGTGAAAGGTATTCTGGAGCCAGACTGTCAGAGGCTCTGAGGCTGCCCTCTGGGAACTAGATTTCAGCTGAAGGTCAAGACTGGGACACCATCAGCTCTGTTTACAAATGCAATCTGTAGGTCTATTCCCGTGGAGGGCATTTTGGAGTAGGAGGGAGTTGAGGCAGGGAAATAAATTTTAAACCCATTTCTGTTGTCCAAGTGACAGAGGGTAGGGCTTGAACTGGGCAGTGACTTTGGGATAGAGAAGAGAGGCTGTGGGAGATGAACTGACAGGTCATAGCGACTGAATGGTTGTTTCTAAAATTCTGCGACTGTCACCGGTTGGTTGTGTGCCGGTCACGTAGGGATCAGGTTGCTCTTGGATCCTTTCCCTGCCCTTCCTTGCTGGGCATCTCAGGTAACCGACCCCGTCAAACTTCTGCGCCCGTCTTCCTTTCCTCTCGGCCTCTGGTTGGGTGTAGCCAAGTCGGAGGTGGGAGGAGGAGAGAAGCCGCGCCTATTCTCCCCTCTCTGCCTGTCCCCATGGCATCAGCTGCCCGGTCCAAGGCTCCGGCTTCCACTCGGTGTCCTTGCTCTTGGGCTCTCTGACCCCTCCTTTTCTGCACCCTTTCGGTGTCAGTGGTAATAGAGGCTTCCTGCTGCTCTAATCTGTCTCTGGGTTGCCTCACCTTCCTCTGTTTTCTCTTTCAGCTTTTCTGATCTGTTTGTAACCAGTTCCCCTCGGTTGAACTAATTAATATAAGTTCTATTTTTCTAACCAGATCCTAGCTGATAGAGATGTAATGATTAAACTAGTTGGGCAATACAGGGGTTTAAGTTAGGAAAGGAAGACAATTCAGTTTTCAATCTGACTCATGGTTTGCTAGAAAGTCCCTACGGTATCTGTGATGACCTTCATTCCTGCTTCCTCTTGACCAGAGGTCCCTGACCCCTGGGATCGCCTGCCTGATGATCCAAGGTGGAGCTGATGTAATAATAATAGAGATAATGCGCACAGTAAATGCAATGCCCTTGAGTCACCCTGACATCATCCCCCTCCCCCTTCCCTGTGCCAGGTGGGAAAACTGTCTTCCATAAAACCAGTCCCTGGTACCAAAATGCTTGGGAACCGCTGCTCTAGACCATTCATTGAGAAGCTAGTCTGAATATTTTTTTTAAAAAAACTGAGCATATCATATCCTTCCCTACTTAAAACCTTTCAGTGACTTTTTGTTGTACCTAGAATGAAAGCTAAACTCCTATATAAGCTTCTACTTGCACCTACTTGTCTCTCTCTCCTCACTTCCTGTCCAGCCTGGCCCCCTTGCTGGTCCTCAGACTCACTGAGTTAACCTCTGTCTCGGGGCCTTTGCACTTCTCTCTTCCTACTGGAAATGCTCCTGCTCCCCTCTCCACGTGCTGTCTTCATGCACGTCTCTATGTTTGTGCCACCTCTTCAGAGATCCCACCGCCAGTTACCTCCTTACTGGTTTCTGTTCTTCACCACCTGCATCGCTCTATAGAATTCTGTCCTTTACATATTTCTACTTCTTTAAAGCTTAAAAGCAAAAAACATTTGCCTCATTCACCTTTCTATTCTTAGCACCTACATGCAGCCTGGCATATAATTAAGGACAGCATGCATGTGTGCGTGCTGTTGCTTTAGTCATGTCTGACTCTGAGATCTCATGAAATGGAGCCCACCAGGCTCCTCTGTCCATAGGATTTTTCTGGCAAAAATAGTAGACTGGGTTGCCATGCCCTCCTCCAAGGGATCTTCCCAACCAAGGGATTGAACCCACGTCTTCTGCCTTGGAGGTGGATTCTTTACCACTGAGCCCCCCAGGAAGCCAAGGACAGTGTAAGAATTTGCTAATGAATAATAATGTTACCTTTATAAAGTATTGTATAGCACAGATGCCTTATATACTTATTTATTTATTTTTGGCACCTGGATAGGGACTTGAACCCTGGACCCTTGGATTAAAAGTCTGATGCTTTACTAGCTGAGCTGCCCAGGCACTCTTATACAAGGTACTTTTTTTTTTTTAAATTACTTTGCTGATTATTTTATTTTCATGCTATCTCTTCCTGAAATGCTCTCCCCCATTCCATCTTCACTGTTCTTCCAAAACAGTTGGAATCCTTTCGTCTGTGAAATGTTCCCTCCTTACTCCACACAGGGAATTGACTTCTTCCTTCTTTGGGGTCCATTGTACCCCAGCAAGACTGATATTTTACTGTAGTCACTTAATATTTAACTCCTTTTCCTAAATAGCAACCTCTTAAAGAGAAGTGGAGATCATCAATATTTTTACCTCCATAGTAATTCATAGTATTCAGTCTGTAGAATAGTGCATGATGCATTATTGCATTTGGTAAATATTTGTTAAGTGAGTGAATGAAGTAGGAGATACAGATTTTCCGGTTTCACATTTCTACTTGTTTCCATACACTGTGGATCACTGGGAAGGAAAAATGGTTCCAAATTTGTAAAATGGGGATGATAGTTCCAACCACACACTGTTTGTGGACATGACTAAAGTAATGGAATGAACAATCTTAGGAGATGATAAAAATAACATGAGTAAAACTTGCCATTCGTGTGTTATAGGAAAAGGGCTTCTTCCATTGACTAGAATCCTTGTCAAGACTGATATGAATATCAGTCTTACCTGAGACTTGTCTATAAGAAACCTTAAACTTTCTAGAATTTTCAAGATGATTTGTGAAGAACGTCCTGAAGGAGGTATAGTTGCGGTAGCGTGTGTGTTAAGTCACTTCAGTAGTGTCTGACTCTTTGCAACCCTATGGACCATAGCCCACCAGACTCCTTGGTCCATGGTATTCTCCAGGCAAGAATAACTTCACAGAAAAATAGGAAGATGTCTGAAATGCTTGGCTTTTTCAGACACTCTGTTAATCTTGGGAGGAAGGCCTTATAGTACATTTTCTGGGGATAAGTGTACAGAGCCCATAGGTAAGAGAAGGACACACTCGGGGACCCCATAGCTGGTCTTGGGTGCAGGTCCAAGATGACCAGCCAGTACAGTGTCCACCTGCACCCACCCTTTCCCCTGTGAACCCAAGTCCCCAGCCTAGCACCAGGAAAGACTGGTTGTCACTGAGCACTTGGGTGTTGAGTCCCGACAAGTGCCCTCTTGATCTGGTGGCTTGGAATCCTCAGCTCCTGATCTTGGTGACTTAGAGAAGCCAAGGGAGGGATGGAAACGTACTAACCACTTTTCCCGCCGGCATCTTTCCCCCGTGAAACTCTGCTCTGCCCTTGGGAAGCTGAGAGGCTGTTTTGTCTCCAGCCCTATTTTGCCCTGAGTTTTACTAAGTATATAATTTACTATTAAGACCAGAAAGAAGAAACAGATTTGAAAACATTTAAAAGTATTTAAGTGCCAAAGTTTTTTTTTTTTTTCCCTAAGGATAAAACTAATGATAGAAGGTTGATTTTCATCCAAAAGTTCCTTGAAGACAAAAACAACCTTTTCGAACACATCTTGATTGAACCTGGCTGGGGCAGGGGCATGGTGGGTGGGGACCCTGGGCGAACTGGGGTTCTCTATGTGTAACTGGTTGTGACCTTGGCTTTGAAGATGAAGTCATAGTGTGCTGAGACACCTTCCCCCTTGTTTCACCCATACTACGTTTCCCTGAAGGGGGTCTTAACCACACTTTCAGACATATCTTTATGTCTGAAAAATAATCCCAGTTCTGCTAAAACAATTGTGGGTATTTTTGCTAATACACAGAGCCAAGTCTTAAAAGAAATCCAAGGCTTTAAAAAATGAAAAAATATTAATTACCTGCTCCCCCTAACTCTCTGTCTTTTAAAAATTAAATATTCTAGGGCTTCCCTGGTGGCTCAGTGGTAAAGAGTCTGCCTGCTAACGCAGGAGACATAGGTTGGATCTCTGATCTGGGAAGATCCTACATGTTACGGAGCAAACAAGCCCATGGGCCACAGCTTTGAGCCTGTGCTCCAGAGCCTGTGCTCTGCCACAAGAGAGACCACTGCAAAGAGAAACCCGCCCACCGCAACTAGGGAGTAGCCTCCACTTGCCACATCTAGAGAAACACCCATGCAGCAACAAAGACCCACCATGGCCAAAAATAAAAATAATAAAAAATGAAGTATTCCAAGATAATATCTGTGAATGGTTGACACATAAGCATTAGCTGCTCTTCTCTGTGATCTCTTTCTGCGTTCCTTTCTCTCTCTTTTTAAAAATAACATATTGTATTTAATTATATGTTTTCACACCCCTCATTAGACTTGAGCTTATGTGGGTCAGGATCAAGTTTCATCCATCTTTGATTTATCAGACCCTACGATATGAGTGTGCCTAGTGCAGAATTGTTTCTCAAAAAACTACTTGTTGAATGAATGAAATATCATTTTTAGCTCTAGGCCTTTGGCTGTCTGACTAATTAGATAATTTTTAATTCATCACAAGCATTAGCTCTTAATCAGATCTAAGGGTACCCAAGCTCACTTTTAATAAAAGAAGTACAAATTAACACTACTCCCGATACCACTTTTTCATCTGCCATATCCTTGTATATGTTGTACACATACTATCAACATTTTGTTAGTTGTATATGTTACTATTACTCCTAGGGAAGGCATTTTGGCATTACCTTTCAAAAGTCCAAATGAACATACTCTTTGACCCAGGAATTCTATTTCTAGGAATTTATCTTGACAGTTATTCTCTCACACGTGGCAATGCTACAGGTATGAACGTTCACTGTGGTCTTGTGTGCAGCAGTAAGAGCCTTGAAATGACCTAAATGTCCACCAATAGGCAACTAGTTAAATAAGTAATGGTCCATGCATGCAACAGACAATCTAATCCAGAGAAAGAAAAAGATGAGCAGCTCTATATCCACTGATAGGCGATGATTGCTGAGATACATTGTTAAGTCAGAAAAACAAGATTCAGGGCAGTGTATCCAGTATGCAACCATAAATTATTTAAATGATGATAAGATTAACAGACACATTTGCATGTGTATGTGTAGCTATTCCTGAATGGACTTATAAAACCCTAGTAATACTGGCTATCTCTGGTTCAGGGAGCAGAGTGCATAGGGGACAGGGAGCTATGGTTTCTGTCCCTCGCAACACGAAAAGTCCTCTTTGATTCGTTTGTTTAACCCGGCACCATTTTCCCCTTACTGTTAGCATTAAGTCCCGAATCCTTCTCACCGTCTGCAAGGTGCTCTGTCACAGGGCTCCTCCCTCCCTCCCCTGCCTCTTCTTCAGCTCCTTTCCCTCTTGGCTTGGTCTTCTTTCATTTCCTCAAACATCATTCTTCTTCTCATCTCATGGCCTTCACAGATGCTGTTCCTCTGCCTGGAACACTCCTCCTCTCTGCTTTCACCTCCCTAATTCCTTGTGATCCTTGAGGCAGCAAGTTTGAGACCCTTTCATCAACGTGAACTTTGCTACCTCCCCAGTCTAATATAGACCCCTGATAGATGCTCCCACGGCATCGTAAACTTCTCTTTCTATAGTAAACACTGAATTGCAATTAATTGCAACTAAAACACTATTTGTTTGACTTCTGTTTTTCTTTCCAAGTCACAAGCTAATGTCTGTCTTGGTTACTTCTGTATATATGCATAGTACAAAGCAGGTGCTCATGAGCACTTGTGAACGGAAGCAAAGAAAGAAGGAATGAAGGTGGTTGGGGGAGGAAGTGGAAGGTAACACGGAAAGATGAAGGAAGGGAGAAAGGAAGTAACAACCAAGACAATAAAGCCCACCACTGTAAAGTGCTATGCCTATGTGTTCATCATTAGAATTCACATCTTATGAAAACTGAGTATTGTGGTTTATTGCTTAGTGAAAAATAAAATTATCACCACCGGTGAATTTTTGTTTTACTTTAGCCTCGAATCATGTTGTTCTGAATTTTTCTTCTTTTACCACTGAGGGGCAGTAGCTTTTCACTCAGAAGGCACTGATTACTATCTTTTCTGGGTGGGAAAATGTTTTAATACATACACATTAGGGCTTTAGGCTATTTTAACTAGTCCATATATTTTTACATTGATGTTGCTGTGTCTAAATATAAATCAGATGGTTATTTGACTGCATTTAGAATGAATCAAACTTCTTCCCAAGCCTCCAAGACCCTGAAGGAGCTCGTCTCCCTTGGAGGCTTTGTCACTCGTTATTTCTTCCTAGAATGCCATCCTCATTCAGGCTTCTGTTCCAATGTCAGCAACTCAAAAAGGGCTTTCCAGATCTTTCCATCTAAATTAGCTTCACCCAGGGGCCAGACGGGTTTTGTTAGGTCCAAATTTGAGAAAGAGAATACAAAATTATGAATATAAAAATCCATACAATAGCAAACACTTACTTAGAAAAAATCACAACAAAGGACAAAGCAAAAAGACTGACACATACCATAGCCATCAGAAAAGCCTGAAGAAGAACATGTAATTTTAATAATTAACTGCCTGACATAATATGTTTTTACCCTATAATTTTGGCTATATACTCTTTGGTTACCTCTCCATATGACAGTAATGGTGTGGTATTATTTTCTAGTTGGTAAATAAAAAGATAATCCAGTCTTTGGTAAAACATCATTGATTAAAATGTGTTTTTATTATTTACAGTACAGAAAAGTTGTTCTTTGCTTTCTCTACTCATTATTTGTAATGACATGTTAAGTTTTAGGATTGGTATCAAAATTTTAGAGGGCTTTCCAGGTGGCTCAGTGGTAAAGAATCTGCCTGCCAATGCAGGAGATGCAGGTTTGATCCCTGGGTCAGGAAGATCCCCTGGAGGAGGGCATGGCAACCCACTCCAGTATTCTTGCCTGGGAAATTCCATGGACAGAGGAGCTGGCGGGGCTAGAGTCCATGGGATTGCAAAAGAGCTGGTCATGACTTAACAACTAAACTAAAACAACAAAATTTTAGCAGTCTCTATTTGTTTTTTTTTGGTTTTTTTTTTGGTATATAAGAAGTGTTTTTGTTTCCAGGTGTGTGGTGTGTGTGCCTGTGTGTGCCTTCACACTAGCCTAGCATCACGGTCCCTCCAGGGGCTTGGACTGGGCTTGCACAGATGAAGAGCTCTGAAACTTAAGTTGCATTATGTTGCAGTCAATGCCCTTCAACTCCCCTCCTCAATTACTTGTTATCACTTCCCTTGGTTTTCATTTTCCTCAACACTAACCACAATCTGAGCCTATCTTATTATGCGCTAACCATTTGCAGATGGCCTTCCCCCACTGCCATGGAGCTGACAGGGAACACAGGCCCCTGACTGTTCCACTGGGCCCCCAGAGTCTCCCACAGGCTTGGCCTAGGAGAGGGGCTCAGTGTTTGTTGACTGAATGAGTGAAAGAAAGTTATACAGGATTTGATGTTAATCTCTCAAATTTGTTCTTGGAATTTATGAATGTTGATCTCTCATAAGAGCCACTTTAATTAAGCTTGATGGTATAGCAAGTGTTAGGAGCACCAATTGTGTTAATAGGATAATTTTCTGAAATGGCAGTTTTTACCCACTGTCACAAGGTGCACATTTCTTTGACTAGAAATTTCAAAGGAGTATGGCCAGATTCTTTAGAATTTGTGTGGTACTCAGTTCAGTCCAGTTGCTCAGTCTTGTCCGACTCTTTGTGACCCCATGAACCGCAGCACGCCAGGCCTCCCTGTCCATCACCAACTCCCGGAGTTTACTCAAACTCATGTCCATTGAGTTGGTGATACCATCCAATCATCTCATCCTCTGTCGTCCCCTTCTCCTCCCACCTTCAATCTTTTCGAGCGTCAGGGTCTTTTCCAATGAGTCAGCTGTCTGCATCAGGTGGCCAAAGTAGTGGAGTTTCAGCTACAGCATCAGTCCTCCCAGTGAATATTCAGGACTGATTTCCTTCAGGATGGACTGGTTGGATCTCCTTGCAGTCCAAGGGACTCTCAAGAGTCTTCTCCAACACCACAGTTCAAAAGCATAAATTCTTCAGCACTCAGCTTTCTTTATAGATCCATAATATAACAGCTTTCTAACTTTCTTGTTCTATTATAAAGTAAAAACAAATTGAGAGTTGACACTCTCATACATCTTGAAGTTATTAATTTTTTAATAACTTTATAGAAAAGTTTATATATTTTAAAATTTTCAAAGGATGTCATTATTAACTTAATCAATACCTTAAAAAAGCAAACTGTATTTTTTTTTCTTTTGTGTAATAAAGTTTTATTAAAGTATAAAGGAGATAGAGAAAGCTTCTGATATAGGCATCAGAAGGGGGCAAAAGAGTACCCCCTTTGCTAGTGTTAGCAATGCAGTTATATACTCTCCAATGAATCCAAAGAATGTCTGGAGGTTGTAAAGACCTCACCAGACCTACTCCCATAATTTACATTTTAAGATAACAGAGTTGCATCCTTGTAAAGACCAGACCTACTCCTATAATTTATGTTTTAAGATAACAGAATTAGCCAGAGGGTTTAATCCAAAGACCGTCCTCAGGCAGGATACATTATTGTTATATAATCCTAAGGAATGTAGAGGAAAAAAAGTTTGTCCTTTCTTCCTCCTTGAATATCCCAGACCTCTCTCTCCTTGGGGACCCCTAGACTTCTTATCAACCTGCCTAGGAAATGACTCTCTCATCCCCCCCTTTTCTTTTAGGAGAATTATGTTGCCTAGGGAAAAGGGGCATCGTTCTCATAAGCAAACTGTATTAATTGGAAGCAAAATACCAAATCAATTTGATTCCTGTCTTTATCCCTTTTAGAAATGCATTAATGAACTCGTCTTAGATAGTAGAAAATACTATAAAGTTCGTTTTTCTTCCTTAAATCTGTATTCTCATTCTACTCCTCCTCTCCCCTCAGTGTCATTTATTCTTATGTCTGAACATCTTCTGTAGATAGACCCATCAAATTTTCTACCATAAAAACATGTTTATACATTTAAATGTAAGTTTTGTAAAGTTTCTGTTGTAATAACAAGTTCAAAATATTTAACATTTCTTTTAGATTGAGTTATTTAGGTGATCAAAAGATAAATATATGACAAATTTTGATATGTAATTATGAAAAGTAAAATGTTACTAGAAATACATTTCTTTATTAAATGAGTTGAACTGGTTTTTCAATTAGCTTATGTATGCATGTTTGAATATTGTTTATTGGTAGGATGAGGCAGAGTTTAGCATCAATTCTATGCCTACTTACTTTTTTATAGACATAAGTTTGAGAAATCTTATTCAAATAAGTAAGCAGATGGGAAAGAAGAATACTTTGTTATAGCACTATTACTCAATCCCCTGGACTCCTTCCAAGTTTTACATCAGAAATTATATAATGCTATATCACCAGGAAATATTATTATTAATGCCCTGCTAGCTAACATATCTTACTTCAGTTACACTAATAGCAAAGAATTAGGAACGAGCTGACTTGCAAAAATATTAATCAACCATTAAAGTCATTTACTTTCTCAGCACCAGTGTTTAGGAATCTCCCTGTGTTTGCGGCTTTGGATCTTTTGATGTCTCAGGATAATTTCAGGTTTTACAATTCAGTGTAGAAAGATTTGGGATGAGTGAAAGGTGTGCTTTACATTTATTTCTGATAGGGGGAGTGATTATTAGAGGAAAGGTGGGAGGAGAACTCACAAATACCTGGACCACAGGTGTGTTTTTAGACAGAATTATTGTCCACTCCAGTATTCTTGCCTGGGAAATCCCACTGACAGAGGAGCCTGGCAGGCGATGGTCCATGGGCTTGCAAGAGTCAGACCTGACTTAGGGACTAAACCACCACTATTGTATAAAACAGTCCTTTCAAACTCAAGGTGAGGATCTGAAATTGATTTTCTTAAAATCACCTCTGTCTGTGCATGGAAGAGAAAAGTCCTGGAGTCACCATACGATTAGAAGATCATTCATCTGAACCCACTTCAGAAGTAGCTTTTGAGGTGCACTTTTCAATGGTCATAGCACTAGCCCATTGCACCTCCGTGATGAGACCCAGTTGTCCTCATACCACACCCTCTACCAGGTCCTTCTCTCTTACAGCAAGCAGTGTTTTTCGTTTTTGAAAAAAGCTGAAATTAAAAAAAATTATCATTTAAAAATTTATTTTACTGAAGTGTAGTTGATTTACAATGTGGTGTTAGTTTCTGAAGTACAGCAAAGTGATTCAGTTATACATCTATACATCTTTTTTTATATCTTTTCCATTACGGTTTATCACAGGATATTGAATATAGTGCCCTGTGCTATATAGTAGAGCCTTGTTTATCCATTCTACATATACTCATTTATATCTGCTAATATATCTGCCTCCCCACCACCCTACCCCTTGACAACCACAAGTCTGTTCTCTATATCTGTGCTTCTGTTTCTGTTTAATAAATAGGTTCATTTGTATCATTTCTTAGATTCCACATATAAGTGATCTCATATGATATTTATGTTTCTCTCTCTGACTTACTTCACTTACTGTGATAATCTGTAGGTCCATCCATGTTGTTGCAAATGGCATTAAAAAATGCTCAATTTAACTTAGCTTGTAAAGCTCCAGCAACTTTGGTCAAGACCAAAATATGAATAATCTGTAGAGGGAAAGGAAAATTAAAATTACATCATAATTCTACAATTACACCATATAAACTTCTAAAATATGCAGTTTATTCTCAGGATCTATTTATCCAGGAGCCTCACAATTGACAACTGTGGTAAGAGTCTTTAAGGGTGACCAACACAATATTTACAAGCATTTGGTAAGATTCTTTATAACCACATCTGGGCTTCCCTGGTGGCTCGGGTGGTAAAGAATCCACCTGCAATGCGGGAGACCTGGGTTTGATCCCTGCACTGGGAAGATCCCCTGGAGAAGGGCAAGGCTAGCCACTTTAGTATTCTGGCCTGGAAAATTCTGTGGACTGTATAGTCCATGGGGTCACAAAGAGTCGGACAAGACTGAGCGACTTTCAATATAGTCACATCTACCAAGCAGAATAAGTGGGTAACACACTCTTATAAAAACAAACTAAAATTAAAACACAAATTTGGCGACTCAGTTTCAATTTATCTAGAAAATATTTATGAAGAGTCTACCATGTGCCAATAATGTCCTGGCTGCTCGGGATTTTGAAGTGATTTTAAACTAATTAGTTTATTGCAGGAAGGCGTGCACATGTTATTAATAGTGGCAGGTGACAGGGCCACCTCTGGCTTAACTCCTGCTCTATCCTTTCGGTCTAGGTGGCTTTACACAAGCCTCAGTGTCCTCTTCTGGGAAATGTAAATAATAATATGTAGTTCCTAGTGTTACTGTGGGGCTTCAGGAGATAGTCAGGTAACAAAACACTCAAGAAATGGTAGTTATTTTTATCACTATTTTTATTCCCTCCTCCACCCCAGCACCTGGCATGGTGTCTGCACTTAGGGGTAGACACTCAATAAATGCTATTGAGTCAATGAATGAGTGCACAAATAACAAATATTTTGACACACTACTCTATCTGTAAACAAAAGAATTATATGGAGAGCAGAACAGGTTATTCTCAAAGGTACAATTTTAGTTACAATATTTAGTACATTCTAATGCCAAGTACTTTTCAAAATATTTCTTTATCCATTTGATTTCTCAATGAAGTCACAGATCTCACTTTCGGAAAGCTTCCTGTGTATTTAAACATTTTTTCCATCAAGTTTTTTTTTTTTTTTCCAGCAGTCTACAGGGTGAGAATTATGATAGAATCCCTCTAAATCACACAAAAGGAGTCCTAGGAAATCCAAAAATTCCATAGAAATAGTGAGATCCAGTGGGAAAAGCACTTCACATTTTTGAAAATTCCCAGGTGGGAATGGGCAAGAAAGACATCATGTCTTGTTGAGAGCTTAAAGGACCATGGAGGACATATTATTGTTAGAGCACTTTTCTTGTGCCAGTTTGGGGGCTGGAATGGCAGCACTAAGGGGGCACCTTTCTAAGGTGAAGAGTCCAAACTCCAGTTCCAGGGTCTTTCCTGGGATCCCCATCTGTCTGCTCCCCTCCCTCTGCCTCTGCTTTCATTGTTCTGGTGATTCCAGGACACCACCAACAGTGTGTTGATGGGAATGCTGGAAGCCAGAAGGACTGACATCTGGGACTGCTCGCCTTTATTGCAAAACAGCATTGTTGGGATCCCACATCCTGTATTGCTTAAGCTTTGGTTATTTTAACATACTCATTACATTGACCTGAATCCTATTCCTTGCTCTTAATCCTTCAAAAGGATATTGCTTTAAAATCTGGAAATGTAAAGAAAGTCTAGGTACTGGAAAGCAGATTTGTTAATTAATCACTCTACCTAGTTCCATTAATCCAGTCCTGAGTGTGTTTGAGGAAATACACTTTAAAGTCTCCTTTAAAATAAATGTCATCAGTTCTAATTATAGTTCCTTTCATGTGCAAAATTTCTTTTAAACCATTCTTTAGGTTGGGTTAGTACTTTAGGTAAAGTTGGTACTTCCCAACTCTTGTCCTGTTGAAAAACTTAAGCCCAGCTACTGAATTGTACAAGAGAATACTTAGGAGTTTGTTTTGTTTTCTTTCTTAGCTCTGGTTTTCATTCCCAGCATGTCTACTCCTACCCACAAATCTAAGGCTACAGTCTTTCTCTCTAAAACATATTTCTGCCCACAGTGTACCCACTGGTTAATTTCCATAGCTCTGATTCATCTTGACAGTCACATGCTTCCGACAGGTGAGTACCTCCAGGCAGTCACCTGGAGTCACTTTTCTGTAATAGTACATATGTTTCATGATGGTGCTGTGTATCACCCTCATTTTCCAGGCATAAGACATGACAGACAGAATTCTGGTTTTTTGTCCTAGCCCCTTAAGGTATTTATACTCCCCACCCCTGTTTCTTTTCATGTGTCTTAGCAATCATTTTTTAGTTTTTCTAACTTTCTCAATGTTCCTTCAGATATTTTGTTTTCTCTGTGGGCTTTACCTCTCTTCTGGTTTGTAATGTAGTAACGTGTTGTTCTGGTAATATATTAGTCAAAGATGATTTCTGTGGGGGTCATGTAAATAAAGCAAATAATGAACCATGAAGCCTGTAGTGGAAAATGTGGAAGTTACAGGAAGAAAACTAATCAAGCAGGAACAAGCTGGCTCAAGGCTGGGTTTAGGGCTGGCTGTATTTAGGTAGAGGCTTCCCAGGTGGCCTGAGTGGTAAAGAATGCACCTGCCAATGCAGGAGACATAAGGGGCACAGGTTTGGTCCCTGGGTTGGGAAGATCCCCTGGAGGAGGGCATGGCAACCCACTCCAGTATTCTTGCCTGGAGAATCTCAGGGACAGAGGAGCCCCACGGGCGGGCTACAAAGATTTGGAAACGACTGAAGTAAAAGCATGCATACATACTTAGGTAGGAGGAGTGTGTCTTTCAGTTTCTTCTCTCTGTTGAATCTTTCTTTCTTTCTCCCTGCCTGCAGCATCCATCCCTCAGCCTCTCAGGAGCTTAGTATTTTTCATGTCTCCCAGCTTCTAGTCAGGAAGAAAAGCAGCCACAGAGGACAACCCCTGAAGTGTCAGCCACACTCACCGTGTCTCTGCCTGTCATACATCTGACTCCCTCATCCACAGGGTGGTAACCTGGAAGCCATTATTAGATTAGATGACTCACGGCCCAGCCATGGTTGTTTGGATCAGGAGAGAACATTGAATCCAAATTGTCAATCAGATTCTGATTCACTTGAAAACTTCAAGTTTGATCCAAAATTCTCCCCGTTCTCTCAGCACACATGAGGCTCATGGCCCCAGTGACTTATGTGTGAATCTGTGTTTGTGCATGTGAGTGATGGAGGGGTGCACTGTTCTCTCACAGAAGCCCTGCTTGTTCCACAGTGGACCCTTCTAGCACGTGGAAAGGAAGCAGAAAAGGAAGGTGTCTCCTGAGATGAAGATGTCTTCTCACTCCAGGTGGCACTCTTTAGGAATTCAAGTCCAAACATTCCCAGGAAGAAGCCTGTGAGAGGTCTGGTGACTCCAGGCCTGAAGTCTCCCCCAGCATTCCTCTGCACCCAGAGCTCCTCTGCTTTACCCCTTGATGGTCCTTGATAAGCCTGCCACCTCCGATCGTGTATCTTCTGTGGTCCCAACTCTGGGGTCTAGGAGGAGGTGAGGGGCTCATGCTCTATCGTGAGGGACTGGGAAACTGTGAGTGTGTCCACTGCCCACCCCACTTCTGATCGTGAGGGACTGGGAACCTGCAAGTGTGTCCACTGCGCCCCGCCTTCTGATCCCACCATCACATCTTGGGTTTCCATGCTTACTCCCCTACTGGTATCTGAGGTGGATCAGTAAGACCAGTGCTCACCAGTCATGCAAACAGGGCCTGGGGTGTCAAACTTCTCTGTCTTTTAGACACCCATCAACTTGGAGCGGTTCTATTGAGATCCCTTCCCTCAACTTTGGAGAGGAGGCCAGTCCTGAGACCAGAGTCTCTCTTGTCAAACCTTGTCTTTTCTCCCCAAAAGAGAAGTCCTCCTCTTAGACCTTTTCACGATAGAACCTGGCAAACCAGCCTAGTCTCTCCAGCCCCTGGGAGGGCAGAGGTCTCTAGTTAGCAACTGGTCCCTCTTTATTTCAGCTCCAAGCCTTTCATAACTTTTCTCAGTACAGCACTGACTCTGCTGTGATCTCTGCATTATTCTACTAACGTGAGTGGGAGGACTAGGTCTCAACCAGAAACGCACACTGGCCTTCCCTGGTGGTCCAATGGTTTAAGACTCCACCATAGGGCACATGGCTTCCATTCCCTGATCGGGGAACTAAGATCCCATATGCCACACAGTGAGACAGACAACAACAACAAAAACCCCAAACAAAACACAGCAACAAAAACTCAAACAAAACCGGATCAAAAAATGCACACCATCCTGCTACTATAACTCATGGAGTTACTGTTACTTGCAAATGGAGTCTTGTTCCTACATTTGTAACTTTTCCTGATGACATGCACTTGGTAAGATTATTGCCTAAAGAAGTAAGCATGTCTCCCAAAGGAATGACTCTTTCTGGGATGCTTCAAATCCCACCAGCTTAGTGCCTTACGTCAGACTAGTCCTCCAGAGAAAGCGGGTGGTTTTGTGATTTTCCTCCAGCAGAGTTCGCAGCTTCCTTGTAGGAATAGACAAAGTGTGTGGTGGGGTTGCCCCCAGGCAGAGAAGAGGGACGTGAAGGTACAGGTCAGGAAGTGGTTAAAGCGAAGATCCCTGAGGTTCAGGAGGTGGATCACCGAGTGGCTCTGCACCTTGGCCACTCATTGGAATCAACTGGGAGACCTTCCACAATAATTATGGTTGTGTCCCTTCCCCAGAGCACCTGATGTCACTGATTAAGGAAGATTAGTCTTCCTGAGCCGCAGAAACTCCCCCAGGTGATTCTAATACTTAGCTGAGGTTACAGAACACCACTGTACATAAGGAAAAAAAGTGAAGTGAGATGGATGCTGGTGGATTGAAAAGAAAATGAGAATTCAAGATCTTGAAGATCCCAGATGTAGAGAGCTTGACTGAGCCCTGGATTCACGGGGGGAGGCTGCTCCTGTTACTGAGGAGCTCCTGCTCCAAGTCCGTGTGCCCAAAGCGCAATGGGGTCAAATAAGACCGAAACATCAGAGTTTGGAACAGAGAAAATTTTATTACAGGGCCATGCAAGGAGATGGGTGGTTCATGCCTTAAAAACCCAAACTCCCCGAAAGCTTTTAGCAAAGCCCTTTTCTAGGAAAGGTGAGGGAGGGGTTTGGGTAGTTGCTGCAAAGGTGTCACACACTTTGTTCTTGAGGTCAGGAAATGCTACTCCTGTAAATCTCTATCAGACAAATATTATTCTCTGTTCTGAAAAGAAACAGCAAGGTCCCGAGGCACACCTGTCATCCTCCAAGGTCCAGGTCCTGACTGAGAGGAGGCAGATCTCAGTTGGTAGCTCCCTCAAGCCCAGGTCCCCAGGCCCTGCCCCACACCCAACCCAGCTGGCCCTCAGGCCACCCAGACTGGTGTGTGTGGAGAGACCAGGACCCAGGCAGACAGCAGGGTCGCGGAGACAAGGATGGGAAGAGGTTCCCCTCTGCCTCAGGCCTGGGCTGCACCAGTGGGTGACCTTGGCGAGGGCTCTGGAGCCCTGCAGGACACAGCCCCTAGCCTCTTCCTGGGTCCCCCAGCTCACCTACTGGCCCAAGGCCCGGGAGCAGACCGGAGGGCCCCAGGGAGGCGGCCAGCAGCGGGCCCCTACGTCACCACCACGCTGACCATTGTCGGGATCACCTCATTAAGGGCCCCTCGTTAACCGCTGGCTGCTTGTGGGCGTGGCCCACTGCAGCACCAGCCAATGGCTGGGCCGGACCGTTGGTCTGGTCACAGGTGAAGTGCGGAGCTGCAGCAATGGCTGCCTTTCTGAGGGCTCCTCTTGCGGCGCTCTGGTACCAGAAAGCAAGACGTCAGGTCTGAAGGTAACCCGGGGTTCCAGGTGTGGCTGAGAGCAGTTCTGCGGACCCATGCGGGCGATGGGGCTGTCGGCTGGGTCGCCTTCATGGACGGTTGCCATTTTCTGACTGGAGGCTGAGGTCGCAGGGAAAGAGCCCTGTGAGGAGAGGCGGGGAGCCCTTGCTGATGGTGGTGGGGCGACCTGGGCTGGAGGTGGAAGGAACAAGGAGGGGAAGCGGGGTGGGGTGGGGGGTTGGAGGGCATGGACCTCAGAAGGAAGGGAGTGGGGGACAGTGACGGTTGGAAGTTGCAGTGGGGCGTTTAGAAGAGCTGTGTGTACTCGCTTCCCCGGCACGGAGTCTGGGAGAAGGGAGCTGTGAGGAAAACTCAGTTTTGCCCCAGCAAGCCTTTCTTTCCTTTGTGTCTCCTTTACTCCTCACACAAAACCCTTCACTTCTGGTCTTCAACGCGTGGAGGCTTTTCTCCACACCAAGCAATTCTCTGTGACACCAGCTGGGATAAGGGTGGGGGATCCTACAGTTTCACTCAGTCCTGATTCTGCCTTCTGGAGATAGGGTCAGATCCTACAGGGTAAGGCTTCTGTCCCACACGACTGCCCCCACACCCCCTGCAGATGCCAGTCACAAGTCCAGGTTGTCACCTGTGCTTCTGATGGATTGGCTATAAATTGGAGGTTTTCATGACTCCCTTGCCTAGGGCTTGATTAAATCGGTAGTGTGGTCCACGGAACTCAGGGAAACATGGTTACTGGTTTATTGAAGGATAAGATAAAGGTCCTGAGCCCAGGAGCTTGTGTCCCTATGGAGCTGGGGTGCGTCACCTTCCCAATGTGGGTGTATTTACCAACCTAGAAACTCTCCAGTCCCCCTTCTATAGGGATTTTTATAGAGGCTTCCTCATGAAAGCCTGATTAGCTATTAACTCCATTTCCAGCCCCTTCCTCTCTCTGCAGCATGGGGGCTGGGGATGAAAACTCCAAGCTTCTAATCACAACTTGGTCTTTCTGGTGACCATCTCTTATCTGGGAACCACCCAGAGTCCCTGCAATAGAGTCCCTTCAATATAAAGGATGTTCCAGATGCTCCTTTCACCTAAGAAATGACAAGTTTTCAGAGGTTGTGTTCCAGGAACTGGGGGCAGAGAAAAAAAATACATATTTTCTATTGTCTCCCTGTAGGGAAATGAGCAGTGTGCCCTAGACAGAGCTGTAGCACAAGTGAGGTCTTAGAAAAGAGCATGATTCTTCAATATTTCTGAGACTTGGTCTCCAGACTGTTGGAAATTTCTTGTAAAGTTTTTCAAAATCGAGCAAATAGGTTGTTTAGGATCCATGACTTGGCCCATGCTGTCCAGGGTTCACAAACTGACTTATTTCTGGCTCATTTTGTTCAGCCCACAGCAGAGTGTGGGGAGGAAAAATGAAACCTGAATGTCTTTGCATGGAGTCTGCTCCCTTCTGTTTACCCCAGGTCCCACCTTTGGGCTTAAAATGGAGCTGCTTCCTACCCTCGCAGCCCCAAGACTTTTGTTTCTTTCAGTTCAGTCGCTCAGTCATGTCGGATACTCTTTGTGACCCTATGGAATGGAGCACACCAGACCTCCCTGTCCATCACCAACTCCCGGAGCTTGCTCAAACTCATGTCCATTGAGTCGGTGATGCCATCCAACCATCTTATCCTCTGTCATCTCCCTTCTCCTCCTGCCCTCAGTCTTTCCCAGCATCAGGGTCTTTTGCAAAGAGTCAGTTCTTTGCATCAGGTGGCCTAAGTATTGGAATTTCAGCTTCAGCATCAGTCCTTCCAATGAATATCCAGGACTGATTTCCTTTAGGATGGACTGGTGGGAATCTCCTTGCTGTCCAAGGGACTCTCAAGAGTCTCCTCCAACACCACAGTTCAAAAGCATAAATTCATCTTTAGTTTATTATGAAAAATTCCAGAACATAAAAGTAAAGAGAATGTTATAATGAATCCCCCAATATTGTCTGAATCCCCATAGTCTGTCCCCCAGACCTGAAGATTTTTGATGTTGGGACCCTGGTTGGGGAGAAAGATAGTCCACTTCTTTGCAAAAGCTTTCCTTCTGGAGCTGCTTCACTCTCACCCGACCCTGATTTACTAGTTGTTCTTTGTGTCTCTATTGAAGCAACGTCTTTTTGTCCACTTTTTTACCCAAGTGTTCATGCTTCTCTGGTGGCTCAGGTGGTGAAGAATCCACCTGCAATGCGGGAGACCTGGGTTTGATCCCTGGGTTGGGAAGATCCCCTGGAGCATGGCATGTCAACACACTCCAGTATTCTGGCCTGGAGAACCCCATGGACAGAGGAGCCTGGTGGCCACAGGTCACAGGGTCACACAGGGTCGGACACGACTGAGCGACTAAGCAGCACAGTGCACAGTTGTTCATACATACTTGTTGAAACCCCCGTATGTGCCAGGCCCCTTTGTAGGCACTGCAGCCAGTGAAGTGAAAGTCACTCAGTTGTGTCTGACTCTGCGACCCCATGGACTGTATAGTCCATGGAATTCTCCAGGCCAGAATACTGCAGTGGGTAGCCATTCCCTTCTTCAGGGGATCTTCCGGACCCAGGAATCGAACCAGGGTCTACTGTATTGCAGGCAGATTCTTTACCAGCTGAGCTTTACCTGAGATTCTTTACCAGGGAAGTCCTAGAAACTCTGGAGTGGGTAGCCTAGCCCTTCTCCAGTGGATCTTCTGGACCCAGGAATTGAGCTGGGGTCTCTTGCATTACAGAGCAGAAAGCAAAACAAACAAGGTGCTTGTTCTCAGAGGACTTACAGCACAGGATGGAGGAGACAGACAATACATAATCAGTCAATCAATCAACAGGTCTTGTGAAGTGCTATGAAGGACAAAAATAAGATTATTTGACAAAAAAAAAAAAAAAGATTATTTGACAGAGCATCTAGTCAAAGTGTAAGGGAAGGCAGGATTGGTGTAGTTGGAGCACTTCAGGTATTCAGGAGGGCACCCTGAAAGGGTGGCATTTGATCCAAGACATGAAGGTACAACCATGTGAAAATCTAGAGGGTACCATGCTCCAGGCAGTAGGGACAGCCAGAGCAAAGGTACTGAGGTAGAAGTGAGCTTAGGGGCTGTTGGAGATGTTTCTCAGGGCTTCCTTGGGGCAATTTAGCCCTCCTCAATGCTGGCTTAAGTGACTTTTCTCTGTGCCTCCATAGCATCCACTGTGGCATTTGTAATAGCCCTTAGTTCCTTTGGTGAATTCTTGTCTGTCTCCATCACTGGCCCGAGGCTGACCAAAGGCAGGGTGGTATTATTTTCATTTCTGTATTTCCAAGTGCTCAGCTCCATCTGGCTCACAGATAGTGCTCAACAAATATTTGAAGCAGCATATGTGCTTGGAGGCAAAATGAATATGGGAATCTGGGCCCCTGGGTTCTAGACTCAAATTTGAAAGTAACAGGCACATCTCAAAAATTTTCAGCTCCTAAAATTTTCCCTATATGTCTGAGGTAAGACACTGAAGTATTTTTGCAGCTATTCAAGTTTTCTTCTTTCTAGCAGGGGCCTTCCCAAAATGCATTTGTTTTTTCATTCATCAGATATTTATTGAGCTCTTGCTACATCCAAGGCATTATTCTAGGCATATGGGTATGGAAGTAAACAAAGTCAAGTCTCTGAGGAGCTTGTATTCTAGTCTGTGGGGAGAAGATGAAAAAACAAATATTTTTTGAGGGGAAAAAAAAGTATGACACGTGGTGATCCATTGATAAAAATAAGCAGAATAAAGGGGATAGAGTAGAGAGTGCACTGATGTTTTACACGGGGTGGTGAGGGCAAACAAGTCACTGTTGGGTCCTTTGGGAATCAGAAGCCAACAGGACATAGAACTGCAAGGTTCAGGGTTCAGGTGGAGTGGAAATGCTCATGGAAGTCAAAGGGGAGAGGGAGCAGGAATGACAGGCAGAAACTCCAGACTGCAATGCAGGTCTGACACCGGTGACACGGGAGGAGGAGAGAGGACTGGGTCGAGGTTGAAACTGAGTTTCGATGAAGAACCAAGAGTGCCTTGGCCCACCCAGGGGTGAGTGCTGGAGAGAGCACTGTCCTCTGGGGTCCTTTGTTCAAAGTTGCCCTTTGTCAGGTCAATACATCAGGCTTTTTTACCCTTGTACTGCTCAGATACCAGGCGCAGGTTGTCCCAGGAAAGGTCTGACCTTGAACAAAGAGTCCATCTGCAGCTTTGACCTTGAAGGAGCTGGGCACTGTGGTCATGTAACCCAGAGCAGGGCACTCTGTCCTTCCATGAAAGGGCATCTGAGAGGCAAAACTCAATGTCTGTGACAGGAAGCAATTGAATCGGGGAGTGACATGATCTACTTAGTTTTCAAGAGAGTCATTTGTGATAGTCTGTGGAGACTAGGTCTGCGGGAGCCTGTGGAGGAAGCACAGCAGTTGCTAAAGAAGCTTACTATGTTATAATCAAGGTGAGTGATGAAGGTGACTTGGCCCAGGGAGGTAATGGTGGGAAGGAAGTGAAAAGTGATATGTATTTTGAAGGTAGGTCTGACAGGCTTTGTTGATGGACTGAAAGTGAACATGTGTGAAAGAGAGGAGTCAAGGATTTTGACTTGAGCAAAATCTTAGAATATGGAGCCGCCGTGTTCTGATATGGCAGATTCTTGTGGTGGGTCACATTTATGGGGAAAAGGCAAGGTGAGATCAGGACCTGGTTTTCAGGTACGGGCTGCATCTAGGACTTGAGGGCTCTGGGAAATGTTTTTATGGGATACCTGCATATATAAGCCATCTTATTTTAAAAATGTATGGATTTAAAATATATTTAAAGATTTATGGGCCCATGTGAGGTGTGGTGATCTGCCATGTGATTTAGAACAGGGCATTGAAAAGCAGAACTTCTGTGAAAATAACCGTCTCCTCCTCCTGAGGAATGGGAGCCCTCTCTCCTTGTTCTTCTTTGGCAAATGTACTAGTTTCACATCTTCCATTGAGATAAATAGAAAGCAGCGCTATTCTTGCTCTGAATGCCATGGTTCTTTGGAAACCGTTTGTGTTGAATAATAAGATCTTGTGTCTGCAGCTCCCTAATATCACTTATTTAATGCTGGTTATATCCGTATTCCTGACACCACATCATCCACGGTGCGGCCAGTGAATACCAGCTTCCTCGCCTCTTTGGAGGTGAGTGCTGTGCTTCGTGGACAGTGACCACGAGTGCATGTCTCGTGGGAACGTTGCATGATAGTTTCTTTTGTGGTGAATTCACCGTCGTGAATGTAACTTAGAGGAAGGCCTCTTCCAACTACATGGTTAAGCCCTACACAGTCCCCTCCTAGAATACGACCTCTCTCAGCATTGACTGTGCCGTCCCCCCTTCCACACCTCCACAGGAGGCAGAGCTGGAGGAGAGGTGCCATTCTCCTGGGGACCCCCCTCCCTCATCTGGCACCGCTTCATACCAACCTGGGAGGCCAGGCCAGGGCCGTGTCCATCAGAGGCCAAGGGGTATGGACGGGCGCAGCCTGCTGACCTTGTGGAGCAGTGTCTGCGAGCTCCTCGGAGGCTGAGGCGTGGCCACCTCTGGAGGAGCCTGTGGGGCGGGGTGACCCCTGGGCGGCAGGGGTAGCGAGGAGGGAGTGGCCGGCCAGTCTGAGGACGGATGCTCAGGGCTGAGAGCACCTGTCTCTACCCTGGCTGCTGCTGCTGCTGGGACCGGACGCCATGATCTTAGCGTCGTTAGTTTGCTTTGCTTGATGCCCACTGGGACTGTGTCCCCTCGCCCCACCTTGGGCTGAGGCCAGAACCCCCACAGATGAGAACAGATGCGGGTCCCCACAGCTGCTCAAAGCGGGGCTGACAGTGGACCTCTGGCGGCGGCCCAGAGGCCAGAGCTTGTCCTGTGTCTGACGTGAGTCGCATGCGGTCTGCTCTGTGCGGGGCAGCCCGGCCTCACCTGTTCAGACACTGCACCCTCCAGCGGGAGCCCTCCTGACACCAGGTGCCCCTCCTGGGACTGAGGCCAGTGAGAGTCCCACGCCTCCCTGGAGCACTTGGTCGGTGCCAGGCTGGGATGGGAGCGGGGGCACCTGGGGAAAGGGGTGTAGATTGTCACTGAGCACCTCACAGGAAAGAAACCAGGACTGGGTCCTATGCCAATGTGTCCAGGCTGGGGGCAGCCCTCCCAGATGGCACTGCTGGCCCTGAGCATTCCTAACAACTACAGAGGGGTTTAGAAAATTTTGAGGAAGGTGTCTCTGGTGACCAGAACCCATGCAGACCAGGTCAAACAGATTTGGGGGACTCTCCCTGGACAACCACAGAAAGGGGCTCAGTGTAGCGATCTGCTTGGGTCTAAACATCAGGTTGATGTCAAGGGCATGTTCCTGGGCATGGTCCAGGCTGGAGATATGAATCTGGGGATAGTCAAGCTTCTGGGAATGATTTTATGAAGGGAAAAAGTTCTGAGGCTTGTAGCTTCCAGACTTCTTCATCATTTTATAACACATGAGAAGACAGTTCTGTCTTTCCTAGGGAAATGAAGAACTCTAAACAAGAATTAGCCACTTGATGGTTTCTAGAATTTCCATAGCTTATGCTTATGCCATCCTACAAAGACCTCTAAGTCCTGAAAACAGAAACAGTTCATAATATGAGAAACCACAGGCCCAAATCTCCCTAGGAAGCAGGTACCTATGGGGAAATATGACATTTTCATTCCCAGTGCCAGGCTGATTGTAGCCTAGTAACATTTTCCCTGCCCTCTGAACAGTGTTGTTTGTTTTTGTCTGCTATCTGTTTAGTCAGGGGAATAATTAATTAACAACTAAGTCTGCTGGAAACATGCCACTAGTGGCACTCAGTAAATATCTGTTGACAGTGATGAGGCTGTTGCTATTAAATCTCTAATACCTTGCTTTAAAAACTCCACAATTTTATGTTTCTAATTTGATGGTATAGATGGGACTTCCCAGATGGCACTAGCAGTAAAGAATCTGCCTACCAATGCAGGAGATGCAAGAGACCCCTGTTTGATCTCTGGGTTGGGGAGATCCCCTGGAGGAGGAAATGGCAACCCACTCCAGGTATCTTGCCTGGAGAATTCCATGGATGAGAGGAGCCTGACGGGCTCTAGTTCATGAGGTTGTAGAGAGTTGGATACAACTAAACACACACATACACACACACCTTTCAGATGAGAAAACTGAAGTTCAGAGAAGCAGGGTGATTTATTCAATATTGCAAAATGAGGTAGGGCAAATCTAGGGCATGCACCCAAAATTCTTGATTCTGAATTTATTTACTGCTTTTTGTATTCCATTGCAGAAGTGTTTGGGGGGGAGAAATGACTGTTCCACTCAGCCAATTTATATGTTGAGACGTTAACCTTTCCAAAGAACAGTAAAATCTCATTAAGTCAAAATAATTGGAAAGATGGCCAAGCTGAATTGGGGGGAAAGTTTGAACTATTTTCAAAGATATTCACCCTTTTCCTTTCAAGGCCATGTAGTAAACTGGAACGAATAACCGCAGAATGGGGCCAAATAGAGGTCTCACTGAACCTGCTTGAAGGAACAAATAGGAATCATTTTTAAGTGGTACAATAGCTTTCATGTAAGTGATGACTGCTAAAAATATTTTAGGCATTTGGGAAAATAAATTTTTGTTAAAAGTACGCTGTTTCCCTTGAAAATGCACTTCTTGTAAAAATTTACATGGGGAAATTCACAAATCTGTCACTCAAAGCATGTGATAAAATGATTGTGTGTTTGATTTAGTGGCATATAAATTAACCTCTTCTGTTTGGCTGTGCACGAATGGTTTGGCATTATTTCTGTAGCTCACAGCAGCACAAAACGATGACATCTGTCTCTCTCACTTTCCATCTCCTTAATTTTTCATCTCCAAGGCCAACAGAGCCTCCAGCTGCTTGAAAACTGGAAGCATTTTCTAGCTATTACTTTCCCTCACCACACTCCCACCGGTTTTGGCCAAATGACCCCGTTCTTCCTGTCACCATCTGTGAGAAGTCTGTATTTGGCTGCCTTTCAGTCGTTTTCTGTTCAAACGCTAAACATTCATTTGTTCCTGAAGATGTTTAGAAACACTGGGCCTGGTTATCTCTAACTCTATAGTTAACACATTCTCAGACAGACTACTCTGGAAGCACTTCCTGGACTCTGTTTTTCTCTCTTCAAATTGACTCCTTCCCCCTTAATCAGGTAAGAATCAGGATTCTCCACCTGGCAGGTTTCTTACGGAAGGTTCCAGACTGGCTGAGTGGATGTTATTGACTAACAGGAAGGCTATTTGGGAAAACAGTCTGGGTAATGCTCTCAGACAGCCAGTGTGCTCAAAGCCGGGAACAGTGACCCCTGGGGGGAAAAAAAAGAGGAGCTGTTTGGAGAGAGATAAAGCTTTCCGCACTGGGTGGGTTGCCCAGGATGTGAGCCAAAAATCCATGTATCTTAGGGAAAAACTGGTCAAAACAAATAAAGAGAGCTACAGCTGCTTCTGCCATTCAATGTTATAGTTTGTTCGGATGAAACAGCTCCAGTTCAAAGCAAAAATATGGCTCCTCTGGCATTCCCAGCTGATGCCTTGCTGCCCTCCTCTGGACAAATTGGGAACTGACGCTTTGGATCTCTTCCTGTCCAGTTCTGTCTCCATTGTTGTTGCTGACCAGTTCCTAAGTCAAGTCTGACTCTTTGTGACCCCGTGGACCGCAGCATGCCAGGTTTCCCTGTCCTTTACCATTTCCCAGAGCCTGCTCAAAGTCATGTCCATCGAGTTGGTGATGCCATCCAACCATCTTATTGTCTGTCGTCCCCTTCTCTTCCTGTCCTCAATCTTTCCCAGCATCAGGGTCTTTTCCAATGAGTCAGTTCTTCGCATTGGTATTGGAGCTTCAGCATCAGTCCTTCCAATGCATAGTCAGGGTTGATTTCCTTTAGAATTGACTGGTTTGATCTCCTGCAGTCCAAGGGACTCTCAAGAGTCTCCTCCATTTTAGGTCTGCATTGGCTTGGCTCCCTTACTCAAAGGCACTCTGCTACAGTGTAAGTATCAGGACATAAACTACAGACAGCTCACTCAGTGAGTTTACACTGACTCTGAGTAATGCAGGGATCTTTATTTCTTGGCAGGAGGCTGAATGCCTTAGTTTTGTGAACTGTCTGTCCTGGTTCCACTCTCCTTATACCAAGAATCCAAGCTAAAGCCATCTTTCCTGGCAGCCTTAGACTAACAAGTCCTTCCTGATTTGGCATCCTGCCTTTAGAATCTTATCCTTAAAAGGGAGAGTTTAGACTCTTGATCTCTAAGGTTTCTCTGGCTTTGATTCCATAAAAATATCTTGACCAGTGAGAAATGTTGAACAAACCTCCCTTTTAATGAACAAAATTTCTGGAAATAAAATCAATGTACTTGGTGGAGGAATGACTTTAAAAAAAATTTTTTTTCAAAATATGAGATATGCCACTAGGAGGCAGTGTTGACACAGTTTCATTCCAGTGTAGCGTCAGTGTATTTCCTTTGAGGCAAATATTTTTAAAATCAAAGGGTATTAAGAATAATTAATACTCAGGGGTTACAATGTTTTGTGGGGCAGTAAAAGTTCTGAATAGAATATTAAAGGGGCATGCATCTTACACAGTAGTATTCAATTGGCAAAGTTTCTTCATATTTTTCTGTACAATGTTATGGAAAATCCTGAATGAACTTTTTGGCCAACCCAATATAATAGTAGATTGAATAGAAGTATCTATCATCTATGAATGAAAGTATTAAATACTGAACTGATTTGAGAATGATAGAAATTTGGTTAAAAAAAAAAAGGAGGGGGGAAGGACATTCACTCTTTTATTTCTCCTCAGCCACATGCACCTTTGGTTCTATTTCTGTGCATTGGAGGATAAGAGGTGGATTTCTAACTCTCTCAGTAAGAAAATTCTGGAAATTTCTTTTCCCTTTAAATACTGCTGCCTTCTCCTTTAAAACTTAAGCGTACTTGTGTCTTTTTAAATAGAAACTGGGATATAGAAATTTCGTATAAGACTTAGCAAATTATAGAACACAACTAAGAATCAAATACATCCAAGATAGTCTTATTGGTTTTTTTTTAAATAGCTTAAGAAATTAAGGGTTTCAAAGCAGCCACACCAATCCAAGAATGTTTAGAAAGAAGCATGAACTCTTTTCTAACACAATGAGTAGTCATTTATTCCAGTGATCTTACATCTTCAGGTTTGAGTTTTCAGAGTAGGTATTACCAGGAGCACATATAGTTCTCAGTCTAGGAAACCCTGACAGAGTTTGGAAAATCTCTTTTTCTTTATTAGATCTTTTTGTGCTCAGTTGCTTACTCATGTCTGACTCTTTGTGACCTCATGAACTGTAGCCCACCAGGCTCCTCTGTCCATGGGATTTTCCAGGCAAGAATGCTGGAGTGGATTGCCATTTCAAGACCATTGTTCCCTAGCCTTACTGACTGGAGGCATTTAAGTGGATCCAGCCTAGAGCAGAATGGAGAGAGCCTGGTACCAATCCCTTCTTGGCCTCCCCATTGGTCTGAATGCTTCTTAGTGGTGGAAATGGGTCAGAAAAGAGGGAACAACTCTGGAACTCTTGACAGCAGGACTCTGAGCTTTGAATGTTTACTGATCTGGTCTCATAGGACTGATTTTCTAAGGAGAAATATAAAGGAATAGCAAAGTCCCTATAGCTGAAATGTCCCTTAGCAGTGTTTTTTCAGTGTGTGGTTTTCAATTAATGGTCATAAAATCAATTTAAAAGGCCTTAACCAGCATATTTTATTCATGAAATAGGACAGAAAGGAATAGAATTAAAAAATACCAGAATGAATCACATTTTATTTCAATGGTTGTACATGTGCCTTACCGGGTCATTATATAAATTGTGTTTCTTATTAAGGGCCATTTCCAAAAATCTTGAAAGTCACTTTCGTATAGCACTTTGTCTTACTTGTCTGGTTGCTACACCATTAATGACAGCTCACATCTCATCCTCCTTGCCAGCCTGTGAAAATTTTAAAGTAGGACTAATGTCCAAATTATTTTTTCTTGGCCACAGTGATTTCCTTAATACTGTGTACCTGGTGGGTGTTTGGTAAACCTGTTTAAGATTTACTCATTATTCATTTTGCTTCCAAGTTTTAAATACATACTTTTAAAAAATTGTCAGGTGTTATTTATAATTGTTTTGTTTAGTTCCTATCAATCTTGACACATAAGCTGGCATTTGTATAACCATTGCCTTTTAACCATCTTTTCCTTAGTTTTGGAACTGTGGCCCAAGCCTAGAGGAAGTCACTAAAAACGGTTTCCATTGAGGCTACTGTGCAGACTTGAACTTGTGTTTTTCGAAGAGCTCTCTCAGCTGCTGCTCGGTTGTGGCTTCCTTCTGCTGCATAAGCTCGGCTGTTCCCTTGGTCACTCCCCAGGCGTCCGGCTTTGACATGGAAGGGTTGTACGGCCTGCCTGAGGCTATCCGAAGATTCTCCCAGTATTCCTTCCTGGCCCTGGGTGAACAAAACACACAGAAGCCTGAGGGTCTGTCTCTGGGCTGAGCTAGAACCTCTCTCGAGAGTGTGTCCTCTGAAACACGTCTACCTATTCTTTTTCCTCAGAATCTGTAGGTCGAAAATTACTTTGAATTCCTTCTTTTCATGTGCACATAGGTTCAAAAGCTACGGATTTGGAACAAGGACAGTTTCTAAGTTACGTCGCCTCCCCGTCCTCACTTTCTGGCTCTGCCTCCTGAGCCACCTATGCCCACATTCGCTGCTCTTCCCAAAGCCAGTGCTGCGTCTGCACCCTCAACCCGGAGATCCCGCCTCTGCCTCCTTGCTATTTCCATCGGCTCCTAGTTCTAGGCCTTGCCTGGTCTGGTCTCTTGCAGAAAAGACTTCCTCATAGGTTTCCCTGTCTCCAGCCTACTGAAACTTGCAAATTGAACTTGGTCTCAGACCCTTCAGGCTCCTCACTGCCTTGGGATAAGGTCATCCAGACCTCGTGAGTGTGAACAGAGGTCACCTCCTGTCTGGATGTGTGTCTCCTACCAAATTCTGAATCTGAGGTTCTCAGACTTCTAATGTCTCAGCATACCGTTCTCTTGGCACTCCCACCCAGTGCTTCCCTCTCGGCTGTTCTCCTGCCTGGGAATGTAACTCGTCCTTCAGAACTCAGCTCAGATGCTAGCTCTGTGGGAAATCCTTCACCAGCTCTCCCGCTTTCCCCCCTGTTGGCCGTTAGTGCAGACCCCCAGCACCTGTGTACATCTTCATCCTTAACTGACTATGTCAGGTGAACTTGGCTGTTTATCTCTCTGCCTACTAGACTTGGAGACAGGCCTGTGCCTTGTCCAGGTTGCTCCTTCGGCATCTATAACAGTGTCTGACACAGTTTTGTTGAACTAATGTTGGTCAAAGAGACTGAAACTGCTGCCTCTGCTTGGGGGACAGTTTCTACCCACTTCCTTCTTCTGTGGAAATCTACCTAGCCCTTCAAAATCTAGCCCCAAAGTCCCTTCTTCTACATCATCTACTAGGTAGAGATAGTTATTCTCTTCACTTCATTGTTACTTTTTTTTATCCATGCCTCTACTATATATACATCAGCTTTCTTCTCCATTTCCCCCAGTAGACTGTGAGAGGCTCTAAGCCAGGGACTGCAGCCTTTCATTTCTATATTCCTAGTACCCTGCACATTGCCTGATGTGAAAATCTATTTGTTTATTGTTCCTCATCCCCCATGGAATGTAAGCTCTGAGAGCAAAGACCTTTTTTAATCTCATTCACCACTGTCTTCCCAGCTCCAAGGATTGTGCTTGGCACAGAATAAGCAATTAATATTTGTACTTGAATCCTAACAACTGATTCACTGTTAGTGTCCACCACATATATGGTGCTTTCCAAGAGTGTGAAATCACATTTTTTTGCAACTTACATTATTTATATTCTATATTCTTAAAGCTTTCTTCAGAAATCACTCCGTAAAGCTAAAGTTACAAATATTTCTGTGAGAGAATTTGAAGAGGCTAAGTGATTCTTTGTCATTACACTGCAAATTGGCGGTACTTTTTGTAATGACTTCACTTGGATATATTCATAATTTGTGTGAGTTTGGTTTGGCAAATACAGTTTAAGGTTCTTACCTGGCTCTAATCCAGGGTTTGGTGTGCATGTCCAAACCACTTCCCCAGCTGCCATGTTTTTCTGAAGCCGGTGGCAAAAATCCCCTCTCCGGGGCCAGCTCCTCTGCAATTGCCCTGATGTGGTAGGGTTCAAATCCACAGCACCCGCCTATGTACCTGACCCCCAGGTTGTAGGCCTCTCTGGCGTACTTTTGAATATCCCATCTGGTTGCAACTCTGGGTTCCAGTCCTGTAGTAAATGATGCTCTGCTTCAGTAAAAATATTCAAAATAAATAGCTACAATAAATGTTATTTTCAGTAAATGAATTAGATAAGATCTTATATTTCTGAAAAGATTTCAGTTCCTAACTTTTAAAAATGATTCGCTACCTTGCATTGACAGGCCCAGTTTAAACAGCTGTGACAGTAGGACTGCAAGATGGCTCCCAATGATCTCTGCCCTCTGATGGTCTCACCCCTGTGGGATCCTTCCTGCATTGTATCAGGCTGGTCTGTGAGACCGATAAAGTATGGTGGAAGGGATGGCTTGTGACTTCTGAGGCTAGATCATTAGAAACATTAGGCTTTCTGCCTTGTTCTCTCTTGGATCACTCATCCCAGGGGAAGCCAGTGGCCACACTGTGAGATGCTCAAGTATCACAGTGGAAAAGCCCATGAGCCAAGAAGCTGAGCGGTCCAGTCAACAGATAGCAAAAAACTTACCCCAACTCCCAACAGCTAACTAAGAAAGCTTGAAAGAGCTCCCATCAGGCCTTCAGATGACTATAACCCTTGCAAGAGTCTGTAGTGCAGCCTATTAAGAGACTCTGAGTTAAGCACTCCCAAATCCATGACCCACAGCTACTATGAGATAAAAAAATATTAGCTGTTTAAAGACACTAAATTTTGCAATAATCTCTTCTACACCAATAAAACCACAAATGCCTCGCCATTCTTCCTCTGTGGTTCTTCTAGACTGATGATTTTACAGAGTCCCTCTAGAATATGAGATAAGGACCCTAGAATGAAATAGTAGGTTGGCCAGGCCAGGCTCACCTCTGGCTTGATTCTCCAGGTAGACGCACGCCCACTTCCCATTCAAGCTTTATCCCTCTTAGACTGCAAGGGTTCCCCCCACATTATCTGCTTTGATCTCTTCATTCAAATCTGTTACACAGTAACCCAGTGATGGCACCTTCCCTCTGCTCCCCCCCACAACTCAGATATAGCTAGAGTATTCAAGCAGCATTCAAAATAAGAGAAAAGTATATTGGTGATAACTTGGTCTAACCTTATTTATCTGATGAGAAAATTCAGATCTGGATGAACTAAGGAACTTTGCTAAGGTTCTGCCATTTAGCAACAGAGCTAGAACCAGAAGCAGAGTCTTCACTGATCCTGCTTAGGAGGGCATTCTTTTTACCAAACTCCATGTGTGATGAATTGGTTGTCTACCTAGGTGTTGACTCACCTTTGATTTTACCTTTAGATCAGATTTACCTTTTTTGCTTGCTGGTCCTGTGTTTCCTAATGTCTAATTTAAAAGTTTGGGAGAGCAGTAGGGCCAAGAGTTGAGGAGATATGCTGCCATCGTTTTACCATGATAAAGCTCTATGGCCAGAGGTTTATTTGGAATTTGTCAAACATGAAGACCCTGAGATGATGTATAAAATGGCTTTCTTACCAAAGGGGAATTCTGGCAGGTCAATAAATCCCTGCTTGCCGCAGTCGGGAGTGTGGTAGGCCAAGGGCTGACTCATCAAGTGGGCTTTCAGTCCCGCAGCCTCCAAGCCTTCTTTCATGAGCTTCACTGTTTGTAAGCTAATTGTGGGGTCAAAATGGCAGTTCACCCCCACAATGGAAGCTCCTGCAAGTGGAAGAACAGTTTAGTTTTAGAGATTCACCAGATACCAGGAGGCCAACTCTGAGTCAGGGAGCTTTAATTTGGCATAGTGAATTAGGATAGCATTTGGTCCCTGCAAACTTATCTTACCCTTGGGCAAGAATGACTACTAACAGGCAGCAAATGCTTTCTCTGAAAAGTGCTCTGAAGAGTCTGGTACAATTGAAATGTCATTTATAAGCACTTGGCTGTCCATCTTTTTTGGAAAATAAAACCAAACATTATTAGAGGTTTTCTTAACTTCAAATTTTAATAGTCATTTTTTTTCAATCTTTGACATTATATTGAAAAGCATGATAATTTTTCACTACTCCCAGCTGCCCAGTGGCACCTGTGGTGACCATACCACTCATCTGAGGAATAAATCAATGTTCCCTTTCACCAGGCCAATTTAAAGCATTATTGAGTTTCTTGGGCATAAAAGCAGAATGAAATTTAGGAAAAGGTTTTTCTGAAACTTTCATGTAAATGAAATCATACAATATGTGTCCTTTTGTAACTGACTTATTTCACTTAATATAATGTTTTCAAGGTTCATCCCTGTTGAAGCATGTGTCAGAATTTCATTCATTTTTATGGCTAAGTAATGTTCCATTGCATACACACACACACACACACACACACACTGCATTTTGTTTATTCATTCATTGGTTGGATACTTGGGTTGTTTCCACCTTCAAAAAGGACTTTTTTTGGATGAACTCACGGCCTAGGATTTTGCATCTTGGATATACAGTTATCAAGAACAAGGAAAGGAAGGACTCTTTCTGGCTATAATGAGAGTGACACCAACATCTACATTACCAGAGCAGCAGAGCTGATGCTGCACGCTATGATCTCAGTGTTCAGTAGCAGACATCTCAGTAGTCCTCACAGGCCTGGGCCCGCAGTTTGCTCTTCATTCTTGTTCCAGTCAGGCCTCATTCCCCATCATTCCTCTGAGTCAGTTTTTGTTAAGGGCACTGATGACCTCCATCTTGCCAAATCCAGTAGTCCCTTCTCTGTCCTCATCTGCATCAACGTCTCAGCCACTTTCATCCAAGTGGCACTCTCTCCTTCAGCTCCTTCAACACTCCCCCTCTCTTGGCTTCTGAGAACTTCCCTTGTTCTCTAAGTATTGCTCCTACCTGCCTGGCTGCTTTTTTAGAGTGCTATGTGCTAACCCCTCCTCAAGGCTGAACCTTTCAGCCCTGCAGTGTCACAGGATTCCACTGGGCCGTCTTCTCTTCTGCGTCTACACTTCCTTTTCTACCCCGGGCTCTCAATACCATCTACATACACAACTCTCCCAAGCTTCTCTCTCTAACCCTGACCTTTCCATTGGATTCCAGGCTGGTATATTCAACAGCTTACTGAACAGGGTCACTTGGATCTTGACTACTTTCTTTTTTTGGATATTCTGCAGTCAGAGTTTCTCTTTCTTTTCTTGACTTCATTACACTAATGAATTAATCATATGTTGGCTATTTGTTGGATGTCATTTAGGCACAAAGGTCCTTGTAAAGGGTTATGAAGAAATATAAATATACGACACCAAAGATTTTCTAATTTAGCACAGGGTTTCCAAAGGTTTGCTCTATGAAAATAAGGTTCTATGAACAATTACATTAGGAGTAGTCTTTTTCCCCCCCCCCCAACTGTAGCCCCTTCCTGGAGACTGCAAATATATATGAATATGTCAAAGGCTCTGAGAAGTTCTGCAGTCAAGAGACTGCTTCACTTGGTTTAAAACTGAATTTTCTACCTCTGTGTAACTGCAGAACCCTATTAAGAGTCTCACAGGTTAGAAAATGTCTTTTTGAGATAAAAGAAAAAAAAGAAAATGTCATCTGAGGATACTACAAATGTGTGGTAAAAATAGAAAGTGTTAAAGCTGCTGAGAGGAGGAAGTGATCACTTGGGGTAGGAGTGACTATGTAAGGACATACGAAAGTTGGACTAACAACACCGGAAGATGGACTTGATTGTGAGATGGATACTAAGAGCCTGTATGTGCTGGGTGGTATGCTGGGCACAGGGTACTCAGTGTTGAGTCAAGCGGACATAAGTCTCTGCCCTCTGGGATTTTACAGTCTAGTGAGAGACCCAGACATTTAAGACATAAACAAATGAGATATCTGGGTAAGTTCTAAGTTCTATAAAGGATATAAACAGGGTACAGTGACGGCAAGCACTGTGGCCACTAACTCCGAATAGACAGGCGAGGAAAGGATGAGACACAGGCCAAGAATCCCTGCCAGCTAACAACTGGGAGGATGAGGGCCTCCTCTGATCTTTTTGAAACATGTTAACTTGGTTTCTCCCCCCATTTTTTTTTTTTAAATTTTAATTTTTGGCTGTACTGGGTCTTCATTGCTGCATGTTGGCTCTCTCTAGTTGTGGCAAGGAGGGGCTACTCTTTGTTTCCAGCTTCTCATTTCAGGGGTGGCTCAGACGGTAAAGAATCTGCTGCCTACAATGCAGGTTCCATCCCTGGGTTGGAAAGGTGCCCTGGAGATGGAATGGAACCCACTCCAGTATTTTTGCCTGGAGAATCCCACGGACAGACGGGCCTGGAGGGCTGCAGTCCACGGGGTCTCAAAGAGTTGGACATGATTGAGCAACTAAGACTTTCCCATTGCTTGCTGCAAAGCACAGGCTCTAGGTGCATGGGCTTCAGCAGCTGCGGCACGTGGGCTCGGTCGTTGCTGTTTGCAAGCTCTAGGGTGCAGGCTCTGTAGTTATGGCTCATGGGCTTAGTTGCTCTGCAGCATGTGGGATCTTCCTAGGACGGGGATCAAACTGGTGCCCCTTGCATTGTGAGGTGGATTCTTAACCACCAGACCACCAGGGATGCACTCTCCTCATTTTTTGTATTTATAATCGGAAATTCAGGTTCTACAATGTCAACCTAAACCTAAATAATTGTAATTATTAGTGACAAATATGAAATAACTTTCATGACATATCAAGAGAAAGATGAGAAATTAAATTAAATTTTGATTGGTCAGATAAGACTAGCCTATCAAAATCTCTGCTTCACAGAGTGAGTCAGACTCTTCCATAGACACTGTGCTATTCGTCAGGTTTAAAATGAGGCAGCTTTGAAAACAGTCTGTGAATTTTCCCTAACTGAAATGAAACCCAATATTAGGGATGGAAATTATAGAAAAAGATAAATTGAATACTCAATATTTCATATCAAAGGATTTTAAATTTTATGATACTAATTACAAAAAGTTAAGCATACCAGTAATTTATGGAAAATGGAAAAACTTTGGCAAAGGGGGCAACCATCTTGAAAGATATTAATATCTAAAGACCTCAACTTGAGATAAATTTAAAATAAAACATAATTTGTCCTAATACTCTTTATGATCTACCAAAATTCTTCTCATTTCTAGGTATTAAACCTTCAGTGTAGATCTAGTTGCCCCTTTCAAAAGGCTGATGGGTGTACATTTTTTTGTTTTTTTACACTTTTTCTCTTTGAGACGCAATAATGTATCAGCATTCTTAAGAAAGTAAATGAATGATTTTCCTGTAACAAAAGTAGTATATAGTGATTCATAGATGGACCTGTGTTTGTATGTCGTTTAAAAGACACACTAGTTGCAAGCCAATCAAAATCTATCATCACCTGCTTTAACCAGGCGCACCGCACACTCGCCGGGGGTCACGCTGTGCAAGTCTCCCTCTGGGCCGATGCACAGAGTTGCCGCCACTGGTTTCCCTGATGCTTTTAAGGCTTCAACTGCCCATACAGCCTCTTCAACGTGTTCAAAATACTGAAATAAGTTAAAGTCAAAGTACTTTTAATTTTGTTTCTCCCCAAATAATTTGAAAACTTATCCTATTGCATATAACCTAATTATCCCCAGATGAGTGTTTCTTAATCTCTGAGTTGTGATTCATTAGCATTTAAAAAACAGAATAGAATGGTGATTTCTGTGAATTGCATTCCAAAGGTTTGAAGAATGCTATATTACATCAACTGAATCACATTTAGTTGAAGCCCTAAATTGGAAGAAGTTTTCGAAAATAAATATTACTGGTACTAATCGTGACTGGTACCTAACTCCAAATGGTCCTCGTGAGAGTAAAGGCATGTACTAAGTGTACTCGTCTCACTTTTGATAGTATCTATTTACCTCTGCGATCAAGAAGTCCACGTTCTTCCTCATGAAGACCTCTAACTGTTGCTGAAAGACTTTTTTGACTTCAGTTTCACTCTTGCAGCTAAGGTACGAAGGTGTCTGGCTCACGCCCCCTGCTACCAAAGCATCTCCTTCATCAGCCACTTGCCGCGCAATGTCACAAGCGGCTTCATTGACTTTCTGCCCCTAAAAAGGGTGAATATATGGTATGGTTACATTAGCATGTGAAATTGAAGCAAAATTGTTATTCAAATGTCTACATCTCAGTTGTATGTTACAACAGTGATTTTATTTCAGAAAATGAGAGTGATGAAATAGTTCAGTGTTTACGGAGTTTAACAATTTGTAGTAACAACACTACCAACAACAGTGACGAAAAAAATAAATCTTACGATGGTATTTAGGGATATTACATTATACCAAAGATCTGTGAGAGGGTAAAAGTCTTTCTGTAAAAGAATCTGGTATCTTCTGGAACTTCTCTGGTGGTCTAGTGGTTGACTCCGCACTTCCACTGCAGGGGGCATGAGTTCAACTCCTGATCAAGAACTAAAATCCCACATGCTGCAACGTGTGGCCAAAATAAGCAAATATATAAAAGGATCAGATATCTTCCAATGCTTAAACTGCAGTTAGAAGAATACCTAGCAAATAGTGGTGGTGATGATGATTTGCTTTTTTAATTAATAAAAATAAATGAATTAAAATGACTACAGAATTCATGACTTTTTGTCATTATATATTTTATCAATTAACAGATAAATGTATCACAAGTAAGGTCTTTTTGAAGTATTTAAACCTTAAAAACTGACTCTTGTCCTCAAAATATCACACAGATGCATGGAATTTTAGAATTACTTTTTCATTTTAGAGATGAAGAAGTTGTTGATTTGACGGGATAGGTAAATGGTTTGCCCAACATCACACAGTTAACTGTAGCTCAGCTAGGAATATTCTAGATTTGCTGACTCCTGCCATATATGATATTTCTCCTATACTGTCACATTAAAAAACTGTAAAGATCAAAGAGTTTGTAAGGATACTCACTCAACAACTTAGTCAAAAGACTTGGAAAATCATTAATAGTTAAATACTTCTTTGATCTGCTTCATTAAATGCCTTTCTGTTAATTTGGGGGACTCTAGCTAAGACCTAAGAATATTATTCACACATATCTCGTTTCTTTTTAAAACAAAACGAAACTCTAACAAGGCTCAACATTTTTTTCTACAGGAGCCTTGTTGATGACACAGGTGCCTAAGACACAGTATGGTGTTACTCACAGATATTTTCTCTGCAACATAGTTTCCCCTGTTCTCCAGCTTGTCTTCACTGGCGTAGAAGGTGAAGGTCTGCATGACATTGGAGCCAGCTCTGAGGAACTCTCGATGAAGTTGGCGAACTGGGAGATTGAAAGATATTCTTTGCTATCAGTTTATCAGCCTGTGATTCTTTCAGAAGGCTCTTAGATAAACAAACATGTAAATATGCGCTTAAATTCCTGGTTGTCTGGCATTTGCTCATCCTGGGGGACAATGAGGGGTAGATATGGAGTCTCTTGCTGGGAGCAAGAGATTATCTCTATCAGCTATGTGGGGTGAAGGGAAGAGGGAGGTCCCACAGAGGAGGAATCATCTCAGCGATTTTGCTAGGCAGCGATTTTGCTAGGGAAGGGCATTCCCTAGAGAGGGAACAGCCCAAGCGAAGATAAGGAAGCAGGAACAGCCTTGGCATTTGGGGGAATGACAAGCAGCCTGGATGGCTGGGGCTGAGGATACGCTGGAGAAGTCGTGGGAGACAGACTTGGAGAGGTGGGCTGCCAGACAGAGTGCAAATGACCTTGCACATCATCCCAGGGAGTCTAGGCTCCAGACCATAGATATTGGGGAAACATCAACAGTTTTAAAGCAATTGATTAATATGATTAGTTCATTTTTTTTGAAAAATAATTCTGATAGCAGAGTTGGAGTAAGGTTACCAAGCTAGGTCCACAGATGAATACCATGTGGAAAAGCTTTCATGGCTGCAGGAAATATAGTGGGAAGTTTTTGTTTTCCATTTAATCAAATGTATGCAATTTAAAGAGTTATCCATTATCCTTTGCTCTAAAGTAGTGGTCCTAAACTCTGATTGCCCATTACATAACCCTGCAAGCTTTATGAATGTTAGGGTCAAATCCATGTATATTCTAATTTAATTGGTTCAGGGTAGGGCACAGGCAATTTTTTGGAAAGGTTTCCCAACTGATTCTTACTTTTGGTTTTGTTGAGCATCACCATTCCAAGAGAGCAGAGGGATGTTCCTTTTATAAAACAATAGTGAGACTCGGTGTTTTGTTTTTGTCAAGAGAAACAACTGGGCAGAGTAAGAAGTCAGCAGTTGTATTTTGAACACTAAAATTTATTTCTAAATTTCAGAGGCCTGTAAAATCCACAGGTTTGGGTGCAACCACATTAGAGTCTAAAAAATTACTAGGACACTGGTGTTCTTAGTCCTTCAGGGGCTAAGACTGGAGATTAGTCTGGTGGCTTTGCAGCCTAGATGCCTAGTGGAATACCAAGAACATAGGAAGCATTTTTGTTTGTGTTTGTTTATAAATGGACTTAAAGGTGAGGCCAAAAAAACACACACAAAAAACTGTAATGTATGTCAGAAAATGGATTCCTGAGTTTGAAGCCAAATCTTTGCTTTTAAAATCGTGGAAACTTTAGTTCTCAGTGGGAACTTGAAAACATTCATAAATTAGGGCGTTTCAAAGTTGTTTTAATTCGTAACAGAACCAACTGAAAACCCTTACGTAGAATAATCGGGAAAACACAGCGCTGTGGCAGGAGTAGGGGAGAAGGGACTACAGGCTTGGTTCCTGTTCTCCGTGACAGAATGGCTTATAACAAGTCCACCCTGGTGGTCCTTCGACGGATTTCCAGAGACTGTACAACACAAAACGAAAACCCTGGGGTAGTGTGCAAATTGTTTGCATGTACAAACATGTTATGATTCTCAGAGGGCCTATAAGTTTTATCAGATTTTTCCAGAGGGCAGTGATTCAAAAAGGTGAAGGCAACTTTCACTTTTAATCGCTTTGATTATTCCTTCATGCTTCTTAAAAAAGGAGAGCTTCTCCAAGTGTGACCTTACTAGGTTCACCTGGGAACAAATATTCAGATTCCTCAAACCCTTCCAGACCCAAATTCATTTCCCAATACAATGCTAATTCCACACAGTGCAAGAGCCACAGCTTTTGGCATAAACTTTAGTAGGAGAATTAGTCTGGTGATTTCTGCATATCCTTTCAATATCTATTTTCTGTTTCCTGTCATCATAAAACTCTTGAGCCTTCATCCTCTAACCAGTAACATAGGATGTGACTGGTTCCTACAACAATGATACAACCTATACTAATTATATTCATTCTATAGCTTTAAACTCTCCATTATACTAGTCTCATTTTAGCATCATAGTAGCTAAATATTACCAAGTATGTATTATACTTGACATACAATGTAATATACAATATTATATAAGTATATATGTGTGTATATATGTATATGCATATATACATGATCATATATGTATATGATCCAGATATATATGTATAGAGCGTGGCTATTACCTTGTAAATTTTCCTGAGAAAGGCGAGTCTTTGGAATTCCACAACTAACTCTAAAAAGTCAAAAAAATTTTGCACTATTTCTTCACTGGGATAATAAATTTGTAGCAAAATTACTTGGGAGCAAAGTGACTTGAACTAATGTGAGGATATTTATAATTGTATTCCATTTAGAGTGAGTAGTCATATATATTGATGCAAAAAGGAGTATTAATGTGTTTGATGGGGGCTGGGGGAGCACTTTAGACCCTAAAGAGAATGTTACACAGTATGTAGCATATCTAATGTATTAACTTTCTAAAATTTCCTCAAATTCTGGATTCTAAGACACATTTGGCCCCAACAGGGCTTGGATAAGAGATGGTAGATCTGTAGCGTAACTTTCCTTTCCTCACTGCTTACAGCCCCCAAAAGTTAAGCCCAGGCACCAATCCTACAAAAATGTTTTGGGTGCTGTTCAGTTTGCAGGGAAACTTATCAGAATCGATATGAATTCCAGCTATCACCCAGTCAAAATTAGAAAAGCGCCTGCAGAAAACAAACTCATTTGCATAAAACAGCATGACACTGACCATTCTCTCATTTGAGCACGAGTGTGCGTGCGTGCTGAGTCCCCTCCGTCGTGTCTGATTCTTTGCAACCCCGTGGGCTGTAGCCCACCAGGCTCCTCTGTCCTGTGGGCTTCTCCGGGCAAGAATATTGGAGTGGGTTGTCATGCCCTCCTCCAGGGGATCTTCCCAACCCAGGGATCAAACCCATGTCTCTTATGTCTCCTGCATTGGCAGACGGGTTCTTTACCACTGGCGCCACCTGGTTTTAAATACCTTTCACCCCTCCCCTCCTTGAACAGGTTAAATACATCTGAGGTCCTATGAAATGTTTCTATGAAGATGCATTACAAGCAGGAGATCTGTCTTGTCTGATGCATCCTGGAGTTGCACTGGGGTTGACAGAGTTTGAACTAGGCACTGGCAGACCTGAATATATGGGATGTCAATCTGTAGCAGAACGGATTAAATCTAATAACTCAGAATTATGGAGTTTTCATTAATTCTTGAAAAAGCAGGCAGCTCCCAGAAGAAAAAGTAGAGCAAATGCTCAGTACATTTAAATAAGTTTAAAATATTCAAGACACAAATGGCTAAGAGATCAAACGTGCTGTTTCTGCATTAATAAAATCAAAGGAAATCAGAGCAATTTCTCTTGAACTCCTCTAATGTGTAACTTTAAAAAAGAAAATGTGACTTACAGAATTGAAACTTGCAGTTGAAACAAGAGTCTTATTTTGTTTTCAAGGCAGAGTTTGGGCAAAGGTAGTTTATTGTTAATGTCAGTTTGGCCCAAGAAATATTTCATTCTGAGTTTACCCCAGCACTCAAACCTTAAGAAATATAACATGGATATATTAGAAATCCTCCGTCTGAGGTCTTAATTATCCCACTGTGTTCCTTACATCCCTTTAATGCAGTGCTTCTGAAAGTGAGGTTCACCTTGCCATTATTTGGGGTCAGGTATTATAAATATGCAGGTTCCTGGACCCCCTCAAAACCTAATGAAACCAAATTTCTGTAAATGAGGGCTAGGAATCTATAATTTTTAACAAACTCCACTGGTGAATCTAAAATTTGAGATCTACTATTGGTTTAGCTTCCCAAGCCTCCTTATTTCACTTTTTTTTAATGGTAGAGCACACAGTATCATTTCTACTTTTATTTGGACATATAAAAGTTGTGTACATTTGCTAGATTTCATAGTGTGACTATAGCTCTTTTACTTTTGACACTTTTTAGGGACTGTGTGAATTGAACACATTTCTGTGCTTCTCTAGCAGAAATAGATGAGTACAACCGAGAAACAGACTGTTAAATCGCTAAGTCGTGTCTGACTCTCTCCGACCCCACAGAGCACAGCAAGGCAGGCCTCCCTGTCCTTCACACTCTCCCAGAGTTTGCCCAAACTCATGTCCATTGCATCAGTGACAGCACTCAACCATTTCCAAGAAGTAGATTAATACAGCCAAAAATATTAACAAGATAAGAAACAACTCAGTCAAGTGAATAATAACAATAGTTAATACTTGTGTTTAACATGCATCAGACACTATTTTAAATACTGCACATATAGTTTATTTAATCCTCATAACAAATTTATGAGGTAGATGTCAGTATTATCTCAGTTTATACACAGGGAAGCTATGTAATTTCCCCGAGGCCATACAACCTAGTGGCTGTGTCAGGATTTGATCCAGTTAGTCTGGGTCTAGAGTCTACTGGATCTGAAAGCTGTACTCTCTCTGATTAGGTTCTTCATTAGTTTCCATCCTTCATTTCTGAGTTCACGGAAACATGCTCTCCTTTACCATAAAAAAGCAACTGTTTATTATCGTATACAATATTCACAAGAACTCTGGCCTCCTCTGAAAGATTCAGATTCTTTCCAAGTGTTGATTGTTGAGACCCTCCTTAGGAAGTGCCTTAGGCCAAAGCGGGAGGGGAGATCAAGCTTGTATGTAGGGCTTGGTCTATTCACAGGGGGAGAACACAAACTAGCCCGCTTGCCTCAATCTGGGGCAACTCTGAGGGGCCTGTCCAACTCTGAAGCTCCCTGAGGGGTTGGCTGGAACCTCTGTTGCAACTCCTCACAGTTGAGCTCTTTCTGCTGCTCAATCCTGCTTCCCTTGCTCCCTTAGAGATACTGTTTCTTGAAAATACTTCCTAGTAGAACTCTTTAGCACAAATCTCCACTTCATAATATGTTTCCTGACTGGTCTGACCCGCAAGAGCTAAAGCCACAACCAGCCACAGGAAATTACTCTTCAAGCATTGTTCTGGAGTCAGATCCCATTCTGGCCAGCTGGAACACCCACCCATTCAGAGTTCTCAACCAGGAAAGTACTCTATTGCCAAAAGTTAAGATCTGATTAGGAAGAAATGGGACTTGAGGCCTGGAATAAAGACATAGTTGGATTAACCCATCAACCTTGAAAACCCCACATCCCCCTGAACTCTCTGGGCCTGTAGAAGTGGCCCATTTCCTCCCCTTTTAAAGATTAATCCTTCTCTATTGCTTAAGGATGGTACAGAGGCCCTGAAAGACAACATTTATTCCTTTCAGGCTGCATGCTACCTCCCTTCCTAGCCAAAAAGATTTGTAATCAAGAAAATAAAGTGAGAATAAGGTTTGTGGATACAGATGCAGCATAGGTAGATGGCTGAATTTAAATAGGATGGAGCTAGTATACAATGAATTTAACTAGTTGGCAAATACAGACTGGAAGAGGGCTTATCTGCAAGATGGTGACTGACGCTATATCATGGAACTTAAAGTGGGTTAAGGAAGGAAGGTGGACTTATGGGAAGAATGGGTAAAAGTCACTAAAATGAGAGATGAAGGACAGAGTTGTGATGAGATTGAAGAATAGGAGTACTACGAAGAATGAGCAGAAACGATAGGAGGGGGCGTGGTCAGAGAATGTGGTACTTGTCCCTGAGATTTCAGAGGTGGGCAGCTGTTGATGATGGCAAGGCGTAGGAGTGGGTTGCTGAGGTGGGGATGGAGGAGAGTTTTGTTGGAGATGAGGAGGAAGTCAGGGTACTAATAGGAAGAGTGCTGGATGATTCACATGTATGGATGTTGGAGTCACCTAGAGTGTTGGAGGAGGTAGGTAGGGGCAGAGGAGAAGGAAGTGAGCCAGGTTCTAGACTCATCTAGAGCAGGGAGCAAGAGGTAGACACAGGTGACAGAAATAAGGAGGGGCCATTCGTATTTACCCAACAGGTGAATCTATATTTGTACACGGCACACTGCCCGGCAGGCAGTAATAAATACTTGGAGACCGTAGCATGGAGGCATCTGTCTGATGGCATGCTCCTAGATGTGGGTCAACACAGTGGTCTTTTATGAGAGCGTAAAATAGAGCAGTGCACCAACCTGCTTCTGGGTGTTCCACGGCGGCTTCTGGGGTCCAGGGCCCTGCCTTCACGTAGCCCCTCTTCTCCAGCGCGAAGACAAACCCTCCATCTCCGATGATGACCTCTCCAGAGTTCAGCCGTTCCAGGATGCCCTAATGTTGTGGGGTGGGGGGGGATGGAGAAAATGAAAAATGAATCATTTGAATTTTTAATACAATTTTCTACTCATTTCTACAATAGAACTTTTGCTCTCATGTTGTTGAGAAGTATTATTTCTTTAAATTCTCAGAAAATACATATATATTTTATTCAGAAATTTGTGACTATGAGGCAAACCATCAGAATGCTCATATAATAAAAGCTTGTGTATCCATGTATATGTGCCAGGGATGGGGGTTTTTCAGAACACACTAAATAGTATTTGAAGGATATTGTGGGAGGATGTTATGTTTGAATAAATATCTTCAGAAAGATTAAGTGAAAAGGTTTTGTTGTAAAGCCTCAAATGAATACTTAAGCACACATTCTTAAAACGGTGACTGTTAGTCTTTCTCCTTTTTCTATCAATAAACAAAAGAGAGGATTATGTTTTATAAAGAAGTTGAAGTGGCATATGATGCTACAAAAGCGTTTTGAGACTGAAAAGTCAAAATATATTTGGTGAGGACAGAAGGCAGAAGATACCACCACAAAGATGGCCAAATCAATTAAAGATTAATGTCTTTGGTGCTAAAATTCAGTTTCCATAACAGCAGCTGCATTATGCTGTCCAGAAAGTTGTAAGTATGCATGGCCTGCTCTCTGCAAGTGAGAGAACTGGGAAGAGACCAGTAAATAAAATATTTGTAAACTGATTTCCAGTCCAACTTGCATACCTATTCCATTTATTGTACATGCAATTATTACCCTGGTGTTAAAATAGCAACTTTGAACTTAATATTTTTAAAGTGATTTGTGAATTAGTAATATTCTTGTAGAATCATTTTTTATTTCAAAATATTATAAATTTAAAAATAAAAGGTTACTCTGATTTTGTGTGCGTGTATATGCTAAGTCACTTCAGTCGTGTCTGACTCTGTGATCCTATGGACTGTTGCCTGCCAGGCCCTTCTGTCCATGGGATTCCCCAGGCAAGAATACTGGAGTGGGTTGCCATGCACTCCTCCAGGGCATCTTCCCGACCAGGGATAGAACCTGTGTCTCCTGCAATGCAGGCGGATTCTTTACCACTGAGCCACCAGGGAAACCTCTCTCTGATTTTACAAACGAGGAATTAAAGTCCAGAGTGTCTGAGTAATTTACACAGTCTCCCAGGTCAGCCCCTAGAGGGCTCACTGATTATTTTACCCTCAAATAGTATCTAGATTTGATTTTAAATGGGAGAGAGGAGAGTGGGACAGCCCTGAAAAGATCATGTAAAGTAATAACCTGGAATGTACATACCTACTGTGTTCCATTTATTGCCATTAATGGTTAATAAATGCTGATGTAATGAAGGTTACAAAATCTGAGAGGCAGTCATAAGAATTTGAATGGCATCTTGAGTCCTTACCGCCTTCTGCCCCACCCCATGTGAACTCAACAGCTGGTGCTCAGAGAAAAGAAACATCTGATGTTTCTACTTTAAAGCAGTAAAACAGGAGGATGTGCTATCTGTTCTTCTTTGTTTAAATTGTGAAGTAATCTTACAGTTGCTTCACAGTGTCCTGTTAGTTTCTGCTGCACCGCAAAGTGAATCAGCTATACGTATACAAACATCTGCTCTTTTAGATTTCGTTCCCATTTAGGTCACCACAGATCGCTGAGTCAAGTGTCCCGTGCTAAACAGGAGGCTCTCATTAATTATCTGTTTTATACACGGCAGTGGACACATGTCAGTCCCAATGTCCCAGTTCATCCCACCCCACGCTTCCCTCCTTGGTAACCCTAAGTTTGTCCTCTACATCTATGACTCTATTTCTGCTTTGCCAGTATGTTTACCTGTACCATTTTCCTGGATTCCACATATATGTGTTTTCTATTCTTGGATAGCTTTTCCAGATAGAAAAAATTCAAGTATTGAAGTCCATGAGATAACAACTACAAAGTATAGAATTCATCACATGTAATTTCGAAATCCAAATACCTGCCATGATTACAATGTGTCTAAATGTCACATCTTAGAACTACAGCTTTGATCATTATGACCCAATTAATAAGAAAAATGGATATATTGCTAATCAGTACAGTTGTATAAAAATATGAACAACAGTCACATACATGAGATATGACTGGCTACAAATTTCATTTGGGCGAAATAATTCATACTTGGTTCAGTCACCTAGAAACTCTCACTGAGCTCCTGTGTGTGTTTTCAGACTTTAGTGCCACGGCATCTTCATGTGCAGCGTAGCTAACAATCTGATATTTGGTGGCGAAGTGGCTGGTGGTGATTCAGTTACCAGGCTGTACATTAATTTATTGAATAATTTCATCAGGAAAAACACTTAGATTCTACTGCATTTTAATTTTAAAATTTTATTTATTTTTAATTGGAGGATAATTACTTCACATTGTTGTGTGGGTTTGGATGAACCCAGAGCCTGTTATGCTTTCCTGGTGACTCAGACAGTAAAGAATCTCCCTGCAATGCAGGAGACCCATGTTCCATCCCTGGGTTGGGAAGATCCCCTGGAGGAGGGAATGGCAACCCACTCCAGTATTCTTGCCTGGAGAACCCACAGACAGAGCAGCCTGGAGGGCTACATCCATGGGGTTCACAAAGAGTCAGACTCGACTGAGTGAGCACATGGGAGGCACAGAGCCTCTTATACAGAGTGAAGTAAGTCGGAAAGAAAAAGCAAGCGCTGTTTATTAATACATATGTATGGGATCTAGAAAAATGGTACTGATGAGCCTATCTGCAGGGCAGGAATGGAGATGCACATGTAGAGAATGGACTTGTGCATTTTTAAATAACTTGAACTTCAGACATTTCTGTTCCTTTTTTTGTTTTAAAATGGAATGTGCTATGAGAAATTGCTCAAGACATTGTTTGTGAAAAGGTGTTGCAAAGCAGTGTTTAATATCAGACCGTTTTTGTTTAAAAAGTACATATTTGCTAGACAATAAACTCTCAGAATATGCATCAAAATGCAGCAGACACTGCTGTTAGTGGTGTTCCTAGCTGTTTACAACAAACAAGCTTTGTAACATATTTGAATTTTAACCAGAAGTGTGGACATGGTATTGTCCATATTTTAACAGTGACATAGGCATGGAAACCAGCTTACCAAAGAAACGTTTTTCTTCTCCTTTTATGTCCATCTTGCTAAAGTAATCCTTTAAAATGTTTCATTTCGTGAGTTTGAGTTTGGGGAGTGGATTAGAATTTATGGCAATGCAAATGGGCCAAAGCAAAAATATTTTTAAAATCTTTATGGGAATCATCCTTTCCAGCCATATATTATTTTAGTAGATATAGGGATTGGGAAAAATTCTCTCTCTAATTGAACAGGTGACAGCCTATAAGCAATGGCCATCTCAACATCTTAAATCCTTGGACTTCATGGCATTAAAATTTTTTAATTGCATTTTTTTTCCCTTATGTGGAGGTATTTTTGAGGTGGGATCATCCCTTTAGAAACTAGGTACAACCCATTTCTAGAAGGCTGCTGCTGCTGCTGCTAAGTCGCTTCAGTTGTGTCCGACTCTGTGCAACCCCATAGATGGCAGCCCACCAGGCTCCCCCTTCCCTGGGATTCTCCAGAGGGATGACTGGCAATGAATTTGTCCTCACGGGTATAGTTGGCCAGCACTGTCTCCTTCCTTGCCATTCCCTGGCCTCTGCCAGGCATGGGGCCTGGTGCTTTGACACCCAAGGGGCAAGGATACTCCCTGCCTCCGTCCTTCTCATCCTGCTTCCAGCTGTAACCTTGTTATCAGTCCATCCACCCATCCATCCACCCCTTCCCTCCCCGACTCCCCGGCCTCCCACCCCCACCCCAACCCCGCAACACCCAACTAGAAGAAGGCCTGCAGTCTGGACGGAAACACTAGTCCCAAGGGAACAGTGGGCTTCTTACTGGATTTTTATTTTAAAAACTCAGCAGTCCTTTCTCAATATCTTAGAGCCATTGTGCTTAATTTTTCTTAAACAGTCTTTTCGAGGCCTGCACGGTACACTGTTCTGTGATTTCCGAATCCAAACTGCCTGTGAAAACTTACCATTATCTAGCCAATGCCAGAGCCTTAGGACTGGTGAGAACCTTGCAGGGTCGGGTCCCCAAGACGAAACGGTTGGAGCCTAGGCTCGCGCCTTCTCTCGCTAGGAGCGCCGAGGGGTGCGCGCAGACCTGGAGGAACCCAGGGCGCGCAGCAGGCGACTCCAAGTCCCACCTCCCACCGCCAGAGGGGAGGGAAGTCGCACCTGTGGGTCTAGGAGCCGCATCTGGGGAGTGCTCTGGTCTTGGGGTGCAGGACTCAGAGCTTTAGGGGTGCTCTGGAGTTGGGGGTCACATAGCTCTAGAGGGCGCTGTGGTCAGGGGACAGGGGTCGGGGCTCAGAGGCGCCTTGGTGTTCTGGAAGCAGCAGTTCTGGGGGCCCTGGGCTCTCTCCAGGCTGGGGGGTGGGGCGGGGCTGGGGGGCTTCTGCTCTCTCCAGACTGGGGTGCGGGGCTGGCCGATCTAAACCCTGAGCACCCTTGGGTCCCCCGCACACTCACCTTCTTGGCATTTTTGCCGCCAGCCGGTGCCATTTTCCTGGTGTCCCAGACCGCACCTAACACGGTGGATGGATGAGGAGAGTGCTTCCCCCTGCGAAGCCAGGAGCCGCGGCCGGGTTCTTTATACCCGCTGCTCCGGGTGTGGGTTTCCCCAGCCTCTGTGCGGTCCAACAAGGGCCTTGGGCGGGGAACACGCCCACCAGCCCTTTATCCTTGCCTGTCGCTGCTTGGGAACCTGTATTAGGAGTTGGTGATCGAAATTATTCTCCCAAATGGGTGAACTTATCCGGAAGAAAATTAGAAAAATATAAATAATGAGGTTGCCCCGCGCTCAGGTTTCAGACCTAATCTGAGCCCGACCCTTCTTTTCCTCTCGCAGGTCCTCGAACTCAGTTGATTTCTCCCTTGCCTGGGATCATGCCCCATTAGTCATGCACCTTCAGTCGCTAGGCCAGACCCCCAAGAATTCCATCCAATGCCCAAATATTTGTCAAAGGCCAAGGATACAAGATTATTGAATGGGGATTATTGAATGACTATAAAATGTGACCTCCAGTGTGATACACACCCAGTGGTTATGTATCTGAACAAAATATGACATTTACTGAAGGGTCCGTTACTAACCCTGCATTAGTGTGTGTGTGTGTGTGTGTGTGTGTGTTCAAAATGAACTTTGCCCTTGTATCCAAACATGCCTTACAGTTTCTAATGATATCTTTGCAATATTTGACAAGGACAAACACTTGATGTTTATATATGATAGTGGAAATGTACTTTATAGACTTAAAAATTCAGTGTGAAAACTGTTTAAAAATGAACAGCATTAGAGAAACTGGAGGAAAACAGAAATGTTAACAGTAGTTATCTTTTGATGGTAGAGTTAGGTCTTGCTTTTATTTCATTCATTATGCTTTACTGTATTTGCCAAAATTTCTTTACAATGGGAACATACTCACTTTAAAATAATGAAAACATTACTTTAAAAAGTGTATAACATGACAATAAATAGCATAAAGAACAACTAAGAAGTCTGAAATAGAGTTCAGAAACTTTTACCTAAATACATAAAAGGTTTGTATGTGGAACAACACCTCTATTTGAACAAATGCAAAGAGGGAAATTACTGTAGTAAGTGATGATTTAATACAAATAAAATGATGTACACGAGATAAAACTGAAAAAGCAGAGAAGTCCTTTTGCTTCAGGTAATTGTCAAGTTTAGAATGGAAAAAAATGAATGCATATATTGTAACGCAAATGATCTATTATTTCACTTGTCCAGCAAGAATAAGGCATGAGATATCGTAGGCATTCTTCACAGTCACTAGATTTTCGATCATGGCAGGATTGGACTATATGAGTAGGCAATAGTTCAGTAGTTTAATGCATTAACTACTCATAGTCTCAACCAGAGGATTTCAGATTGAGCCTTGCTAGGGTGGCTTAGACTGTAAAGAATCTGCCTGCAATGCAGGAGACCTGGGTTCGATCCCTGGGTTGTGAAGATCCCCTGGAGAAGAGAATGACTGCCCACTCCAGTACTCTTCCTGGAGAATTCCATGGACAGAGGAGCCTGGCGGAACATAGTCCATGGGGTCACAAAGAGTCAGACACAACTGCGCAACTAACACTTTCACACAGGACTTTAGCAGAGGCCTTAGTGGTAGAGAAGCCACCTGCCAATGCAGGAGAAGTAAGAAATGCAAGTTCCATCCCTAGGTCGGAAAGATCCCCTGGAGAAGGAAATGACAACTCACTGCAGTATTCTTGCCTGGGAAACCCCAGGGACAGAGGAGCCTGGTGGTCTATAGTCCACGGGGCCACAAAGAGTCAGACAGGACTGAAGCAACTTGGCGCAGGGCTTAATAAAGACGTTGTGGTGGCGGGTACCAGGCGCTAGGGGGCGGTATCCGCGCTCGACAGTTAAAAACGGAAAACGGCCATTCTCGATTTCAGTTTGTCCGCCTTCAACAAAATTTAGGAGAGGTTTTAAACTAGCAGCAATTAATTTAAAAATGAATTGAAAAATTTCAGTAGATAATATAGACACCTGGCAAAAATTTAAAAGTCTTTCCCCAGTTGCTGTTCCCAGGTCAAGGTGTCCGTGGAGATAACCGCTATTATCTGTTAACTATTTCTCCAGAATTCTGTGTGTATCTAAGTGTACACATGTATCCACAAATATTTGTATTTAAATGAAGGGAATTTAATTTATTTAGACAACTGTCCACTTTCACCTTTTCTAAAATGACTAATAAGCAGCTGTTGAAATAATTTTGTTTTTCTTCAGTTTCTCGGTTTGTTCTACCTCACCACCCCCCGCCCCCGCCCCGCTGCCACTCCAATTAGATCGATTACAAAAAATTCCTGCGCCAGAAATTCCCATAATAGCTAATCATATCCACAGCTCACTTGGTGCTTACAATGTGCCGGGCACTACATTAAGCCTTTTATACACACAGTGTTATTTACTCCTCACAGTTCTGTGAGGGAGACACCCCCTATTTGTCCTCAAGAAGCATGAAGTCAGGGAGATACAGAAAGGTTATTGGTGTGATCTCTGAAGGCCTTGTGCCCCATTTCCAAAGTACCAAGTGCTGAGGTGGCTGGATGCCACCTGGGGAGTGAGTTCTGTGGTAGCTGTTCTTGGGAGGCTGCCCATGTTCTCTGTTCTCTGCTGGAGCAATGAGATGAAGAAAATCATATAGCACTGAAGTCTTCGGCCTCCTACGAAGACATTTGGGTTTAGTCAAAACGGTAAATATTCATGATGTTTGAAACAGCATGGTACTAGCTGTATGATCCTACGTAAGAATGGATGTTTCTTTGCGACCCCATGAACCACAGCACGCCAGGCCTCCCTGTCCATTACCAACTGTCAGAGGTTACCCAAATTCATGTCCATTGAATCGGTGATGCCATCCAACCATCTCATCCTCTGTCGTCCCCTTCTCCTCCTGCCCTCAATCTTTCCCAACATCAGGGTCTTTTCAAATGAGTCAGCTCTTCGCATCAGGTGGCCAAAGTACTGGAGTTTCAGCTTCAGCATCAGTGCCTCCAATGAACACCCAGGACTGATCTCCTTTAGGATGGACTGGTTGGATCTCCTTGTAGTCCAAGGGACTCTCAAGAGTCTTCTCCAACACCACAGTTCAAAAGCATCAATTCTTCAGCGCTCAGCTTTCTTTATAGTCCAACTCTCACATCCATACATGACTACTGGAAAAACCATAGCCTTGACTAGATGGACCTTTGTTGGCAAAGTAATGTCTCTGCTTTTTAATATGCTATCTAGGTTGGTCATAACTTTCCTTCCAAGGAGTAAGCGTCTTTTAATTTCATGGCTGCAGTCACCATCTGCAGTGATTTTGGAGCCCCCCAAAATAAAGTCTCCCACTGTTTCCACTGTTTCCCCATCTATTTGCCATGAAGTGATGGGACCAGATGCCATGATCTTAGTTTTCTGAATATTGAGCTTTAAGCCAACTTTTTCACTCTCCTCTTTCACTTCCATCAAGAGGCTCTTTAGTTCTTCTTCACTTTCTGCCATAAGGGTGGTGTCATCTGCATATCTGAGGTTATTGATATTTCTCCTGGCAATCTTGATTCCAACTTGTGCTTCATCTAGCCCAGCGTTTCTCATGATGTACTCTGCATGTAAGTTAAATAAGCAGGGTGACAATATACAGCCTTGATGTACTCCTTTTCCTATTTGGAACCAGTCTGTTCCATGTCCAGTTCTAACTGTTGCCTCCTGACCTGCATATAGGTTTCTCAAGAGGCAGGTCAGGTGGTCTGGTATTCCCATCTCTTTCAGAATTGTCCACAGTTTATTGTGATTCACACTTTATTGTAATGCTTTATTGTAATATAATAAATGGTGATCCACAGTTTATTGTGATCAAAGGCTTTGGCATAGTTAATAAAGCAGAAATAGATGTTTTTCTGGAACTCTCTTGCTTTTTCAATGATCCAGCGGATGTTGGCAATTTGATCTCTGGTTCCTCTGCCTTTTCTAAAACCAGCTTGAACATCTGGAAGTTCATGGTTCACGTATTGCTGAAGCCTGGCTGGGAGAATTTTGAGCATTACTTTACTAGCGTGTGAGATGAGTGCAATTGTGAGGTAGTTTGAGTATTCTTTGGCATTGCCTTTCTTTGGGATTGGAATGAAAACTGACCTTTTCCAGTCCTGTGGCTACATAGAGCTTTTTAGACTAAAAATGTTTTAGCCTTTAAACCATTGAACATGTTTTATGTTTTAACATCATGTGGAACAGTGTTTGCAAACTGGTGACGTAGAAATGGAGCTGGCTTCTATGTTTCCTTTGGCAGGGTCAGTGTTGTTGTTGTTTTTTTTTGTAATTGAATGTGGATTCCTTTCTGTTTCGCCTTCCTGTTTGCAGTCTGTCCCACACCCAGTTAGTTGTTCTACTCTCATAGCTTGGTTCATGTACTCACGTTACCTGGAAGGCATATGAGTTTTCAACCTCTGCTATAAATAGAAGGAATATTAGGGATTATCAAATATATGTGAGATGTCCTTTGGTCCAAGTTCTCCCAATTAGCCCCCAAACAGAAGGTTTCACTTCCCTTATATTTTTTCATTGCCACTAATCTCAGTTATTTTTTGTTGCCACTGCTGGGGATCATCATAAAGGGTTGATGAGAGATGAGCTTTTTATCTAAAACTCTCTTCCCTGGGTACACAGCCATTCCTCATTTTATCTTTCCTGGTAGTCCAGCTGGTGCCAGGATAACTCAGGAATTAGGGAAGCCAATCCTCTGAACAGTTGGAAATCTGCCTCCTTATCAGCAGTTCCTCTGTATCCATGATTCAGCATCCTCAGATTCAACCACCAGCAAACAGCATATTTGTTGTTTAGTTGCTAAGTCGTGTCTGACTCTTTGCGACCCCATTGACTGTAGCCCTCCAGGCTCCTCTGTCCATGGGATTTCCCAGGCAAGAATACTGGAGTGGGTTGCCATTTCCTTCTCCAGGGGATTTCCCCAACCCAGAGACAGAATCCGAGTCTCCTGCATTGGCAGGTGAATTCTTTAACACTGAGCCACCTGGGAAACCTGAAATTCCATATAACTGTAGTATTTACTATTGAAAAAAAATCCATGTATAAGTGGACCTGTCATTTCAAACCTGTGTTGTTCAAGGGTCATCTGAGCTTCATTCCCTCTGCCCACTGCAGTGGCCGCAGTCAACATGATCCCAGCACGACAGTCGCGTTAACCCACATCACACAGTTCCTCCCCTGCTAGGGGCCCTGTTTACTTATGTAAAATTCAAGTCAAAGCCAGGTGGCTTTTCAGATTCTTTTCTTGCAATTGGCTTAGCGTATACTTAGAGCAAAAACCAGCCTTTTCCCACATTCTTTTTTTTTTCATTTCTCTTGTAATCAGCAAGCACTTGCTTGAGCTGGCTAGGAGGATACCTCTGGCTCCTATTCCTGCCTTTAACTTCTGCCCATTCCTAGTTTCTGGGGAAATAGTGGTGTTTCCACTTTTGCTGGACTGTTCAGAGCTTCTTTCCACCACAGGTAAAAATGCTTCTCTCAGAGCTCACAGATCTGCCAACTTGTACAGTTTCCTGGATGCCACAGAAAAACCCTGTAGCCAATGTTCCTGTAAATTCTGGAAACCCCCAGTCTCCCAGGCTGTCCTCCCAGCATGACAATTGCTTCCCAAGTTCTATTTCTAGCTCTGAAATTTTCTCTCCTCTCCTGCCTTTCCTTCAATGCCTTCTAACAACATAAGTAGCCAGTCTTCTTCAGTCAAGTGCCCTTTTCCTCTTTTTCTTTAAAAAAAGAAAACCCAGAAACTACAACTTATGAGCACTTACTGTGTGGAGTTAGCTGTTCTAAGTGCTTCATAGGCATCGTGTGATCTTCACAGTAACCCCAAGAGGTAGGTACTTTGCCATTCCCATTTTATTGATGACAATACTGAGGCACACAGGTTAAATGGGAACCTTCCCAAGATCATGCCAATAGTAAGCACCGAACTGAGAGGAGGACTGCAGCCAGGTCAAATGACAGCAGAGATCATGGTCTTTAGAGAGACTTTATTCTTCCTTTTTAGGAAACTGTTTTTCTGAAAATAACTTCCCAAACTCTTTGTAACCTCATCCAACTCATGGCCCTTCCCACTCACCTGACCCAACACAGAGGTCCCTTCCCCTGATCAAGAGAAGTTTAGATTCACTGGACATACAATTAGTTACTGACAGAAAACAGTCTGCCCCGTTCAGGCCATCATCCCCAAGATGACTCTCAGATTGTGTGTGATCCCTGGCTTGTCCAGGCATACTGAAACTTTGATGCTTTAAGTAGGTAGAGGAAAGGGAATACCATAATTCCCGAGATAGGCAATCTAACCTCGATTTCCTTCATCTTTGAAAGATCAGTGAGACTTCGTTTGCTTCTTTAAATGGGAGAGGGTGGAGCAGAGGCCAAAGGTCCCCTTCTCCCGTGGGGTTGGCATGTGATGTCTGTATGGCCCATCAGCTGCCACACACAGTTCCTGATTTAGGAGTCATACTCTGGGGACAACCCCATGTCTTGGTTTAGACCCTTCAGGGGACATACTCACCAGGTTGATGGGTGTGCGGCATGAGAAGGTAGAGATGATGGCATAAAGAAAATGTCCTGGGTGGTGGGGTGGGAGTGGTATTCAGCCCAGGACGTATTAGACATGAGGACCTCGCTGAGGAGTTGATATTTGATGGGAAACTCTTTTGGGCTGGACTGAAAGATTCCCCTCCCTTTGTCTTTCTTACAAAAAGCCTGCTGTTTTCTCATTTCTGTTTCCTATTGGTTTGCACATCACTGTTTTATTCATCAGTTGATTCTGAAGAGGATCTGGTGAGGGCTTTTAGCCTGGTGATGATAGTAGAAATCTTTGTCCATGTAAAGCATTTTTTGGGTACAAGCTGGTATATGCTGCTGCTACTGCTGCTAAGTCACTTCAGTCGTGTCCGACTCTGTGCGACCCCATAGACGGCAGCCCACCAGGCTCCCCCGTCCCTGGGATTCTCCAGGCACGAATACTGGAGTGGGTTGCCATTTCCTTCTCCAATGCATGAAGGTGAAAAGTGAAAGTGACGTCGCTCAGTCGTGTCCGACTTGTAGCGACCCCATGGACTGCAGCCCACCAGGCTCCTCCGTCCATGGGATTTTCCAGGCAAGAGTACTGGAGTGGGGTGCCATTGCCTTCTCCGAGCTGGTATATGACTTTAGTTTAAATGCAAGAAAGTAAAGTGGTTGTCTGAGGAGGCCTTACAAATAGATGAGAAAAAGAGAGTAGTGAAAGGCAAAGGAGAAAGGGAAAGACCCATTTGAATGCAGAGTTCCAAAGAATAACAAGGAGAGATAAGAAAACCTTAAGTGAACAGTGCAAAGAAATAGCAGAAAACCAAGAATGGGAAAGACTAGAGATCTCTTCTAGAAAATTGGAGATACCAAGGGAATATTTCATGCAAAGATGGGCTCAATAAAGGATAGAAATGGCCAGGACCTCACAGAAGAAGAGATTAAGAAGAGGTGACAAGAAATTAGAGAAGAATTGTACAAAAAAAGTCTTAACGCCCTGGATAGACACAATGGTGTGGTCACTCACCTAGAGCCAGACATCCTGGAGTGTGAAGTTAAGTGGGCTTTAGGAAGCACTACTACAAGCAAAGCTAGTGGAGGTGATGGAATTCCAGTTGAGCTATTTCAAATCCTAGAAGATGATGCTGTTAAAGTGCTGCACTCAATATGTCAGCAAATTTGGAAAACTCAGCAGTGGCCACAGGACTGGAAAAGGTCAGTTTTCATTCCAATCCCAAAGAAGGGCAATGACAAAAAAATGTTCAAACTACTGTTCAATTGCTCTCATTTCACATACTAGCAAAGTAAGGCTCAAAATCCTTCAAGCTAGGTTTCAACAGTACATGAACCTCCAGATGTACACAATGGGTTTAGAAAAGGCAGAGGAACCAGACATCAAATTGCCAACATCCTTTGGATTATATAAAAGGCAAGGAAATTCCAAAAAGACATATATTGCTGCTTCTGCATTGTTTGCACTAAAGCCTTTGACTATGTGAATCACAAAAAAACTGGAAAATTCTTAAGAGATGGGAATTCCAGACCACTTTACCTGCTTTCTGAGAAAACTGTATGCAGGTCAAGAAGCAAAAGTTAGAACCAGACATAAAACAATGAACTGGGTCAAAATTGGGAAAGGAGTATGTCAAGGCTGTATATTGTCACCCTACTTACTTAACTTATATGAAGAGTACATCATGTGAAATGCTGGGCTGAATGAAGCACAAGCTGGAATCAAGATTGCCAGGAGAAATATCAACAACCTCAGATATGCATCTAATACCACTCTAATGACAGAAAGCAAAGAGGAACTAAAGAGCTTCTTGATGAGGGTGAAAGAGAAGAGTGAAAAAGCTAGCTTAAAACTCAACATTCAACAAATGAATATCATGGCATCTGGTCCCATCACTTCATGGCAAATAGATGGGAAAAATTGGAAAGAGTGACAGACTTTGTTTTCTGTGCTCCAAAATCATGAAGGACATTGACTGGAGCCCGAAATTAAAAGATGCTTGCTGCTTGGAAGAAAAGCTATGACAAATCTAGCCAGTATATTAAAAAGCAGAGACATCACTTTCCTGACAAAAGTCTGTATAGCCAAAAGTGTAGTTTTTCCAGTAGTCATGTATAGATGTGAGAGTTGGACCATACAGAAGGCTGAGCACTGAAGAACTGATGCTTTCAAATTGCTGGAGAAGACTCTTGAGAGTCCCTTGGACTGCAGGGAGATCCAGCCAGTCCATCCTATAGGTAATCAGTCCTGAATATTCATTGGAAGGACTGAAGCTGAAGCTCCAATACTTTGGCCAGCTGATGCAAAGAGCCGACTCATTGGGAAAGACGCTAATGCTGGGAGAAATTGAAGGCAAGAGGAGAAGGGGGTGACAGAGGATGAGATAGTTTGATGGCATCACCAACTCAATGGACATGAGTTTGAGCAAACCCTGGGAGATCGTGGAGGACAGGGAAGCCTGGCGTGCTACAGTCCATGGGGTTGCCAAGAGTCGGACATGACAGGGACTAAACAACAACAAATATCATTATCAGTGCACAGCCCTCAGTTAACTTAGGAAAGTAGTAACATATTTCTAAGTAGTAAAAGTCTTATCATCCTCCAGTTTCTGAACCTCAGGATTATAGGAAACTATATGTTTTTCAAATTAACATGTGCATATAATAGGAACCCAAAAGAGTAAAGCAAGGGATACATTACAAATCAAGTTCTCTCTAATTTATTCTTCCCCAGTTTCCACTTTTCTTTGTTTTTAAAACCTACCCAGATTAAAGAATTTTTATAAGAAGCGGGCATTTTCAGAAACAAGCTTCCAGCCATACAATTACAAATCAACTAGGATAACTAACATGAAAAGTAGAAAATGTTGGGAAGGATGGGGCAACCCCGGAACTCTCATCTCTGCTGGTTCAGTTCAGTTCAGTCTCTCAGTCGTGTCCAACTCTTTGAAACCACATGGACTGCAGCACTCCAGGCTCTCCTGTCCATCACCAACTCTCAGAGTTTGCTCAAGCTCATGCCCATCAAGTCAGTGATGCCATCCAACCATCTCATCCTCTGTTGTCCCCTTTTCTTCCTGCCTTCAATCTTTCCCAGCATCAGGGTCTTTTCAAATGAGTCAGTTCTTTGCATCAGGTGGTCAAAATATTGGAGCTTCAGCTTCAGCATCAGTCCTTCCAATGAATATTCAGGACTGATTTCTTTCAGGATGAACTGGTTGGATCTCCTTGCAGTTCAAGGGACTCTCAAGAGTCTTCTCCAGTACCACTGTTCAAAAGCATCAATTCTTCGGCAGTCAGCTTTCTTTATAGTCCAACTCTCACATCCATACATGATCACTGGAAAAACCATAGCTATGACTAGACAGACCTTTGTTGGCAAAGTAATGTCTCTGCTTTTTAATATGCTGTCTAGGTTGGTCATAGCTTTTCTTCCAAGGAGCAAGCATCTTTTAATTTCATGGCTGCAGTCACCATCTGCAGTGATTTTGGAGCCCCCCAAAATAAAGTCTCTCACTGTTTCCATTATTTCCCCATCTATTTGCCATGAAGTGATGGGACCAGATGCCATGATCTTAGTTTTCTGAATGTTGAGTTTTAAGCCAACTTTTTCGCTCTCCTCTTTCACTTCCATCAAGAGTCTCTTTAGTTCTTCTTCACTTTCTGCCATAAGGGTGGTGTCATCTGCATATCTGAGGTTATTGATATTTTTCCCAGCAACCTTGATTCCAGCTTGGGCTTCATCCAGCCTGGCATTTCACATGATGTACTCTGCATATAAGTTAAATAAGCTGGCTGACAATATACAGCCTTGATGTACTCCTTTCCCATTTTGGAACCAGTCTGTTGTTCCATGTCTGGTTCTAACTGTTGCTTCTTGACCTGCATACATATTTCTCAGGAGGCAGGTAAGGTAGTCTTGTATTCCCATCTCTTGAAGAATTTTCCACAGTTTGTTGTGATCCACACAGTCAAAGGCTTTGGTGGAGACAGTAAAACAGAAGTAGATTTTTTCTGGAACTCTCTTGCTTTTTTGATAATCCAACAGATGTTGGCAATTTGATCTCTGGTTCCTCTGTCTTTTCTACATCCAGCTTGAACATGTGGAAGTTCACGGTTCATGTATTGCTGAAGCCTGGCTTGGAGGATATTTAGCACTGTTTTGCTAGCATGTGAGATGAGTGCAATTGTGTGGTAGTTTGAACATTCTTTGGCATTGTCTTTCTTTGGGATTGGAATGAAAATTGACCTTTTCCAGTCCTGTGGCCACTGCTGAGTTTTCCAAATTTGCTGGCATCTTGAGTGCAGCACTTTCACAGCATCATCTTTTAGGATTTGGAATAGCTCAACTGGAATTCCATCACCTCCACTAGCTCTGTTTGTAGTGATGCTTCTTAAGGCCCACTTGATTTTGCATTCCAAGATATCTGGATCTAGGTGAGTGATCATACCATCGTGGTTATCTAGGTCATTAAGGTCTTTTTTGTATAGTTCTTCTGTGTATTCTTGCCACCTCTTCTTAATATCTTCTGCCTCTGTTAGGTCCATACCATTTCTGTTCATTATTGTGCCCATCTTTGCATGAAATGTTCCCTTAATAGCTCTAATTTTCTTGAAGAGAACTCTAGTCTTTCCCATTCTATTGTTTTTCTCTATTTCTTTGCATTGATCGCTGAGGAAGGCTTTATTATCTCTCCTTGCTGTTCTTTGGAACTCTGCATTCAAATGGGTATATTTTTCCTTTTCTCTTTTGCTTTTAGCTTCTCTTCTTTTCTCTTTTATTTGTAAGGCCTCCTCAGACAACCATTTTGCCTTTTTGCATTTCTTTTTCTTAGGGATGATCTTAATCACTGCATCCTATACAGTGTCAAGAATCTCTGTCAATAGTTCTTAAGGCACTCTATCAGATCTAATCCTTTGAATCTATTTGTCACTTACATTGTATAATTATAAGGGATTTAATTTAGGTCATACCTGATTGGTCTAGTGGTTTTCCCTAGACCCTTTTTCAATTTAAGTCTGAATTTTACAATAAGGAGTTCATGATCTGAGCCATAGTCAGCTCCCAGTCTTGTTTTTGCTGACTGTATAGAGTTCTCCATCTTCAACTGCAAAGAATATGTAGTCAATCTGATTTTGGTATTGACTATCTGGTTATGTTCATGTGTAGAATTGTGTCTTGTGTTGTTGGAAAAGGGTGTTTGCTATGACCAGTGTGTTCTCTTGTCAAAACTCTGTTAGTCTTTGCCCTGCTTCATTTTGTACTTTAAGGCCAAGCTTGCCTGTTACTCCAGGTATCTCTTGACTTCCTACTTTTGCATTCAAGTCCCCTATGATTGAAAAGGACATCTTTTTTTGGTGTTAGTTGTAGAACATCTTATAGGTCTTCATGGAAGAGTACAACTTCAGCTTCTTCTGCCTTAATGGTTGGGGCATAGACTTGAATTACTGTGCTATTGAATGGTTTGCCTTGGAAACTAAGAGATCATTCTGTTGTTTTTGAGACTGCACCCAAGTATTGCATTTTGGACTCTTTTGTGGGCTATAAAGGCCACTCCATTTCTTCTTGCCCCCAATAGTTGATATAATGGTCATCTGAAATAAATTTGCCCATTCCAGTCCATTTTAGTTCACTGATTCCTAAGATGTCAGTGTTTACTCTTGCCATCTCCTGTTTGAGACGGCCAACATTTCCAATTTACCTTGATTCATGGACCTAACATCCCAGGGTCGTGTGCAATATTGTTCTTTACAGCATTAGACTTGACTTTCATCACCAGTCACGTTCACAACTGGGCGTTGTTTTTGCTTTGGCTATGTCTCTTCATTCTCTCTGTAATTATTTCTCCACTCTTCTCCAGTCACATATTGGGCACCTACAGTCCTGGGGAGTTCATCTTTCAGTGTCATATCTTTTTGCCTTTTCACACTGTTCCTTGCTGGTAAGAGTACAGATTGGTACAGCTCTTTAGGAAAAATGTTTGGCGGTATCTTTTGGAGCTGCACATATCTGTATCAAGCAATTTCGTTCCTGGGTGAAACATGTATAATTGTTCCTCAAAAGAAATGTACAAAATATTCCCAGCAGCCCATTCATAAAAGGCCCAAACTGGGAACTGCCCGTCGATAACGGCATGGATAAATGAATTGCGACACACTTTCACTGTGGCATTCTATACGTAATGTGAATGATTCACTTGTAACTACATGCAACAATATGGATGAATCTCACACTGTTGTGTAAAAGAATCCAGACACAAAAGGGCATTACTGTAAGATCACATTTATATTATACAGAAGCAGGAAAACTAAACTGTGCTCTTAGAAGTCACAATATTGGTTACTCTAGGGAGTGCTTTCGGGTTGCTGGTAATGTTTTAGTTCTTGGATATTAGTGCTATGGGCACCATGAACTTTGCCCATACAAAATGACAACCTTGATAAATGTTGTGTGTTCTGCCTATTACAACTGATTGGCCATTACCCATCTCTCTCCCTCTCCTTGAGCCTTCCTATTCCCTGAGACACAACAATACTGAAATTAGGCCAATTAATAACCCTGCAATGGTCTGTAAGTGTTCAAATGAAAGGAAGAGTCACACATGTCTCAACTTAAATGAAGTATCTTGGTTTAAGTAGAGATAGGCTGAAAGCTAGACCTCTTGCATTAAAGAGTTAGCCAAGCTTGAATGCAAAGGTAAAGTTCTTAAAAAAAAATAAAATGGCCACCCCAGTGAACTCACTATAAGAAAGTGAAACAGCCTTATTTATTATAAGATATGGAGAAAGTTTTAGTGGTCTGGATAGAAGACCAAACCAGCTACAACATTTCCTTAAGGGAAGGTTTAATCCAGGGCAAGGCCTTAATTATTTTCAATTCTATGAAGGCTGAAGATTACTGATCAGGTGTTTTATAGAATATCTATCCCCATCCCTTTCTCGGATCATCCCTTCCCCTCACCTTCATTGCAAGTCAGGTCAGCTTGTTCTGGAGTTATTGTTATGACACAGAAAGCAAAAATCCCTGGAAAAGTTCAATCCCCAAATAGCTTCACTGATCCAGTCTTGTCTTCTTCTGAAACAAAATGAATACCACCTCTCTTGCTTTTCAGCTTTGAGTGTTCATCAATCTACCTTTAGTACCTCTGGGGTGGCAGAAAACTTGGTCTTTTGATCGCAGGCAACTTGCCTTTAGAAATGCCTATAGTTAAGTCTTAAAGAGCTGTGTGACTATACGGTTGGGTGAGAAGCTCAGATAGTTTTCTCTTCTTCAGTTCTTCAATGTATGGTTCTTTTGTCCTTGTGCTATTGGTTATTCTGTAAGTTTCAGGTCAAAGTTTTGCATGGAAAATCCTTCCCTAATCATCTCTTCCCATTGGACTTTAAAGGAGGAACTCTGTGTGCTGGCTTGGGAACCCAGTCATCTTCCAAGGTAAGAAAATATTTTTCAAGTCTCAAAATATTTATAGATTGATAATATACTCTAGAACACAGCTAAGAACTGCTTATATCTAAAACACAGTTAAGTTATAAAATGTTAAAGAAATTGATATAAAATTAAGAATCATAAAAAGTATTATGGGCCATAGTGTTTTTAACTGGCTTTCCTGAGATCTAGATTTGATTTCAGGTAGTTTATCTGGGATGTGACTCTGGGCAACCAGAGTGAAGAGTGGGAACAGTAAGACAAGGATGGGGTAAAGCCCGGGTGTGGTCTGCTAAGGAGGTCACTGCTGCTACTGCTGCTGCTAAGTCACTTCAGTCGTGTCCAACTGTGCCACCCCATTCCTGGGATTCTCCAGGCAAGAACACTGGAGTGGGTTGCCATTTCCTTCTCCAATGCATAAAAGTGAAAAGTGAAAGTGAAGTCGTGCAGTCATGTCTGACTCTTCGTGACCCCATGGACTGCAGCCTACGAGGCTCCTCCGTCCATGGGATTTTCCAGGCAAGAGTACTGGAGTGGGGTGCCATTGCCTTCTCCAAGGAGGTCACTAGTTGGAGGCAATGGGATTGCATCGCTTCTGCTGTGGGACCGCCTGACCCAGGATGTCTATGAGACTGTCTCCTTGGAGGGACAGGATGTGGAGCATTAATCTGCTGGGTCTGTTTCCCTTTGACTGAGGGCTGCCCTGAGGCCGTCTGGTTATCTGCCTCACACTTTGGTTGCTTCCCTGTGTGAAGAGAGGTTTGTAGCCCATGTGGGAGAGGGCCCTGGGCCAGCAGGCAGGTGACTCTGGCACCCCTCAAGGAGGGCACTGTCAGGGCCTGGGGAGTCTGAGTCACAGGGAACTGGCCTCAGGAGCTAATGTGAATTCAGTCATGGGTATGGCGGGAATGGTACCCAGGGCCCCAGAGCTGTCTGCTAGAGTTACACGACGGACTGAGGATACGAGATGGGAGACACTGCTGTGGCTTGAAATTGTGGTCTGGAGCTCTCCACAACATCAGATTAGGGAGATGGTTCTGGGAGCTTATTGCTATTAATTCATTTGTACAAGGCCCCACATGTGATTGCACCACAGCTCTGTGGGTTATTCCAGGCAGGTATTAGTCTCCTGACTCTTTTTTTAAAAAAAATCATGGTAAGATGTAGATAACACAAAATTTACCATTTAAACTATTTTCATGTGAACACTTGGGTGGCATTAAGTACATTCCCTTTGTCATGTACTCACTATGACCATCCCTTTCTAGAACTTCTAGAACTTTTAAAAATATCTTCCCAAACTGAAACTCAGTACCCGTTAAACAATGAATCCCCATTTTGACCTTCCCTCATTTCCTGGACCATTCTATTTTCTGCCTCTATGAACTTGACTACTCTGGGAACCCTATATAAGTGGGATCATATAGCATTTTTTCTTTTATGACTGACTTATTTCACTTATCATAATGTCTTCAAGGTTCATTCGTGTTGTAGCATATGAGAATTTTCTTCCTCTTCAAGGCTAAATAATATACCATTTTGTGTATATACTACATTTTGTTCATCAATCCATGAATTTACACTTGGGTTACTTCTACTTTTTGGCTATTGTGAATAATGCTGCTGTGAACATAGGTATACAAAAATACATTTGGGTTCTGCTTTCAATATTTGGGTATATACCCAGAAGTAGAATAACATGATAATTCTTTTAGGTAAAAATAAAAAGTCAATCTAAAGGTGAAATAGAGAACTTTGTTCAAGCCAGTCTGACAGATATAACCCAGGAGACAGTCTTCAGAAAACTCCGAGGACTATTCTTTTTGTTAGAAATCAAAGGCGTAGTCTTACACATTTTCAAGGCAAAGGATTATACATCAAAATGACACGCTGACATTTTACATAAAGTTTACCAGAGATACGTAGTCCAGATAAACTTGAACTAAGCAAGCAACAGGTCACCATGACCCTTTACGGAACTAGGAAAGGAAAAATTAATCTTCTAAGGAGCTACACTGCTGTCATCAGAAAAAGTAAAAAAACTCATTGATCTTAATGATCTAACAGGCATTCCTGGCTTTGGTTAATGGTTAATGTAAAATGAAGACACACATCACACATAAGGGAGCAGTCAATATAGACAGAGAATATGTTATGCTAAATTTTCTTGTCTTGCCTTAAAACTTAAATTTTATCCCATTGTTCTATTTTTAATTCTGTAAGGAGCCACTGTACTCTTTTGTTTAGTGGCTATACCATTATACATTCTTGCCAAGAGTGTGCAAGTGTTCCGATTTCACCTCATCCTCACCAATACTTGCCATTTCTAATGGGTATGAGTTGATATCTCATTGTGGCTTTGGTTTGCTTTTCCTTAAAGTTTAGTGGTGTTGAGCATCTTTTTATATGCTTGTTGGCCATTTCTGTATCTTCTTTGGAGAAATGTCTATTCAAGTTGTTTATCCATTTTTTAATCAGACTTTTAAAAAGTGTTGAGTTGTAGGAATTCTTTATATATTCTGGATATTAACCCTATTCAGGTATATGATTTGCAAATTTTCTCACTCCTTGTTATTGTTGTTTAGTTAAGTCGTGTCTGACTCTTTTGCAACTCCATGGACTGTAGCCCACTAGGCTTCTTTATCCATGGGATTTCCCAGGCAAGAATACTGGAGTGGGTTGCCATTTCCTTCTCCAGGGGATCTTACTGACCCAGGGATCGAACCCACATCACCTGCATTTGCAGGCAGATTCTTTACCACTGAGCCACCAGGGAAGCCCTCTCATTCCTTCATTTGTCTTTTTTCCTGACTCTCTTGTTTGTTTTTAAGATATTGGGGCTGAGAGTGATTTAATGATTTGTGAAGATCACACATATCTTTATTGGAGCCTGTATTGGACTTGAACATGGGTCCCTGCTCTTTACCTAATCTCTTTTCACTATCTCACCCCACTCTCTATCATTTGGTCATATCAACACTAATAGTAGTTTGTCCTCTGGCAATTGATACTGCTTAGGCAAAGAACCAAGCAACAGAATTTTAACTGGTCCTTTGGATGGCCCAGCATCTTAGTGCTCCTTTCCCATTATCCAGTGGTGATGCTTATAGAGATATAGAACATAGTTGGGTGCCTTTAGTTACATTAATTAGCTAATTAATTAAATTTGTTTTCAGCATCATATCCTCCTTAAAATGTTCTATTCTGTTCCTTAAAAATGTTTCTAAGAATCAGAACATGTTCTTCAAAGGCTATTTATTCACTTTAACAACTGCTCACTATTTCATGGTGATGACAGCCGATGGGTTTTTCTACCATATTTTAAAGAAAAGACTAATTAGATGGAGTGGGCCGCTGTGCTCTCCAAATTAATCCCAAAGCGCTAAAGCTAATAGATTTAGACCATTGCCTTGTATGGTTAAAGTAGGCCTCCAGTAAATATTTGTTAAATAAATGTCATGATGCTACAATGAAGGGAGAGGATTTGCAGGGAAAGCTGGTTCAATTGTTTGATTTAGCAGGGGAAAATAAGCAGTATTTTCCACATTATAGCCTCTGTGGAAATTGATTTTATTGGTCTCATTCTTCATGTCTGAGGCTTTGGGATGCAGCATCCTTGGGAGGAGACGGGGATAAATCTCTCCAAAAGAATGGACATGGCGAGTGCAATCAGCCTTTCTGGTTGGATGTTGAAGGGAGCCAAGATTTGAGCTCTTTTGATCAAAGCAGCTTGCTTCCCCACTCTACTGTGGGAGGCTCTGAAAAGGAGTTCTTCAAACAACAGGAAACTATTTGGCCTTTCAACATCATTTCTTTTCAACAATGACCCTTGAGTAAATCACTGAGCTTTCCTGGGCTTCATCTTCCTCTCGTCAACATCAATAGAGTCAAACCAGAAGAGTTATTCTCCCTGGGCTCTAAGATGCTGTATTTCTATTTTCATTGGAAAGAAAATCTGGAAAAATAAATTGAGCTGATCTAAGAGTTATATGCACATACTCTATTTTAAATCAGATCCTCACAGTCGTTAAAGTTGATGGAAAACTTGAATAGATTTTCCCCCTCTTTCTAGTTTTGACTTCAATCATTATCTTTAACTTGAAATTTCAGTTTACAACCTCAATTAGAAAGAAAGCTGAGTGCCGAAGAATTGATGCTTTTGAACTGTGGTGTTGGAGAAGACTCTTGAGAGTCCCTTGGACTGCAAGGAGATCCAGCCAGTCCGTCCTAAAGGAAATCAGTCCTGAATATTCATTGGAAGGACTGATGTTGAAGTTGAGACTCCAATACTTTGACCACCAGATGCGAAGAACTGACTTATTGGAAAAGACCCTGATGCTGGGAAAGATTGAAGGCAGGAGGAGAAGGGGACAACAGAGGGTGAGATGGTTGGATGGCATCACCGACTCAATGGACATGAGTTTGAGCAAACTCCAGGAATTGGTGATGGACAGGGAGGCCTGGCGTGCTGCGGTTCATGGGGTTGCAAAGAGTCAGACACGACTGAGCCAATGAACTGAACCTCAACTATGCATTCAACATGGTGTATATCTCATATGTATGGTTAGATTCTCATGTGAGAGTACCAAAAGGATTTTTTATTGCTGTTGTTCAGTCACTAAGTTATGTCTGACTGTCTGTGACCTCATGGACTGCAGCACACCAGGCTTCCCTGTCCTTTGCTGTCTCCCAGAGTTTGCTCAGATTCATGTCCATTGAGTGGGTGATGCTGTCCAACCATCTCATCCTCTGCTGCCCCCTTCTCCTTTTGCCCTCAGTCTTTCCCAGCATCAGGGTCTTTTCCAACGAGTTGTCTCTATTTCTAGTCAACTGAATATTTGATTTCTCTTGGTTAATGTGGTCATGTTATCTGCCTGCCCACCAGTCTTTGACTATCTTTCCTATGTTTGGGGGTAATTTCCCATTCTAGAAGTCTTGTCTCCTCAAGTTAAACACCACCGCCCCCGCCCCCCCACCAATTCACTTTCCCAGCTTTTCTGACAGCTAGGATTAGCAGGCCCATGACTGAGGCCCTGCTAATCAGATACATCAACTTGAGAGCATGAGTGAGAAGCAGTGGGTGTATTGAAGCAGGCATCATGTAGACCCCTTATTTGAAATGGGTGTGGCCAAAGCAGCAGTGATGGAGGGAGGTGGTCCTCATATTTGGTGTCAGCAGTGGGCTCACCCATGGAATGGTTTGACTGTTCCTTGTTAAGATCAGTCTGACTGTCATCCTCCTGAAGTTTCTTTGAACTTCTGAATAGTCTTTAATAAACCTTTTCCTGCTTAAACTTGATAGAATGGGTTCTGTTGCTGGCACACCAGAACACTGGCTGATAGAATTTATTTCTAAGATAAGTCTCTCATGTGTCCAGGGTTTAAATACTTACTTTCCAAGGCAAAAAATAATCTTCAAATTATCTGTTCTTAAACTCAATTTTTTAAGTTCATAAAATAATATAACTGTTCTTCTTTTTTCTGTTGCTTTATGTGTAATATTAGGTTGTCTATTTGATGTTTCTATTTTTTCTTGAGGTAAGATTATATTGCTGTAAACTTCCCTCTTAGAACTGCTTTTGCTGCATCCCATAGATTTTGAGTCATTGGTTTTCATTGTCATTTGTTTCTAGGAATCTTTTTATTTGCCCTTTCATTTTTTTAGTAACCTGTTGGTTATTTAGATATACATTTTTAATCTCCGTGTGTTCATGTTTTTTTTTTTTACAGTTCTTCCCCTGTAATTGACATCCAGTCTCCAAGCGTTTTCATCTGAAAATATACTTGATATGATTTCAATTTTCTTAATTTACCAAGGCTTGATTTGTGATTCAAGATGTGATCCTGGCGAATGTTCCATGTTCACTTAAGAAGAAAGTGTTATTTTTCTGAGTTTGGATGGACTGTCCTGAAGGTATCAGTTAGGTTCATCTGATCTAATGTGTCATTTAAGGCTTGTGTTTCCTTATGAATTTTCTGTTTTGGTTATCTGTCCATTGGTGTAAATGGGGTGTTAAAGTCCCCTATTATTATTGTGTTACTGTTGATTTCCCCTTTTATATCTGTTAGTGTTTGCCTTGTGTATTGAGGTACTCCAGTGTTGGTTGAATAAATATTTACAGTTGTGTCTTCTTCTTGGATTGATTCCTTGATCATTATGTACTGTCCTTCCTTATCTCTTATAATCTTCTTTGTTTTCTCTAAAGAAGACACACATATGGCTAGTAAACACATGAAAATGCTCAACATCACTTATTATTAGAGTAAGGCAAATCAAAAACTACAATGAGGTATCACCTCACACCTGTCAGAATGGCCATCATCAAAAAAATCTACAAACAATAAATGCTGGAGAGGGTGTGGAGAAAATGGAACCCTCTTACACTGTTGGTGGGAATGTAAATTGATACGGCCACTTTGGAGAACAGTATGGAGATTTCTTAAAAAATTAGGAATAAAGCTACCATAAGACCCAGCAATCTAAGCTGGGTATATACCCTGAAAAATCACAGTTCTGAAAGACCCATGTACCCCAGTGTTCATTGCAGCACTATTTACAACAGCCAGGACATGGAAGCAACCTAGATGTCCATTAATAGATGAATGGATTAAGAAGTTGTGGTGTATATATATACAATGGAATATCACTCAGCCATAGAAAGGAACAAATCTGAGTCCATTATAGTGAGGGGGATGAACATAGAACTGTTATACAGAGTTAAGTATGTGTCAAAAAGAGAAAGATAAATATGATATATTACATATATATGGAATCTAGAAAAATGATACCATTTGCAGGGCAGCCCTAGAGACGCAGACATGGAGAACAGACTCGGGGATGCAGCGGAAGGAAAGGGTGGGACAAATCGAGAGAGTAGCGTTGAAACATATACACCATGTGTGAAAATAGATAGCCAGTCAGAACTTGCTGTATGATGCAGGGAGCTCAATCCAGTGCTCTGTGATGACCTAGAGGGGTGGGATGGGGTAGGAGGTGGGAGGGAGGGGACCTATGTATACCAATGGCTGATTCATGACAATGTATGGCAGAAACCAACACAACATTGTAAAGCAATTATCTCCCAATTAAAAATAAATAAATTCTAAAAATATGATGCTTTACTAACAGTTTTTTATTCATTCAGCGAATCTTGTCCTCAGAGCTAAAAAGGATATGGGTGATTAGTAAGTCACAAGCCCTATCTTTGAAAGCTCACATCTGTTTCAAAGCTGAGCCTCTATTGCTGGATGAGTTAATAATTATGAGAGTGCATAACATTAATGAGCACTTATACTGCTCCAGACACATGTGTTAACTCATTGAATTGTCCCAGTAACTCTATAAGTAAGTATAGCTCTTATTCCTACAGATGAGGAAAACAAGGAATGTCTCTTACGCTAAGCTGCTTGTTCAAGGCCAGATAGTACACAGCAGAACTGAGATTGAACCTCAGGTGGTCTGTCCCCAGACCACACATCCTTAACAACACTCCATGGCAATAAGCTTGTGCCACTGTGAGACTTTCAACTTCGATAATACTGTTAATATTCATCATGTTTAAAACTGCTTCCCTCATTATAAGATTGAGAATCAGCCATCACGATTAGAGCAGGAGAGAGTCAAGACTCCTCCCCCGATCTCTTTTTCTTAAAGATAAAGCAACCCCCAGATGGGCGATAATCTTTCCTTCAGTTTCCGGGGGTACAGCTAAGAGGAATCAGAACTTTCAAAAATATGATTTAAATCTTATACCTCTCTTTCCTTCTCTGGCATCTTTGTGGCTTATTCTCAATGCAGCAACCAAAGTAATCCCGTCCTCTCTTGGTTCAAAACTCTCCAGTGTCCTCACATATGATTCAGAGTAAAAGCCAAAATCTTTGTTAAGACTGCCAAGTCCTGACATAACGAGACCTTCCTAACTTCCAGATATCAGCTCCTGTGACTTTCTCATTGTGTCTCCTGGTTCCTCCGCTGTTCCTCGAAAATGTGGGGCAAGCTGGCTGCCTTGGGCTTTGACCTTTGTGGACTTCTCCAGCATATCCATGTGTCGTCATCCTTATCTCCTCCAAGTTTTTTCTTGAAAATAACCTTTTGAGTAAGGGGTCTCTCTATCTAAAATTTCAGCCTCACCTCACTGATACAGGCTCTAGGATGACCAACTTTGGCCTAGGAGAGAGGGAGTTTCCCAGGACATAGGACTTTTAATGCTAAAACTGGGTTTGTCCCAGGCCAACCAGGCCAGTTAATCACACTGCGAATTTCTAGAACAGTGTCTGACTCATAGCAGCCTTAATAAATATTTATTGAAGAGAACGAATGAATGAATGAATAAGTAGGTAAGAGAAACAAGTACTTTTAGAAGGGAGTGAAAAGGATTATTTATTGCCCTTGAAGTCAGAAAATATAGGTATATCTGTTCATCATAGCCATTTTTAAGGCTTCTTCAGCATGGAAAGAAGCCCACATTGCATGAATGGGGAACCAATATTTCTTAATCTACTAAACAGAAAGGTATGATTTATCATTTTGCTGTTACCAAAAGTAGTTTGTAATCGTGGGTTCCACACTCATCTTCTCCAGAAACAGTTAAAATGGCTATGTTGGCTTTACTTGTTTTTAGACTTCAAAATGGTTTCCACATTTAAAAAAATATTTATGTATTTATTTTTGGGTGCTCTGAGCCTTCATTACTGTACATGGGTTTTCTCTAGTGGCAGAGAGTAGGAGCTATTCTCTAATAGCGGTGTGCAGGCTTCTCACTGCAGTGGCTTCTCTTGTTGTGAAGCACAGGCTCTTGAGGTTCGCGGGCTTCTGTAGCTGTGGCCCATGGGCTCGGGAGTCGAGACTCGGGGGCTCCAGAGTGCAGGCTCCATTGTTGTGGTGCACAAGCTTAGTTGCCCCGTCATGTGGGATCCTCCCAGATTAGGGACTGAACCAGTGTCCCCGTCCCTGGCAGGTGGGTTCCTGACCACTGGACAACCAGCGAAGCCCTGGTTTCCACGTTTTAAATGGCAACAATGTATTTTTACAGGTGCAGTTTTTCCCATTGGTAATGGTCCTGAGTGCCAACTCCCCGCAATACCCTAACGCTTCTTCTAGCTACTCCAGCCAGAATCTGCCTGGAGTTGCTTCCCGAGCCGTTCTTGTATAATGTGCTGTTCCAGTTCCCAATGCCTCTTATTTTCTTGCACCCGTCTCTCCAACATCATCTTCTTCAAACGAGCATAATCTGATGCTGGTCTGTCATATATCACGTACTTGTTCCTCAACATATTTTTGGCAAAGTGAAATGAAGTGAAAGTTGCTCAATTGTGTCCAATTCTTTGTGACCCCATGGACTGTATAGTTCTAATAATTCTACATTAGACTGTAATAGTTCTAATATAATTCTCCAGGCCAGAATACTGGAGTGGGTAGCCTTTCCCTTCTCCAGAGGACCTTCCCAACCCAGGGACTGAACCCAGGTCTCCCACATTGCAGGCCAATTCTTTACCAGCTGAGCCACCAGGGAAGCCCAAGAATACTGGAGTGGGTAGCCCATCCCTTCTCTAGTTGGTCTTCCTGACCCAGGAATCGAACCAGGGTCTCTTGCATTGCAGGCGGATTCTTTACCAACTGAGCTATCAGGGAAGAGAATTCAACAAAGCAGCATAAAGACAGTGACTTACTCATCTTTGCATCCCTTGACCTTAGCATGGTTTGTACACTCACTCGCCCACTCATTCATTCATTCAACATATCTTTTTTCAGTTCTACAATATATCAGGTACTGGGAATACATCAATTAACAAGACATCTTCTATGCCCCCTCTAGTGGGGACAGGCAAGTAAACAGGAATGATCAGGAGAGTATTACAACTACATTGTACTTACTCACGATAAATATAGGGTACTACAGTAGCACATAGAAGCGGGTGGCAGTAACTATCAGAAATCAAGTACTAGGAAGATGTTTAACAAATGGATGAGTGAGTGGTTGAGTGAATGAATGAATGAATATAACTGGTATGGGAGCACAGAATCTTCAAGGTGAATAGTCACCATCACATGGAAAGATGCTTCTTCAATTTCAGTATTTTGAAAAGGTCAGCTCATATGAATCCATATCATGAAAAATACAACTTTTATTTCCCCCTCTCCCTTCTTCTCTCCTTTCTCTTCTGACCAAATAGAAGAATGAAATGAAATATGGTTGTCAGAATGCCAGCAATGCCTGAGTCAGCAGGCCCCCGTCTACTTTGTGCAAGACTCTAATAACTCTGATGTCAGCATTTTCAGCATTTTCATTATTGATTAGACAGAATATCTGCTCATCTTCAAGGCAGCAGGCTGTACAGCCAAAAGGGGTTGCTTAACTCTGCTTACGATTTTGCTCAAGGGTATCAAATTCTGGCTGTGTTCACTGCAAAGCAGGAACTGTTTTTCCAGCTGAATTTTGCCTCTTAGCTTCAGCACATCTCTTCGATCCCTTGTGATTGCTTCCATGCCAGCTATCTGCAGGTCTGCATTGCTGATGCTACACACAGCCCAGCAGGGTTTATCCCAGGGCCATCTACTGTTCCTGGTAACTCCCCAGTAAGGTAAACATCTGCTGTGGAACTGGAAAGAGCTGGTTCAAACCAGTTGTTCTTAGTTTCACTGATCATTTTTAACTTTTTTTTTTTTTTTTTAGAAACCTAATAGCTAAAGAAAGAAAGTTGCCAAAAGCAACTAACAATCTAGACTCTGATAAAACCTGGAACACAGAAAAGCAGGACCAAAATGCTTTCTTTTTTTTTTTTTTCTTCTGCATTTATTTTTATTAGTTGGAGGCTAATTACAATATTGTAGTGGTTTTTGCCATACATTGACATGAATCAGCCATGGATTTACATCCCTGTACCAAGTCAGAACCTGTAAGAATTTTGCTTTTGAAGAAAAGCCTCATTTTTCCTAATTTTAAAATTTATTTTTAATTGGAGAATAATTGCTTTACAATATTGTGTTGGCTTCTGCCATAAAACATTGTGAATCAGCCGCAAGTACACATACGTCTCCTCCCTCCTCAACCTTCCCCCCATCCCGCACCCCATCCCACCCCCTAGGCTGTCAGAGCACTGGGCTGAGCTCCTCAAAGCCCGTAGAGCCGCTTCCCCCGGCTCTCTGCCTCACACACGGCAGTGTATATGTGTCAACACTGCTCTCTCAGTTCAGCCCACTGCTGCCTTCTCCCGCCGTGTCCAAAGTCTGTCCCCTATGTCTGTGTCGCTCTTCCTCATTTCTATATGTTAAAATAGTTAAAGTGAATCATAAATAGTAATTTAACATTTTAGAATGTATCAAAAAATTCATATGCATCTTTGAAAAGTAAGGACAAAATTAATTCAGATTCCTTAATACCCAGTCCATATTAAATTTTACCCAAGTTGTACCTAAAAGGCCTTTTATGTTTGTCAAACCTAGGATCCAATCCAAAACTATGTGTTGCATTGGTTCGTTTTATACATGTGTGTGTGTGTTAATCCCTTAGTTGTGTCCAACTCTCTGTGACCCCGTGGAATGTGGCCAGCCAGGCTCCTCTGTCCATGGGATTCTCCAGGCAAGAACACTGGAGTGGATTGCCATTCCCTCCTCCAGGGGATCTTCCCGGCCCAGGGATAGAACCCGGGTCTCCTGCATTGCAGGCAGGTTCTTTACCCTCTGAGCCACCAGGGCAGCCCTTTATAAATGTCAGCTCTCCCAGTACACTGACTTGTGGGATGGACCAGGCCAGCTGTCCTGTAAAATATATGATTCACCAGATTGCTTCCCTGCAGTATTATTTACCTTGTTCCTAACCATCTGTATTTTCTCTACATTGGAAGTGAGATCCAAAGGCTTGATTAGAGTCCAGTCAGGCACCCTTGGCTGGTACATCATTGATTAAGAGTGTTTCTCATTCTGTATCATGACAGGAAACTCATAATAACCGATTTTCCCTCTTGCAATCAGAAATCTTGATATCAACTTTAAGATTATAAAAAAGAAAATTTTTTATTTCATTGGAAAAGTAGTAACTACCCATATTAACATATTTGAACACTAAGAAAGGTATCAGAGAAAAGAAAGTCTTCTTCTACACTAAACTGTGAATCACAAGTTTCCCTTTCCTAAGAGGGAACCAATCCTCCCAGAAATATTCTACACCCACTTAATGGGAGCATGCTTTCCCTTACAACTTATCTTGGGGATCCTTCCATTTCCATACATGTTGAGCTCATGTATTCTTTTTCTTTTTCATTTTTGAATACTTTTTAGATTGAAGTATAGTTGATTTTCAAAGTTGTGTTAGTTTCAGATACACAGCAAAGCGATTCAATTATACACATGTATATATGCATATATTCTTTTCCAGATTCTTTTCCATTGTAGATTATTAACACGATAAGTACAAGATACTGAATGTGGTTCCCTGTGCTGTCCAGTAGGTTCTTCTTGTTTATTTTATATATAATATTGTGTGTATATGAATCCCAAACCCCTCTTCATTCTCCCCCACTTCCCCTTTGGTAACCACATGTTTGCTTCCTACTTTGTAACTAAGCTCATCTGTATCATTTTTTGACATACTACATATGAGCAGTATCACATGGTACACAGTGTGTGTTCTTTTGAATGCCTCCGTGGTCATTATCCTGTACATGGTCCATAAATCACTTAACTAGTATTTCATTGATGGATGTTTTGGTGGTTTCCAGACTTGTGTGAGTAAGTAAGTGAAAGTCGCTCAGTCGTGTCCAATTCTTTGTGACCCCATGAACTATACAGTCCATGGAATTCTGCAGGCCAGAATACTAAAATAGGCAGCCTTAGAGCCTTCTTAGTGCAGTAGGCAGCGCGTCAGTCTCATAAAATAGGCAGTCTTTCCCTTCTCCAGGGGATCTTCCCAACCCAGGTAGCAAACCCAGGTCTTCTGCATTGCAGGCAGATTCTTTACCAGCTGAGCCACAAGGGAAGACCTTACAGACTTATGTGTTTTTGCACAAATATGAAAATAATTGTAGGTTACTTTCTTAGAAATGACATTGCTCATCCAAGGGTCTAGGAATTCTAAATTTGGATAGATATGGCCAAATTATTTTACAAATAGTTCCTACAAGTTTACAATTCTACAAAAAGATATGTATGATAGTATCTTTTCCTTTATATCCTCATCAATGTCAAGTATTGTCAAATTTTTTGTTTTTGTTAATAATAGATGAAAAAAATGTCTTATTGTTTTCATATGCATTTACCTAATTTTGAATGTGTTGCATATCTTTTCCTATATTTAATAGGTTAAGGAAATCTTTTTTTCTAATTTACAGGTTAAGGAAAATCTCCTTTGGTATATCAACTGTGTGTAAATATTTGTGGCAGGATATTGGATTGCTTTATACACAATAATAATTTATAGATTAAAAAGAAAGAAAAAAGTTTTGTTCTTTCCCCCATGTTTTTCCTGCTTTGGAAAGATGAAGAGCAAATACATTTCACACTTCCAATAAGGGTGCCTTTCAGGAACGTGGAACTCATTTCTCCATTATATTTTGTCTTATATGTTGTTATATCGACAGAGCAAGAGGGAAAGAGGTTTTCCAGAAAATCTTAAAGGATTATAGACATGGGAGAATGTAGAGAGGAGATGGTGTGAGCTGCATGTGGGCTATGGGAGCTGTCAGCTAACCCCCAGAAGTTTCCCATGAAAGGAGAGGACCTGCTGCCTAGGAAGGAAAGAGTTAAGTTGGCCCAGGAGGTACCATGTTAAGGGATGTTGTGTCAGCGCTCATAAGTTGCCTGAATTCTCTGTCAGTGCCTGCAGACTCACTACCATCACCTCACATCCTCTCTACCAGGTGCCCTGTGCTTCCAGGGGCACCTGCCTCACAGCATCATATCCTATAGTGGGAAAGTGATCATCAGGCAAGGGTGATGATGCTAGCGCTGACCCCAAGGCTTTGCTTTGTCCCTAGCTGTGTCCATCCCCCTGTTATAACGCCTGTGTGCCCAGGAACCCAGGGTGGAATTCTGAAAGCCAATCACATAGGCAAGCCCCTCACAGCATCTGCATAGATGGAAGGACGCTTGAACTAAGACAGCTCAAGACCCCTAACTGGAATAGTGGTTAAACCCTTGTTACACATTATTGCCACTTGACCTTACCTTTGTTTAGAGTATTTCAGGTTTTGTGCACACATTTAAAATTTTTATATGATGAAATTTATGTTTTTTTTCTTTTATGGCTTTTCTTTTACAGATTTATGTTTCAGACTTTGATCAACCTTGAACTTATTCTAAGAGATCCAGTTTTTTCTTTCTAGGTGATTGATCAAATGTCCAATATTATTAAACAATTCAACTTTTCCTGACTGACCTGAAATATCTCCTAATCAATCCAGCTTTTCCTTACTGATTATCCCTTTATCTCTCTCTCTCTCTCTCTCTCTCTCACACACACACACACACACACACACACACACACAAATATATATATATAGGCTTCCCAGGTGGTTTAGTGGTAATGAATCTGTCTGCCAAGGCAGGAGATGCAGGAGATGTGGGTTCAATCCCTAGGTCAGGAAGACCCCCTGGAGGAGGAAATGACAACCCATTCCAGTGTTCTTGTCTGGGAAATCCCATGGACAGAGGAGCCTAGCAGGCTATAGCCCATAGGGTTGCAAAATAATTGTAAGTGATATTCTATTACTTAAAAAAAAAAAACCTATGTTTTAAAAACAAATTCCATATATATATTTTATTATTTTTTTGTGATTGATTTTGTTCTGTATTTTTATAATGTATTTTTGAGAGTCTAACCTCTACTCTAGGTTTTTAATCTTTGCTTTTTGATATTTGCTATCACCTTTATGAATCTAATCTTCAGTACCCATTTTCACTTAGGAATTTGATTACTGGCTTGATTGCTGTTTCCTCTTTTGATTCTCCCTTTCCTCCTCCAGGTCACCTCTATCTCCTTCCTCCCTCCTCTCTTTTCTGCACAACTCTGTGACTCTCTCTGGGTGTTCCTGGCTGCAGAGAATTGCTTCAACATTAACCTAGGGGTTTTATCTTCTGTGCGGTATGGATGGAGAAGTCCTGAGGCTACTGTAAGAGAAGGACTGAAAGTCAGAGGCAGGAAGCTTAACTGTAAAACTTTAGAACATCAGATAACTCCTGATACCAGGAACATTAATAGACAGGAGCTCAGCCAAAAGTCTCCATACCTATGCTGAAACCAAGCTCCACTCAAGAGCTGGCAAGTTCCAGTGCAAGACACATTACACTAATTCTCCAGCAAACAGGAACACAACCTTGAACATTACAAGACGGGCTGCCCAAAGCCATGCCAAACCCATAGACACCCCAAAACTCACCACTGGACACTTCATTGCACTCCAGAGAGAAGAGATCCAACTCCACCCACCAGAACATAGACACAAACTCCCCCAACCAGGAAACCTTGACAAGCCACTAGTTAAACGCCACCCACCCCCCAACCCACAGGGAGCAGACTCCACAGTTAAGAGGAATCACAAACTTCCAGCCTGCAGAAAGGGCACCCCAAACACAACAATCTAAACAAAATGAAAAGGCAGAGAAATATTCAGAAGGTGAAGGAACATGATAAAACCCCACCAAACCAAACCAAAGAGGAGGAGATAGGGAGTCTACCTGAAAAAGAATTCAGAGTAATGATTGTAAAGATGATCCAAAATCTTGAAAACAAAATGGAGTTACAGAAAAATAGACTAGAGACAAGGATTGAGAAGATGTAAGAAATGTTTAACAAGGACCTAGGAGAAATAAAGAAGAGTCAATCAATAATGAATAATGCAATAACTGAGATCAAAAGCACCCTGGAGGGAACCAACAGTAGAATAACTGAGGCAGAAGAAAGGATAAGTGAGGTGGGGGATAGAATGGTGGAAATAAATGAAGCATAAAGGAAAAAAGAAGAAAGAAAAGAAATGAGGACAACCTCAGAGACTTCTGGGACAGTGTTAAATGACCCAACATTCGAATCATGGGTGTCCTGGAAGAAGACAAAAAGAAAGGGCATGAGAAAATACTTGAGGAGATAACAGTTGAAAACTTCCCTAAAATGGAGAGGGAAATAGCTACCCAAGTCCAAGAGACCCAAAGAGTCCCAAACAGGATAAACCCAAGGCGAAACACCCCAAGACACATATTAAACACAAAGAGCAAATATTAAAAGCAGCAAGGGAAAAGCAACAAGTAACACAAGGCTAACAGTTGATCTTTCAATAGAAACTCTTCAGGCCAGAAGGGAATAGCGGGACATACTTAAGGTGATGAAAGAGAAAAACCTACAACCAAGAGTATTCTACCCAGCAAGGATCCCATTCAGAATTCAGATATGAAGGAGAAATCAGAAGCTTTACAGACAAGCAAAAGTTGAGAGAATTCAGCACCACCAAACCAGCTCTTCAACAAATGCTAAAAGATCTTCTCTAGACAGGAAATACAGAAAAGGTTTATAAAAACGAACCCAAAACAACAATGGGATCATACTTATCAATAACTGCCTTAAATGTAAATGGGTTAAATGCTCCAATCAAAAGAGAAAGATTGGCTGAATGGATACAAAAACAAGATCCCTATATATGCTGTCTACAAGAGACCCACCTCAAACCCAGGGACACATACAGACTGAAAGTGAAGGGCTGGAAAAAGATATTTCATGCAAATGGAGACCAAGAGAAAGCAGGAGTAGCAATACCCATATCAGATAAAATAGACTTTGAAATAAAGACCATGATAAGAGACAGGGACACTACATAATGATCAATGGATCAATCCAAGAAGAAGATATAACAATTATATATGTACCCAACATAGGAGCACCTCAATACGTAAGGCAAATGCTAACAAGTATGAAAGGGGAAATTGACAGTAACACAGTAATAGTGAGAGACTTTAATACCCCACTCACACCTATGGATAGATCAACCAAACAGAAAATTAGCAAGAAAACACAAGCTTTAAATGATGCAATGAACCAGTTAGACCTAATTGATAGTTATAGGGCATTTCATCCCAAAACTATGGATTTTATATTTTTCTCAAGTGCACACAGAATGTTCTCCAGGATAGATCACATCCTGGGCCATAAATCTAGCCTTGGTAAATTAAAAAAAAATTGAAATCATTTCAAGCATCCTTTCTGAGCACAATGTAAAAAAAAAAAAAACTATTAAAAATACATTCCTACTATATATATATGTGTGTGTGTGTGTGTGTGTGTGTGTGTGTGTGTATATATATATTCCATTGATTTTTAAAAATTCATATCCAGTGCCTTTAATCACTAGGTTATATATAGAGATTATCTGGCAAGGCCACACCTTTCTTACTATCTCTCTTTTTCTAATTTTCTCATGAGCCCTACAATATCTGCCCCCATGTGAACTTGAGGGTTTGCAAGTCTATTTCCCCTCAATTTTCATGATTTTTCCCCTGGGATTTTATTACATTTATTAATTTAGAATAACTTTGCATCTTAAAATACTGTCTTTCTCTTTATGACCATGTGTATAGATTTCTTCATTTTATTTTGCATCTTCAAATTTACTTCAACAACTCTTACACATTTTTTGTAATATTATTCCTAGATATTTAATCATTTTGCTGAAAACATAAAATAGATCTTTATGTCCACTATACTTTCAAAATAGTTATTGAATGTGAATAGAGAAGTGATGACTTTTGTATGCAACATTTTCAACCAGTCACTTTATTGAATTCTACTGTTGTTTGTAAAAACTTTCCAGATCATCTTGAGATTTCTAGCTATATAATCATCTCATCTACATAAAATATAGTTTTCACTTTTACATTATTTTAAATTATCTAAATGTATTGTCTAGTATTGCCAGACCAAGGTAATAACAGAGAGGAATTGAGCATACTTTCTTGACTTTATTTGGGGGCACTTTATTGACCTTATTAAATTGGAGTTAAAACCACATGGTTTGAAATAATTTTCCCCAATGTGTTTTTATTATTACCTAAAACTTGATCCAATTATTATATAAATTTTGAATCTTTCAATGTAGGAAATCTATTTTTTAAAGGCTTTATTGGTTATCTGTTTGTCTCTTGGAAGTTTTATCAACGTCCATCTCATCAACATTCTATTCTGAACATTGTACTTATTACACCCAAAATGAAATCTGTGTGTTTCATAAATCTAGTCTGACTTTTGTCATATATATATATACATATATATATATATACATACATATATATATATATATAACAGAGAGAGAGGGGATGGGGAGAGAGAGAGAAGGGGAGAAGGAGAAAGAGAGGTAAGAGCCTGGAACATAATAAATGCTTGTTGCTATTACTTATTGACTATGACAAAGCCTTCGACTGTGTGGATCACAATAAACTGTGGAAAAAATAAATAAATAAATAAACTGTGGAAAATTCTGAAAGAGATGGGAATACCAGACCACCTGACCTGCCTCTTGAGAATAATGCAGGTCAGGAAGCAACAGTTAGAACTGGACACAGAACAACAGACTGGTTCCAAATAGGAAAGGGAGTACATCAAGGCTGTATATTGTCACCCTGCTTGTTTAACCTATATGCAGAGTACATCATGAAAAATGCTGGGCTGGAAGAAGCACAAGCTGGAATCAAGATTGCTGGGAGAAATATCAATAACCTCAGATATGCAGATGACACCACCCTTATGGCAGAAAGTGAAGAGGAACTAAAAAACCTCTTGATGAAAGTGAAAGAGAGAGTGAAAAAGTTGGCTTAAAGCTTAACATTCAGAAAACTAAGATCATGGCATCTGGTCCCATTACCTCATGGGAAATAAATGGGGAGACAGTGGAAACAGTGGGAGACTTTATTTTTTGGGGCTCCAAAATCACTGCAGATGGTGACTGCAGCCATGAAATTAAAAGACACTTACTCCTTGGAAGGAAAGTTATGACCAACCTAGACAGCATGTTCAAAAGCAGAGACATTACTTTGCCAACAAAGGTCTGTCTGGTCAAGACTATGGTTTCTCCAGTGGTCATGTATGGATGTGAGAGTTGGACTATAAAGAAAGCTGAGCGCCAAAGAATTGATGCTTTTGAATTGTGGTGCTGGAGAAGAGTCTTGAGAGTCCCTTGGACTGCAAGGAGATCCAACCAGTCCATCCTAAAGGAGATCAGTCCTGGGTGTTCACTGGAAGGACTGATGCTGAAGCTGAAACTCCAGTACTTTGGCCACCTCATGTGAAGAGTTGACTCACTGGAAAAGACCCTGATGCTGGGAGGGATTGGGGGCAGGAGGAGAAGGGGACGACGGAGGATGAGATGGCTGGATGGCATCACCGACTCAATGGGCATGAGTTTGAGTAAGCTCTGGGAGTCGGTGATGGACAGGGAGACCTGGCGGGCTGCAGTTCATGGGGTCGCAAAGAGTCGGACATGACTGAGTGACTGAACTGAACTGATTACTTTCCAAAAATATCCATGAGATTTAAATGCTCAAACACTACAAAAGATAAATTATTTTTAATTTTATTAATTATTACAAATTGATGCATTGTTTTGAAAAATAGAGAAATCAGCATGTCACAAAATAGCTGAAACAATGTCAAGAGAATATTAGACGGTGACAGATTTGAACTCTGACTTTTACAAACGTCTTCTTCAGCTGTTTATCTATTTTTGCTTATTTATTTACTTATTTAAAATAATCAACAATCAGTGTTTCACTGAGCATCTATTACTATGCCTGGCGCAATGATAAATACTTTGAGGAAAAATATAAGAAGCATCTCACATGGTCCTTGTCCTTAGTGGTTTATAATCTAACTATTTATGATTTATAGAGATACACTGAAAAAATTCTGGGACCTAATACCTTTAAGTAAAATTATCTTTGAACCTAATCACTTTGGAAGGTTATATGATTATTTTTAAAAAATCCTAAAATATTTTATGCATCTGTTCCTTTGGGATTGCCTTTGGAGTCATTATACAAGTCACTTAAGAAAGGCAGACTCATTGCTTTAATTTTAGTTTAGAATGCTGCTCTATCCTTCTGTACCTAGTGTAGTCACCTGAATTAATCACTGCGTTTGTTGCTCACTAACTTTGGGTTATTTTAAAATCTCAGATTCACTCTAACTGGCAAGTTTTACCATTCTTGATGCCCTTCCAAAGCATGTCCTACAGCATACTGGACAGTCAGTACCTGGAGGACAAGAAGCCTTTCTCATCAGCTTTGCATCTCGCCCAGCATCCAGCTCTCGCTGAAGCACAGCAGGACTGTAAGACGAACCCTGTGTTGAATCGTCAGCGCTTAAGCTGCCACTTGTTCTACAGCTGGAGACGACAGGGTGGGCTGAGGACAGAGGCGCGGAAGCGTTCCAGATGGGGTTTGGGGGGATTTCTTTCCATTCTGCTGCTTCAGTGTTTTCTTTCATTACTCCTTAGGCATCTGGCTTTGACAGTGAAGGACAGAGAGGTCTACCAGAAGCCGGCCGCAGATTCTCCCAATATTCCCTTCTAGCCCTGCGTTTGAAAAGATATATAGTTCATCAGTTAAAAGATTCATGTCTATTTTATAAGCCAATATATTATGTGTGTTTGTGTGTGTGTGTGTGTGTGTGTGTGTAGGCTAAATACACCTAAGTTTGGTGGATGATCAGGCTAAGGTAGAATTTCAGTTTTAACATATACACAGAAAATCTGTGCCCATATCCATTAATTTCAGGAGTCTTTCTATATTTATATTCTCAATAACAATCACTGGGTTTCAAATTGCCTTTCAGAAAAAGACAATGTGTTTGAATTTTACATGTTTTTGTGAATTTTATTCATCCAGAAATATCTAGCAGGATCCTTCTAACCCTACTCAATGTTTTAACACAATGACAAGTATATGAAGCCAGTTTTTAAAAAAATTTAATTGTTACTTTTGGCTGTTCAGGGTCTTCACTGCTGCGTGGGCTTTTCTCTGATTGCTATGAGCGGAGTCTGCTTTCTAGTATATGGGCTTCTCACTGCAGGGTCTTCTCTTGCTGTGGAACACAGGCTCTGCGGTGCGCAGGTTTCAGGGTGTTGCGGTTTCCGGGCTCAGAGCACAGGTTCAATAGTCACGGTGAGTGGGCTTAATTGCTCTGAGGCATGTTGGACCCTCCCTGACCAGGGACTGAACCCGTGTCTCCTGCATTGGAAGGTGGATTCTTTACCGCTGAGCCACCGCGGAAGCCCCTGAAGCCAGTTTTTAACATAATGAGACAAAGTAAAATTCTTCAGAAACTAAAAACAGAATACAAATCACGCAGTATTTGTATCTTGTTTTTAGGAAAGGAAAGAATACAAGGTTCCTGGTCACAGACTTTTGTGTTAAATATATTTTTACAGTGTTTTTCACTCTACTTATGAAACAACTAATAAACCATTTGTTTTTGGATGATGAAAATGTCAGAAGTCTATAGGTTTTTGGATAATCACAAATTTTTGTGAACCTCAGTATGTTTGGGAGTTTAGGGTACAAGAAATGTCTGCCTTTAGTCTACAGAATAATGTTTTAAGTTGCTAATGAATTCCAAAGATCCTTAGACAATGTATATTAAAATAAGCCATTTCTCACTTATCTGAACTATTTTAATCATCATCAAAGTATGCTTTCCTCACCTTTTAATTATATTTCTATTTAGTCATTTTTTTTTCTAAGCATGAGACCTTTAAAAAAATCTTTCTGGATAAATATCCATATCTTTCAGAAGAAATGTTTGCCTAAATGATTTCTTGCATACGTCTACAATATAAACATATTTGCATTCAGAAAGTTGTCCCAACTCAAAAATGAAGACTATTCTAAATCTCTGCCCCACTGAAATGGATAAAGTACAAAAATGGATTAAAGATATAATAGCACTGATTAGAGAAGATGGCAGAGAAGATAGCTGGTTTATGAAAGATGGAAAAGTGATGGCATTGTTTGACAGGAGAAAGAGAGGGAGAGGGAGATGAGAAGAGGATCATTTGAAACAGAATAGTGATTTAAGGAGCCTCCGAGAAAAAATGTCTCCAACAATAAAGTGATTGATTGTAACAAACAGCATAATCTAGATACTGGAAAACCTTAGAGAAGGGGAAGGCCTGTTATTCTTCTTTCAACAATAGAAAAGAAAGTTAATTAGACATTCCTATAAAACCAAATGTTGTATAAAGGAAGTTGTAGTCCAACTCTGATGTAAATTAAAGTATGACCTGAATTTGGACTATGAATGAAATGTAAAAGGAGAGACTCAATTTGACCTTGATGCTGGGAACATTCTCCTACACAGGGCTCAGGTTCTGTGAAATAGGTTTATTTCTATTTCTCTTGGTTCTGTAATGAATAATGTTTAGAAAATCATGACATAGTACCAAGATATTAGATTGGAAATTTGATTAGTGGCACAAGATACGATAGATATCAGATATTAAAGCAAGACAGACACTCTGCAGAATTTTCAGAGTAGGTGGCTAAGAGCCAGTCAGTTGACTCACTGACTCTACACTGGAAAATCAGATCACAGAGACCAATGAGTTGGATACTTTGCTTGTGGTTAAATTGAGATTAGACCACACTCTTAGAGTTCATCTCCATAAAGGAAGGGTGAAAAGTCTTGTAGCCAGTTTTGAGCCTAATAGGAGAGGGTGCGCCTAAAATCAGGCTCAAGAGAAATACCAAGAAGAAAATGAGACTCTCACAAATGGGGTATATCTGTAGTTGACCTATTGAGAAAGTCAGGATTTGAGGGTGAAGCAGAGAAAAAAATTTTACAGAAAAATGCAATGCCTGTAGCATGAGAAATAACACAAGTTCCTGGTGGAAACCTCTGAAGAGCTATAAGTACACTCATGAGGACCTGCCAGGCCCAGGGAGTGTGGTCTTATAACAGTGTGCCCGTCAGGCTGTAGCAGTTTACTGCTTTTCCAGCTTCTCTCCTCACTCTTTGAATCTGGAGAGGTCAGAAACAGTGACCAGCAATATGGGAAGGGAGGGTTGGAAGCATAAGACAGAGAAAGAGAAAGATCAGATGAGCCATCCCTGCTTTCCTACATATTAAAATCTTCTGCTAGAAAAAAGGAGAATTTTAAGCTTGAAACAAGTTCCAAGTTTTGATTTCACATGGAATTGAACACTTAATTACTGAATTGCCATTGTGTTTTCTTATACTGTGTTTAGTTATAAACACTGATGATCTAAATGGAATGGTATACCATAGAGAAACCAAGTATATGAGGGAGGAAAAGCGGAAGAAAATAGAGGAAGTCAATTCTTATTTTACAGAGAATGGAATCAAAAGATACTGCCTCATATTAATGGATTAAAAAATAGGTGGTTAAATATGAAATTCAAACTTGTAAAGATAACTAACAGAACAAGCAAAGATGTAACAAGGCAAAATTGGCAAAAGGAGAACAGGGAAAGTGGGAAGATCATCTGATTTAAATTTTTCAGCTTTCATAATTACCACTTAAAATTGATGAAACAAGAGTTAGAGGAACAAGACTTCAAAACATAAATGGCTAATAAGTTACCCTGGGATAGGATAGATGTCAAGAATGGGGTGGCTTTTACCCTTCATTTTATACATTTCTATACTTATGAATTTTTATTACCATGTGCATGCATAATGTTAACAACAAATGAGATTAGAGGAAAATAGTAATGTTAATTTAAAAATTCCTACCTGGCTCTAATCCAGGGTTTGGTGTGTGTATTGAGACCACTTCCCCAGCTGCCATGTTTTTCTGAAGCTGGTGGCAAAAATCCCCTCTCCGGGGCCAGCTCCTCTGCAATCGCTCTGATGTGATAAGGCTCAAAGCCACAGCACCCGCCTATGTACCTGACCCCCAGGTTGTAGGCTTCTCTGGCATACTTTTGAATATCCCATCTGGTTGCAACTCTGGGCTCCAGTGCTGTAATACAATAGATATGGTACTTCTGTTACCACCTCTGTTTTCAAATGTGTTTTTTTTTTCAATGGCAAAACTAAATTTTAGAGTATGAGTTCTTCAGATAGCTCATTTTTGATTGACATTGAATGCCTTTGTCTTATGCAATCTCGTATCATAAGTCTGTGTTGTATTATAGTTGTTCCTACAGCCATTTCTATTTTGTCACAAGAAATCACAAGGTCTCTAATATGCACCCGAGCTCACCAAAGGGATATTCAGGGAGATCCAGAAACCCTCCTTTGCCACAGTCGGGCATGTGGAACCCCAGGGACTGCACCATCAAATGTGCTCTCAGCCCTGCAGCCTGTAGTGCTTCCTTCATGAGGCTCATGGTCTTCAGGCTGGTCCAGGGCCCAAATTGGCAGTTCACACCAACAACTGAAGCCCCTGTGCAAAGAAATACATTTATTTACTTGTTTCACAATTTATTTACTTGTTTATTTTTTGAAATTGAAGTCTAGTTGATTTACAATGCTGTGTTAGTTTCAGATGTACAGTGAAGTGATTCAGTTAAACATATATATATAAATATATATTCTTTTCAGATTCTTTTTCATTATAGGTTGTTACAAGATGCTGAATATAGTTCCCTGTCCTATACAGTAGGTCCTTGTTGTTTATTTCATATATAGGAATGTGTATCTGTTAATCCCAAACACTTAATTTATCTCTCCTCACTTCTTATTCCCCTTTGGTAACTATAAAGTTTGTTTTCTAAGTCTATGAGTCTTTTTTTGTTTGGTAAATAAGTTCATTTGTATTATCTTATTTATATTTTTATATATATATATAACTTATATATTTATTATATAAGTGATATGATATGATATTTGTCTTTCTCTGTCTGACTTCATTTCTATAGACTAACAACAAAACATCAGAAAGAGAAATTAAGGAAACAATCCCATTTACCACTGTATCAAAAAGAATGAAATACCTAGAAATAAACCTACTTACCTAAGGAGGCAAAAGACCCGTACTCTGAAAACTATAAGACATTGATGAAAGAAACTGAACATGACACAGACAAGTGGAAAGCTCTTGGATTGGAAGAATCAATATTTTAAAAATGATCCTACCACCCAAGGCAATCTACAGATTCAATGTAATTCCTATCAAATTATGAATGGCATTTACCCCAAAACTAGAGCAAATGAGTTTAACATTTGTATGTAAACACAGAAGACCCTGAAGAGCCAAAACAGTCTTGAGAAAGAGGAACAGATCTGGAGGAATCAAGCTCCCTGACTTCTGTCGGCACCACAGAGATACAGTTCAGTACAGTTTGTACCAAGTACAGTTTGGTACTGGCACAAAAATAGACACAGAGATCTTTTTTTTTTTTTTTTAATAGTTGGAAGGTGCCTTAGAAATTAGCTATCCCCCTCCACTTCTTAAGTTTTACTGATAAAGAAATCAATTCCAATTAACGATTTTATTTCCAAACTGCTCTCCCAACCTTAAGAAACATTGTTAACTTTCATAAACAACAACTGAACTGTTTATCACATCATGGGTCCACATTACCTGCCTTCACCAGCTTCACAGCACATTCTCCAGGTGTTACACCATGTATGTCTCCCTCTGGGCCTATGCACATAGTGGCTGCCACAGGCTTTCCAGATTCTTTTAAGACTTCTACAGCCCACACAGCTTCTACAACATGTTCAAAATACTAAGAGAAATTTAATGTTTTTCTATTGGTCCAAATAGAAAGCAGACTTTAATTGGTAGACCATAAATGTTGCAAAAATCAGTTATAAAAATTACCAAATATATGTAATAAAATTGTGCTAAGTAATGTGCCTTTATCAGACTGACTAAAGAAAATTTTTTCTGAGTAAATTTTAATTCTTTTAACAATAACATATAGATTTTCATTCAGATATTATACTATTAATAAAAAAGGATTTTAAAGTAGTTGAGTACTTAAAATTATGATTTTGAAGGAACAAAAGTTTTATTTATAAATTTTGGACTCTTTTTTTTCCTAATGTAACTAGGGTGGTCTCTGAAGAATAGTGAATAGTTTTTTATGCTTTACACTTCAAAATACTTTTCTATTCACTTCTGGTTAGATAGTCATATGCTCATGACCATGTCAGTCTCTAAGTCATGTCCTACTGTGTGTGACCCCATGGACTGAAGCCCACCAGGCTCCTCTGTTCAGGGATTTTCCAGGCAAGAGTACTGGAGTGGGTTGCCATTTCCTTCTCCAGGGGGATCTTCCTGACCCAAGATTTGAAACCATGCCTCCTCTGTCTCCTCCATTGGCAGGAGGATTCTTTACCACTGAGCCACCTGGGAAGCCCTGTTATTGATAAGTGCTCCATAAGATAGGAAGAGAAATATGATTATTTCCCCAGCTGAGAATACTGAGGCACAGAGAAGGGAGGGGTACCTATTGAGTGTCCTTGCTGACGGTGGAGCGGACACCTTATCTGGTAAACCCAGGCCATTTCCTGGGGTGCTTCCCCTGCACTTAAGGAACCCCCTTAAGTGCCACAGCTGAAGAGCTGATCCTAGTTTAAGTACGTGGAGAAAAGCTAGCAGAAATCTCTGTGTTTCTCCTTTCTTGACTTAGATTCTGCAGAAGCAATATGTGAGGAATCACGGAGAAAGTCCAAAGAGAGGCTTTTAAAAAACAAACTTGTGTCCTCACCCATGTGGAGAACACACAGGGTGGAGTTTGCCTTCATTTTTGTAGATGACTTTTTCCAGGTGGATTAGCCAGGCATGGGTAGCCCTAAGCCTTGAGAAGGTTGATGAAGCAAGGTCTCTCATACATTCAGTAGGATGACTGGAGAACTAGCAGTTGGGAAGCTATTGACATTGTCAAGGGTAAAGGCCTGGGTTGAGGCCTTGACTCAGACAGTAGCCTACATGATGGGAAATAGGGAGATGAGGGGAAGAGAATACTCTCGGACTTCATGTGTAGTCAGTGACAACTTTTATTGATTCTAACTTCAAAATATTGCTCATGTGTTACAACTTTAGTGAAAGTGGAGAGATGGGGTGAGCAAGGCATGGACGGAGGTGGGCAAGTAAACTGCTGCTTGGCCCTGAGTGTTACTGGGGGGCCTGGAGGAGCCCCAGGAGCTGCCTATCCTCTAGGTTTTGCTCCCTGACAGCCTCTACTCCCCGCCCCGAGCTCCTTCCTGCCCTGCCTCTCCTGTAGAAGATGCTCCCAGAATCCCTGTCCCCATCCTCTTACCCTACATTGTAGGGTCCCCCAAGAGTCAGCTGCTACAACCACCCAGAATAAGACCAAAGGCTACCGGTAGGCCTCTCCTGGCTCTGTTCTTTGGCTTCACAGAGGACCTAGCACACAAGCGAGAGGATGTTGGCCTTGACCACAGTGCATGTAAGCAAACCTTTGACCATGCACAGGCAGGGAATGAGGGCACAGGGCGGGCCAATACTCTTATGAAAGTTGAAGACTATGCAGTTATATCAAAATAGAGTTAATTTTTTCCCTATAACATTGGCTTACCTCTGCAATCAAGAAATCTACATTTTTCCTGGCAAAAATCTCTAGCTGTAGTCAAAAAAGCTTTTTAATTCTAACTTCATCCTTGTGGTGCGCGTACAACGATGTCTGGCAGATCCCCCCTGCTACCAAAGCATCCCCTTTGTCGGCTACTTCTCTGGCGAGGTCACAGGCAGCGGTGTTTACAGCTTCCCACTGAAGTGAGAGAGCAAGAGTTCACATGGTGAGCCTGGCATTTGAAAGGTGGAACGTAATAAATAACAAAGAGGGCAATGGCAAGTGGCCTGAGTGAAAGACACTGGTTTAACCTGAAATTTGAGAAGACCAGCAGAGTTGGGTACCATCTCCTGTACTCCCAATGAGCTTGTATTTCCATTATTGTACTTACCACACTGGATCTTAGTGAAGGCTCATTGTTGGAGAATCCCATGGACAGAGGGGCCTGGCGGGCTACAGTCCATTGGGTTGCAAGGAGTCAGACACAACTGGGCGACTTAGCACGCATGCGTGTGCCTCCCCAGTGGACTGTGAGCCACTTCAGAATAGAGTCTATGCCTTTGTATCGTCTCTGTATTTAGCACAGAGAATGGACTATAACATGTACTCAGTAAATGTTGGTTGGCTGAATGAATAAATGGGCATTAACGTTTACAAGTATTCATACTCTCCATTTGCAGAAAATCTCGCAATACTTCCATATCCTTCACCTTATCCATTTTCCCCAACAACCCAATGCATGTAAGTATCAGTTATCACACAGCCAGTAGATGGCAAAGTTGGGTATCAAAGCCAGTTCTTCTCATTCCTAGCCAGTGATGCTGTCTTCCCTAGAACCATCCTGTCTGCAGATGTCGGAAAAAGAAATGAGAAGGTAAAGAGAGATCTATAGTGTCCTTTCTCAACAAAAACATAGCACACAGGATAGCCATGCCCTTCCAATAGCCTGTTTTCCCCCAGTCCCATCCCCTACCCTTCCCTTAGATAAACGGACAAAAAATATTTATTTTTTACATAAGTTTACATAATGATTAATTATTTAATGAATATTCTATGTGGAGGAATTTGTAATAAAGCATAGTACCGCATTAGGTCAGTTCCATGGATTCTCTTCAAGAGGCTATTTTTATTACAGATGACCCCTCTTCCCACCCCGCCCCACCCCCTCACCACACTGTAATCTACCTGACTTTCCATATTGTCGTCACTGGCAGAAAAGGTGAAAGTCTGCATGACATCTGATCCCGCCCTCAAGAATTCCATGTGAAGCTGACGAACTGCAAAGGAGTTGCTTTTTATTTTCCATTGAAATAAAAAAAAGTAAAAATCACAGAAACTATCATTTTTAGCAGCAGCTCATCCACTCACATCTCTTTCAATCATACACACTTCCAAACCGAGTACTTATACAGAAATTGCAGATTCAGGTCAGTAGAATTCGGGGGCGGGAAAGGGCAGAGTGCATACCAGACGGGGGCTGTTGAGCGTAACCTCATGTTGACCTGCCAGTGGGCCTCTTGGCCTGGTGCAGTCACAGGCAGGCCTCAAGGCTGGGTTGGCCCACTAATCCTTGGTTTCTTGGTCTAAAGAGGGTCTATCCATTTGCCAGTGTCAAGAAGGATGTAGCTGGTCTACGTATAGTCAGTAGTGGGAAGCCCTCAAAGTAGAATGAGGGAATTCTCACAGCGGGCAGAATGCAGATGATGGAGTCGACTGGAGTAGTTGTGGAGATGCGGCCAGAGAGCTTTCCTTGTCCAGACACGCCTTCTTCTTGCTCTTCATCCCCCTCCCTCCCACCTGAATCTCTATCCTACTATTTCAGCACTTTCTTCCTGGGAGCGCAAAAAAGATCTTCTAAAATTAAGAATGAGTTCTTCTTGGGCCAGAAAGAAGTCTCCCTGCTAACACCAGAAAGACAGAACTTTGTCCTACCATCTAACTCTGAGTGTCTGATGGAACAGTAATCACAGCCATTGGGTACTTAGATGCTGGGCACTTCATGTGGGTTAACTCATGAGTCCTCACAAGCAGCCCATGTCATGCTCCCGTGTGACAGATGAAGAAACTGATCCTCAGAGGTCAAAAGACTTGTCCAGGGTCACTCAGCCGGTCAGTAAAACCCACGTTTGTCTGATACACTGTGCATGTATGAACAAAATGGGAGCAAATCAAAAGTTCAGTCCCAGCTTGTATCCTGTTTCACCCATTTCTTCTTTAGCTGTATTTCTCACTTTAATTTAGGAAGCAAATACAAAAAAGAGCAAACTTTATAGAATTAAAGTTTCAATTTGATGTTACCAAGCAATCCTATCACAGTTTCTACCTCCAAATCTTTTTTGTTTTTTTTCAGCCAAGAGGACGAAGTAAAACTGTGTTTATTTCTTTGCCCCTCTTCTCCCCGCAACAGAACCGGGCTGTCTCCTGTCTAAGTTCTATTAAGTTTAAAAGTGAAAGTGGGAGTTGCTCAGTTGTGACCAACTTTCTGATTCCATGGACTATACAGTCCATGGAATTCTCCAGGCCAGAATACTGGAGTGGGTAGCCTATCTCTTCTCCAGGGGATCTTCCCAACCCAGGGATCAAATCCAGGTCTCTCGCATTGCAGGTGGGTTCTTTACCAGCTGAGTCACCTGGAATTACCATTAATCATCCCTATCAAACATACTGTTTAAATAGCATATGCAAATTAGACACAAGGATGACTCCGACGCAATAATAGTTTTACTGTCTTACGGAAAGTCTTGAATATACATAAGGTAAATATTCATGGAGCAAATATTAGAATATATATTTTAGCACTCTATATATAAAGATGCAAGTGTGTGTGTGTGTGAGAGCGAGCGAGCGTGAGCACACACACACACAGAGGGGGTAGGATGGGAGAGAAAGAAGCCACTTCTTCTGTTTGATTCATGTACAGCCACTGTCACCACATCTTAGCAATTTTGGCAAGTGAAACAGTCCTCAGAAAACACTCGCTATTATTTACCTTCTCTCAGCCGGATTTAAGCACTGTCACCCCGGTAACCACTGAGGGTGGTGCTGGCACCGACATGCGTGTGGGTGCTCTGCTACGGCTTCTGGAGTCCAGAGCCCAGCCTTCACGTAGCCCCTCTTCTCCAGCGTTAGGAGAAAGCTGCCATCTCCAACCACAACCTCCCCACTATCCAGACATTCCAAAAGGCCCTGAAGAATAGAAAGAAAAGTCACCTCAGACCGTTCTTCTTATTTTTCCTAAAAGCAGGTTCCAATTGTAGGAAAGGTGGGTACAGTGCTCTGACAGCTCAGTTTTGTGAAAATCATCTGTGCCTGATGGTATTTCAGACAATTTGAGTAGACTCTATTGGACAAACCAGGTCCAACTTGTCTTGCCCCAAGTTCTGTGACTACTTTTTCTCAAATACCATTTAATCTGAATCAAATTACAATGAAAATGCTGATTCCATGATATTTTGGTCTTTCAAGATGTTTGTGGCAGACACTGCTTATCGCCTAACTAATGTGCATTTTTTTTCTCCTCGTGTTTGCTAATGTATTTTGTTTGGCGAGACAATGTCCCCAACTTAAAAAAATTTCTCGGGTCTCAGGCTCCTTTGCTGTGGGGGACTGGCCGTGTGACACAGTGGTGGCCGATGGATATAAGTGAAAGCCTGCTGAACATTTCTATAAGAGATTTGTTTTCCTGATAGAGATGCCCACACCCTTCCATCTTATCCCTTTTTCTCCTTCCTGTCTGGAATATCAGCTCAAGTCCTGGTGCCATAGCCATCATCTTGCAGCCATGCCGTCGAAAGCCACGTGCTAAGGCTGAGGGCACAGGTTGATAACTGTAGCCTGGTGTCTTGATGACAGCTTAGAGCTGCAGAGGCTGTGGACTGTGACTGCATTTTTCAGGTGAGAAGAATAAACCTCTTTTTTTGTGTGAACCATTGGACATAATCCCACTAGACACAGCATTTCATAGTTCTGCCCTACATTTTCCAGCATATTCCCAGACTTGTTATCATTCGGTACTTTTAACAAGTCTGGGAGCTAGGCAGGGCAGACAGTTTTTATTGCAATTTTATAAATGAGGACACTGAGGTTCAGAGAGGCTGAGTGAACTGCTCAAGATCATAGAGCTCAGTAGGTAAAACAGTAAATGTCAGACCTTCTAAATTCCTAATCTAGTCTCTATATTTTGCCACCTTTCTAGTCAGCCCACCTATAACCTGAATAAAAGATTGCATCCAGAGCAGTTATCCAAGGGCTAATGGCGTCCATCGAGTACAAAGTACCTCCCCAGATACCTACATGGTTCATCCTCTCATTTCCTTCAGGTCATTTGTCAAGTGTCATTTTTTTTCCAGAGAGACCTTCCTTTTGATTTATAAAAACTGCAAATACTCCCATGGGAATCCTTATCCTTCTTGCATAGACTACATTAGTTGAAGATATAACCTTTTTCTCTCTTTCTTTTTTATTTTTTAAATTTTGAAAGTATGATAACACATTTACAGGAGGCTTGGAAAATACAGAACAAAGTTAGGTATAGTTTATTTTTTAAATAGATAAATTAGGATTTTTAGTTGGGATTTCAATATCAAATTCTCAAAAATTAGTAGAATGAATATACAGAAAGAAGAATATAGTAGATCCGAATAGCACCAAGTGTTTCCTAGTTTATAGTCTATGGGAACTTGAATAAAATTGTATCCTACTTTTGTGTGAAAATTGTATAAATCTTAACTAGGTTGAATTGGTTTGAAGATACGACATTTTAGTGAAAATATCGGCCAGTTCATCTCAGCTCTGCCTACAGCGGGACACAGAGCAGTGCATGAAGAGGGGAGCTGCCCCTCGTAACCGTCACATCTGCAGCTCAGGAAGGTACATTAGACGTGGTGGCCCTGAGGCTAAACACCAGGCCACCATCCTTCTCCACCTTCCTGTGGAGGGAAGTGGAATGCAGCCCAGCTGTGTCAACCAGAAACACTGTTTTGGCAGAGAGCTCCTGACTCTGGTTATTTTTCCATACTTCATATCCAAAGATAAATTTTAGCTGAATGTAGAAGAAATGTTAATGTATTCTATGATTCTCACCTCTCTCCCTACTCCCTGCATAGAGTGAAATTTGCTCCTTTCGTTTTGTACTTTTGAAACATAAAAAGGACTTAAACTTTCACTGAGACCTTCCCACATACTAGATCCAGTTTCTAGGCAAGAGGGATAAACATTGGAATAATGGTCACTGCCCGCAAGAAGCTCCAAGTGCTGGTTGCCTTGGGGAAGGCCATTATATCAACAGACCATCACAGTACAGGGTAATGACTAAATGCTGCAGAGGGATGTGGAAGAGAGAATCAAAGGTATCACCATCTGTCTAAGACTCCAAACTGAAAATCTAACACATTTCAATGAAGCTAACTTTGTTAAGAGTTGGACTGAATGTTACACATTCAACAATTCTAGAGGGGAAAATATTAACACACAATTTGGCTGTTATAAGTTAATCTCTCATCTCCCACATCCGATCTGTCATAGGGTTACACCAAGCGTATCTATTTGACACATCTCACATATGTCCCCTCCCCCATCCTTACTGCCCTGGACTATTGTAATGGTCTCCAGTTCACTCCAGCCCACTCTAAACTATCTTCCACTGCTGCCAGGACAAAGCCTTGTCTGACCTACTCTTATTTATGATTACATCACCTTTTGCCTCTTGCTGAAGTTCACACACCTTCCATTCCTGCATCCATCATCTGGGTGGCAGTATCTGGTTGCTCACCTGTTGCCCCTGTTTGGCTGGAAGATGCTTGAGGCTCAGGTGGCAAGCCTGTCTTGTCACCTTGTCTCTCCCCCTCATATAGCACCCACCGTGAAGTGAAGTGACAGTCGCTCTGCTGCTGCTGCTAAGTCACGTCAGTTGTGTCCAACTCTGTGTGACCCCATAGACGGCAGCCCACCAGGCTCCCGTCCCTGGGATTCTCCCGGCAAGAACACTGGAGTGGGCTGCCATTTCCTTCTCCAGTGCATGAAAGTGAAAAGCGAAAGTGAAGTCGCTCAGTCATGTCTGACTCTTCGCAACCCCATGGACTGCAGCCTACCAGGCTCCTCCGTCCATGGGATTTTCCAGGAAAGAGTACTGGAGTGGGGTGCCATTGCCTTCTCCGGACAGTCGCTCAGTCCTGTCCAATTCTTTGTGATCCCATGGACTGTAGCCTGAGAGGCTTCTCTGTCCATGGAATTCTCCAGGCAAGAATACTAGAGTGGGTTTCCATTCCCTTCTCCAGGGGATCTTCCTGACCCAGGGATAGAACCTGGGTCTCCCGCATTGCAGGCAGATTCTTTACCATCTGAGCCACAGGGGAAGTAGGCCCTTAATAAACTAAGCCAAGAGTTAGCAGATGACCGGACTGTTTTGAAAATGTCATGTATCTCATATGTTACAAGTTTGGTCCTGACAAGGAGTAATACTCTAATAGAAAATTAGCTAGGATTTTAAGAAAATGATGGTGGAAATTTGACTGTTGCCTTCATGATAACAAGTAAGACATTTTGGTCTGTTATCTGGATGTTTGTCCAGCATTTTAAAATTTTGCCAGTTTCCTAAACAGCTATTAGGAAAATAAATGATCAAGATATGCATTCAGAGCATCTTTCAGCCCCTCTTTCACTGCTAGACTTACCACCTCAGTTAACTGCTACACCTTCACAATCTAAATATAGCTCTAAAATGACAGAGGAGTGTGTAAAATAAAGAACACTGTAAATTATTTGCACTATGTCTATATTTTCATTCCATCCTCCCTTTCTGTTTGGCAGACTCTCCCTGGGATCTGAGTGAGCTCTGAGAGGCACGGATGCCCTCTTTTTGCAGATAGCAGTATCTAGACCTCTTGGATTTAAGATCTGGCTTCAGGGCACCTTTATTCATATACAGAGGAGTAGGGCAACTTCACTTTGTGGCAGGAAGCTGCCAGAGGTCCAGTCTACTTAAAATATCTCTCCATCTGCCTGAAACTGCCACCAGGACTGCTCATTTGTATTAAAGAAAGCAATTGGAGCTGTCCTCTGTGGCAGTTAAATGAATTCTTAAGATGCACCTGTTAGCTGAAAAGAGTGGTGAGGTTAGCTCTACCCCACTAACATTTAACTCCCAGGCCCACATTAGCGTGGACTCTCATATGAAAATCTTGGTGTTGCAAAGAGCAGAGGCCAGCAGGGAATAGAACAGGGAAAGCATATATTAAAAAACAAACAAAAAAAGGAAACACCTTTAAAGAAATGAACTGAAAAGTAAGCATAGTATTAGAGAAAGCTTAGAGAAAGAAATCAGCATAAGGTTCTTTTTATCATGCTTATTTTCTTCAATGCCTATATTTTACTTTTATAATCAGAAAAACATCTCCAAAATATGTTTTTTGTTAAGTTTTTAAAACGCATATTCCACAACTTATGTAACTACTACCATTATTGTGTCTTTCTGTACAGTGCATGTATAAATATTTTTATATAGTTGGGATCAGTCTGTGACACATCATATCTCCTTTTGTAACTTATTGCCAAAGCACTTTGCCTGTTTCCACACTCAACTTTTTTAATTGGCTGCCTGATAACTTAAAAGTGAATGATCTTTATTTACAGAGTCCAGGACTGTGGGACATCTTGGTTGCCCCTATCTTTTTAGTATAAATGAAATGGTGGTGCACGTTTCCACTTCTATATTGCCACTGCCTTGCCCACCCTCTCTTCTGAATTACCTGGCACAGGTGGCTTGCTCTGAGAAGTTTGGAGATGTTCCGCGTCCAAGTTCATGCCCTTCCTAATTATGTTTTGTCACCCCCTCCTCCCCACCACGCGCACATCTCGTGTGAAAATGGGGGAACAGGGCGACAGCTGGCAAGCACATCAGCAAAGGGGAGCTAGGAGACCGGTACTGCAGGACTACGTGAGGTGGAGCCCCTACCCCTCCGCCCAGCACACCCCCACCCTCCACCCCGCTGCGGGTCTGAGGTCTCCGCGTCCGGGACCGGTTTCAGGCCAGTACGAGGCTTGGGGGGTTCAGACAACCGCTCTTCCTCAAACGTGAGAGGAAAGCACTCTGGGACAGTTGAATAGAAGAGCTGCGGGTGCAGGTGGGCTGAGGGTAGAAAACGTGAGCGCCACCTAAGTCTGAAAGGCTGGGTTTCAAATACCTGCTCCACCTGGACCCGATCTATGAGCCTGAACTAGTCTGCTGACTCTAAGCCTCAGTTTCCTCACCTGTAAAGTGGGAATAAAAGTGAAGCGGAGATCATTTGCATAGAGCACTCGCGCGGTGCAGGGTACCAAGGCGAGGCTCCATAACTGGTACCCAAGATTGCTATCTCATCCTGACACCTAGGCATACTGTAGTCCTGGTGACTCGCGAGGGGGTAGACGGAGGCTCAGAGCCCTCCAGGTGCCTCGCCCGGGCCGCAGAGCTTGGCCAGGGACTGAGGTGGAGCCCCCCGGCCAGGAGGGCTGAGTACCTCCTGGGCTCCCCGAAACTCACCTTCTTGACTCTGGGCCCCCGGGTCGGTGCCATCGCGCCTCTGCTGCGCAGCTCGGGGAAGCGGGAGCGCGCGCAGCCAGGAGCCCGCCCCTCGCCCGGGGGAGGGTCCCGCCCGCCCGCAGGCCCTTCAGTCCGCTGGCTTGGGAGCCGATGCCTGCGTCCTCGCCCTCAGCCTCGCCATGCTCCGCCTGGGCACACGGCGGCTGCGGGGCCTCGGGCTGCGGGGCTTCCCGCTGAGGGGCTCCCCCGGCCGCCCGCCCTCAGTCTGCAGCCGCCGAGGGTGAGTGGGGCCGGTCTACGCGGAGGTCCGCGCCTGGACAGCTGCGGGGTTGCAAGCGAGGGGCTGAGACGTCTCCGGCTATGGGAACTTGGGCACTTCTGACCCCGAGAAATGGGCATTTGGATTTCTTCTTGAATTATGTATGTTTTCTTTCCCATGCACAACCGTCCAAAGAGAGAATCCAAGGGTTTCTACTGCAAGGACTCTCCTACCCTCACCTTCTTCAGTCAACTGTTAGTGTCTTCTGTATTTATCCAGAGATGGTCCGTGGGAAGGCAAACACAGGGGTACATATGGTCTTCTTTGGCTTTTTATACCTTGTTTCTTTGCAGTTCATCCTGGAGAAGCTCATGATCTAGCTAGCTAGGAAGACAGTCGTGCATATAAACATATCCAGCCACTGAGCAATAATTATAATTAGAGAAGCAGGTGCACGGGGAGAGGACCTTAAGCGAGGAAGAACATTGTACTCCATCTGGCTTTCTTCAACCTGGAAAACACTGGAGTGAGGAGGTGATCCAAGATTTATAGATAGTGGACTTCATGATGATTATGGTTTTTCATGGAATAAAATGATGTGTGTTTTTAAAGTAGATTGAGATAGATTATTCTCTGTATTTCTTTGCGAAAAAGAAGCCAACTGCTCAATTCTTTAGCTCTATTAGTTATCTATGATGGGTCAGAAGTACGGGAAATGGTGTTCAGATCTGTCCTCCTCCCTCTCCCAACTAAGTCAGGTTGAGGCTCCCCAGATGATTAGATCAGTAAATGCAAATCTCACAGACACTAAATGTTAAGTACGAGAAGGATAAATAAGGAAACTCACACTAGTCAGGAAAAAGAAAAAGAAAAAAAAAACAAACAGAAAACTTTCAATATCATAGCCTAGTAAAGCTATTATTAAATAAATTGTCTTCCAGAGAGGAAAACCCACCCTTATCTGCAGAATCAAGATGGAAAGACCAAGCAGAAACAGTGATCATTGGAGGTGGCTGCGTTGGTGTGAGTCTGGCTTATCATTTGGCCAAAGCAGGCATGAAGGATGTGGTCCTTCTGGAGAAATCAGAGCTCACAGCTGGATCCACCTGGCATGCAGTAAGAAAACACCTCAGCACTGTCGCAGGCACCAAGTCATGTACTTGCACAATTGGTTTCTTTTCCATTCACAGCTCCCCACTGTGAGCCTGTTACAGTGAGTTCCCTTTTCATAGTGTTGGAAAGTGCAATTGCAGCTTAGCTGATGGAATTCCAGGGGGTGATCCCATGTTGATCATCCTGATAAGATCATCTTGAACATATGGCTTCTGGAATCACAACCTGTATTTCTACTTCTGTGACTTCGGGCAAGTTACTTAAGCTTCCATTTTCCAATGTGTGAAATGGAAATATTAATAAGTGAAAGTGCAAGTCGTGTCCAACTCTTTGCGACCCCATGGACTGACTATACAGTCCATGGAATCTCTAGGCCAGAATCCTGAAATGGGTAGCCTTGCCCTTCTCCAGGGGATCTTCCCAACCCAGGAATTGAACTCAGGTCTCCTGTATTGCAGGCAGATTCTTTACCAACTGAGCCACAAGGGAATGTTAATGGTCCCTACCAAATTGGGTGATGATGAAGACTGAGTTAATATATGTAAAGTTATTATGGTAAGCGTTTAGTAAATGTTAGCTTTCATATCAAAGGATAGTGACTGAGTGATCCTGAATATAGGCCTAAGACCTATGTACCCTCACCTGACTTTGGTCATCCTTTTATATTTATTAATTTATAATTTTAGTTTAATGCTGGGCGACAACAGCTTCATGAGGACTTAACTATGACAGCTGAGAAAGTATGACACGGTTCTCATGTAGTGTTAATTAAGACACACAACCAAGTTTATCTTGTATATTTAATAGTATGCACAATTGTTCCAGTTCTGTATAATAATAGGGCTTAGGTAGAAAGCTGCTCAAGTAAATGAGGTGACTGACGCTACTCTCATACTGCCCAACTAGTTATTTCTGAAGTCAGGATGGGAGATGAAGTTTTTAACAACATTAGATTCCATTTTTGTTTGGAGGAAGAGTTGGGATAAACAACAAGGTCCGACTCTATAGTACAGGGAACTGTAATCAATATCCTGTAATAAACCAAAATGGAAAGAATGTGAAAAAGAATATATACATGTCTATTTACATATATTTTAATCCCTTTGCTATACACCAGAAGCTAACACAACATTGTAAATCAACTATCAGTTCAGTTCAGTGGCTCAGTTGTGTCCGACTCTTTGTGACCCCATGGACTGCAGCACGCCAGGCTTCTCTGTCCATCACCAACTCCCAGAACTTGCTCAGGCTCATGTATATTGAGCTGGTGATGCCATCCAACTATCTCACCATCAACTATACTTTGATTTAAAAAAAGCCGGGTAGTGTTAGCTCCTGCCTGTCATTCCTTTCTGTCATTAGCTTTCCTCCACTGAGACAAGAGGGAACCCCGCTTTTAGAGGCGGGGAACACCCAGAACCTCACCTCATATAGTTGGATATCCTTTCTCCAGCCGAGTTTGGGGGAGGGCACTGCCCAGACTTAAGCCTAGTTCACTCCAGAGTCCCCAAGGTCATGTAGTCAGACTACACCCACCAACTGGACGGAGACTTCTAGAAAAACAGCACCAAGCCCAGCTTCTCTTCCTTCTTTCCTCTCCTGCCAGCCCCCTCATGCCTCAGTCTGGGGTGGAGGCCTGGTCCTCCTTGAGTGTCTCTGTCTTTTTTACCCGAGGACGTCTTCTGGCACACTTAGGCTGACACACCTGTCTCTTGTGTCACTGGTCCTGCCTCATCTTGTTTTCTGCTATCTGGAGAGGCGGTCCAGGAAGCCATTGACACTGTTGGCTCTCCTCCCCTCCCTGAGCTAGACTTTCTAGGCAGGCTTCCTCTTATCGTGTAATAGAAAGCTTGTCTTTACCCCCCACCTTCCTCTAACTTCTTTTTAGCAGATATTTGGTCATTCTTTCAACAAATATTTATGAAGAGCCTGTATTGTGTCAGGGCTTCCCTGATAGCTCAGTTGGTAAAGAATCCGCCTGCAATGCAGGAGACCCCAGTTCAGTTCCTGGGTCGGGAAGATCCGCTGGAGAAGGGATAGGCTACCCACTCCAGTATTCTTGGGCTTCCCTGGTGGCTCAGCTGGTAAAGAATCTGCCTGCAATGCGGGAGACCTCGGTTTTGTCCCTGGGTTGGGAAGATCCCCAGGAGAAGGGAAAGGCTACCCACTCCAGTATTCTGGCCTAGGGAATTCCATGGACTGGATAGTCCATCAGGTCACAAAGAGTCAGACACGACTGAGCGACTTTCACTCACTCACTGTATTGTGTCAGGCCAGAACTGTCCTAGGAGATGAGGACGCAGCAGTGCCCAAAAGAAAGCCCTGCCCTCACAGTCACATTCTGGTGGGGCAGATGGAAACCACATCAGCGATGCTCCTGAGTAATCAGTGCTAGAAGAGTAGAGCGGGATAGAGGGATTCAGAATCATGGGGGCTGAAGAGCCTGAAGGCTACTTTGAAAAAGCGACACTTGAGCAGAGATGGGCAGAAGTGAGGCAGTGAGGGGGCCATGAGGCTGTCCTGGTGAGAGCAGGTAGGCAGACGGAAATTTTAACGAGTGGAAATACCCAAGAGGGTGAGCTTACACCTTTGTCACACTTCTGGATTGTAAAAGGAGGGTGTGCATTTTAACATCTTAATTACTAATTTGTTCATTTATAGTCGATTGATTTAATGTAACCTGCATTTTAGTTACTGGGTTCTCTGCACTATCACTTCTTAAACATCTCATGCATAATAATGGTAAAAATAAAACAGCATATCCTTAGCCTAAGATCTTTTTAAGAAAAGTAGGCAAAATTTTTAAGATGATAGCTTCTTGTTAAAAGTTAACTGTGCAAAAATTTCTCCTTAAGCAGAGAGATACCAGGATGAGTTGGAAAGGCATTATCTGCTTTGTGACCAAGTTGTAGACTCTGGTTCGCAAAATGAGGTTCATGGAGTATGGACTGAAGTTGGACTCATGCATCAGAAGCCAGGTTATATGGGCCCCTGCAAATGCAAACAGAAAAAATGGAATTGCCCTAGGAAGTGGATTAGAGGAATTCTGGCAAACCAAGGGGTGTCCCACCAAGGAGCATCATGAAGATATCCCACATGTTAGAATTTTTTGAGATATAACTGACATGTTAGTTTTATGTATACAACATAATGATTTGATATTTGTATATGTTGAAAAATGATCACAATAAGTCTAACTAACATCCATTATCACACATAGTTACAAAACTTTTTCTTGTGGAAAAAAAAAAGTTTAAGATTTACTCTCTTTGCAACTTTCAAATATGCATTACTGTATTGTTAGCTATAGTCACCAAGCTGTACGGTACATCCCCCGGGACTTATCATCTTATAACTGGAAGTTTGTGCTTTTTGACCTCCTTCACCCATTTTACCCATCCCCCAACCCCTGCCTCTAGGAACCATCAATCTATTCTCTGTATCTCTGAGTTCTCTTGTTTTGTTTGTTTTTAGATTCTGTATGTAAATGAGATCATTCAGTATTTGAGATTTATAGTTCTTTGCCTGTTTTATTTAGGATAATGCCATCAAGCTTCATCCACATTGTTGCAAATGACAAAATTTCTTTCTTTTTTATGGCTGATTAATATTCCATTATATATATATAATTATATATATCTATGTGTGTATACATATATATATCTCCATTCATTCTTAACATAGAGAAGTTTTGGAGTAAATATGGAAATGTGAAAGTTTGAGGGGCCAGATGAAGGGACAGACTACAAAAATAAAGACAGTTTCACTAAGTACAACGCATGCTCAAGAATAAACATTTCTGGAACAAGGGGAATCAGATCCTTTGCGGAGGAAGGCGCAGCTTGTGAACATTCAAAATGGAGTCACAAATCCCCAAAGTCCTGAGGTTTTGCTATATTTTAATGAGACTGCTTTGTCAGCACCTGATACTACTATTGATATCAATATAGAACATTTCTTGTAGGATGGAAGGAAAGGGGAGAGGATGGTGTAAGAAGTGGTTTTGGTCCAAGGGGTCCCTGGGAGAGGCTGCTCCTGGGAATGGTGCTAAAGAGGATGTTTTGGAGGGCTGAGAACTAAAGATGCAAAATTTTTCATTTAGGGTGTAAGAAAACACTATTAGACCTTTCTATTTATTTTATGTAAAATGTAAGAAAGAAATTAATCTTTATTGATTTCTATAAATAGCCCTTGCCTTTGATGTGGTTGACGTATTGTGTATGATGACAGGGTTGGCTGGGGAGAGGTTGACACTCTACAGTGGAAGCATCCTCATTCTCTCTTTTGTCTTCAATCAGTCATAACATATTGCAGAGCATGTGTTGTAGGATATAAACAGGATATTGAGTTCCAGGATATTGTGATTGATTTTATAGAAACAAGGCTTTACATAATATTATTTGTGATGAAAGGGAGAGTGGATGACTTTGAGAATGTTGTACTACACAGAGGTTAATTGGTTATACTGTGGCAGTAATTAAAAGAGTTGTAAAATTTAAAGTTTTTCTTTTGAAAAAAGACAAATGTCCCCAGTTTGGTGATCTCTGCAGTGATGGAAATAGCTGTCAGGCAGTCTATGTAGTATAAACATATAAAACAATAGATGTAGTCTATTCCTTCAAATTCAAGGTGGTGTTCACAGTAAGTGAAAAACAATGAATTTTTGCAAAATAGTCCCTTTGGAAAGAAAGCATTTTGAGAAGGGATATTTGGAAATGTTGTTATCATGATTAGATTTTTTTCTTACCAAAATGATATATCACTTAGAAAAACTCTCATGTATGCAAGAGAAACATTTAAATTTAAATACATTTAATATTCTCCCAAATAAGGAGTTTCAGTGGGGTGTGTATCCCTTTGTTGAAAATATAAAATGTGAAAGTGAAGGGAAAGTGTTAGTCACTCAGTCGTGTCTGACTCTTTGTAACACCATGGACTATAGTTCACCAGGTTCCTCTGTCCGTGGGATTTTCCAGGCAAGAATACTGGTGTGGACTTCCATTCCCTTCTCCAGGGGATCTTCCCAACCCAGGAACTGAACCCAGGTCTCTGGCATTGCAGGCAGATTCTTTACTTCTCACTGCCCTAGCAGCAAGGAAACTAGGTTAGTGTGAATTGTTCAATAGAAATAGTTATTCTAGTTCAGTAGGAATAGATTAACTTTTCCTTCACCAGAAATTCATAGAAGAGTTTGTTCCCTAGGCAAAGGATATTTGGCTAAACGTTTTGAGTAAAAGTTTTACAAATATCCATGTGACTCTTGCAGAAGAGAGATCATTAACTCATTCTATGAAAATAGCTTCCCAGGATAAGGAAGAAGAAGACTGATGTAGTGTAGATAGGTCACTTTCTGGTGGCCTGACTTAACCTAGGTTAAACTTAGAGGATCTTGAGGAGTGAATGATGGACAGAATCCTAGGCCCAGGCTCACGAATATACATTTTCTCCACTACACAAGATGTAGGGAGACAAAATTGAATTCTTTAGAAGATACCTGAAAGCCAAGGATTCTCTATTATTGAACTAGAAATGTTCATATCATACTAGATAACAATCATGTAAAGAAGGATGAGATGTTTGGCTAAAAGTTAGGGAGTCTGACTCACAGTTGAATCATTATGGGGCTGGACTATGAGAGAACTTATAAGTTGGGGCAACATTTTTCTCAGAAAACTAGCCAAACACTAGAACAGGTGCTTGATAGACACCCCAAGATTCTGGTCCATAAAAGATGATTGATGAACTTTAATGGTGGTGTTTTTTTTTTTTTTAATGTAAGTACAGTTGATTTATAATGTTCTGTTAGTTTCAGGTATACCATCAGGTTGATACAAACAAACTTGTGGTTTGGGACCATGAATTGTAAATCATTATAAGCAGACTTAAACACATCTTTATTAAGCAAAATAGGAACCGTTATGATCAAAACATTTTTGCCAACAAGAAATAAGTTTGTTTTTTCCCGTAGCATCAAAGTCTGTGCTTCAGGGTTCAACGAACTCTTGGAAAGCATTTTCTGCTTACCACCAGTTGTAGACGTGTTTTTCCTGTAAAAAGTTGTCAAGATGCTTGAATAAGTGTAGTCAGTTGGCAAGAGATCAGGTGAATGTGGCAGATGAGGCAAAATGTTGTAGCCCAATTTGTTCAACTTTTGGAGTGTTGGTTGTGTAACGTGTGGTCAGTCATCGTCACGGAGAAGAATTGGGCCCTTTCTGTTGACCAGTGCTGGCTGCAGGCATTGTGGTTTTCGATGCATTTCATCAATTTGCTGAGCATACCTCTCAGATGTAATGGTTTCACCAAGATTCAGAAAGCTGTAGTGGATCAGATGGGCAGCAGACCACCAAACAGTGACCATAACATTTTTTGGGTGCAAGTTTGGCTTTGGAAAGTGCTTTGGAGCTTCTTGTCAGTCCAACCACTGAGCTGGTCATCAACAACTGTCATATAAAATCCACTTTTCATCACATGTCACCATCCGATCAAGAAATGGTTCAATATTTTTATGTAGAATAAGAGAAGATTGCACTTCAAAATGATGATTTTTTTGATTGTCAGTCAGCTTGTGAGATGCCCACTTATCAGGTTTTTTCACCTTTCCAATTTGCTTCAAATGCTGAATGACCATAGAACAGTTGATGCTGAGTTCTTCAGCAAGTTTTTCTGTATTTGTAAGAGGGTCAGCTTCAATGATAGCTCTCTATTGGTCCTTGTCAACTTCCAATGGCCGGCTACTACGCTTCTCATCTTCAAGGCTCTTGTCTCCTTTATAAAACTTCTTGAATTGCCATCACACTGGGCCAAATGAGTTGTTGATGTTGTGAATTGTCTCTGCTGCTTTATGACCCATATTGAACTCAAATAAGAAAATCACTTGAATTTGCTTTTGTCAAAATCATTTCCCTAGTTTAAAATAAATATAAAATACATAGCAAGTAGTAAGTCAGCTAAAAAACATAAAGTGAGAAATGTGCATTGAAATGATGTATAGCATAACCACACTTATTTAAGAATGTATTCCAATATCAAATGCAAAGTTCAGCACTGCAAAACTACAATTACTTTTGCACCAACATAAAACAAAGTGATTCAGATATATATATTTTATTTTTCAGAGTCTTTTCTATTACAGGTTATTACAACACATTAAACATGGTTCTCTGTGCTAAACAGTGGATCCTCATTATTTACCTATTTTATATATAGCAGTGTGTATCTGTTAATCTCAAGCTCCCAATTTATCCCTCCCCCAGCCCTTTTCCCTTTGGTAGCCATTAGTTTGTTTTCCCCATCTGTGAGTCTGTGCCTGTTTTGTACATAAGTTCATTTGTATCTTTTTTTTAGATTCTGCATCAAAGTGATATCATATGATATTAATGGGGGTGTCTTTGAGTTCAAGAGAACCAAATGCCCAGTACCATCCTAGAAGAACCTTATATATACTCCTAAACAGATTTTATTTTAAACAGATTGTGTTTGGATGAGCCTTCCAGGGTAAATTAGCTACAGAATGGGGCCCCAGACATTTAATTGAGAGAATCGTCTTCATATCATGGCTTCGAATTCTTTGTCTGGATGCTCTATTCTATCTGCTAGAATTGATAGAAGAGGTTTCAGAATGCAGTCTTTAAATTTTTTCCTGAGACTGATCATTCAGTATTGACTCAGGAAATATTTGTGGAGTACAGTCTGTGTGCTCATTCATGAAACTGGTTAAGCTATGACAAAAGTCTGTTTACCACTCAGTAGGCTCTAGTTCTTGGGAATGTTCTAGTTCTTCAGTTCTGGAAATTTCAAGAAAGGAAACAGGAGGGCTGCTCAATTCAAGGGAATGGTGGGGACTGGGACGAGGAAAACTTTTTGCCCTCTTGTTCATAGTTCCTCTTAAGGGAACACACATGCTTTGTTAGTTTGACATATGTCACCCCCCCATTCTTCCTAATAGTGTATATTCCTAACCTAAGTGACTCCATCTAAGTCATCCCGTTTCTGAATCTGCAAACAACTCTTTCTCTAATAACTTTTATGGACTTAACGTATATGTTTGTTGGCTGGTTCTTGCATTATTTATGTGGTTCAGATGGGTTCTTATAACTGTCATGAGCCTTAAGCAATGTGTGTTCAAACTGATTCGGATCTATTTTCACCCCTAAAGGACTGGCTGGTACTTCTCAGTTTCTCACCAACAGTAATTTAATTCTTAACAGATAAATTATTAACATTTTGAAAATGTTAATTTTTTTTTTTTTTTTGGTATTTCCTTTCCTCCCCACTTTTAAGGCAGGTTTAACAACTTACTTTCATCCTGGAATAAACTTAAAGAAAATACATTACTATAGCATCAAACTTTATGAGAAACTGGAAGAAGAAACTGGACAGGTAAATGCATTTAACTTGAAATTATCTTTTAGGTCAGTTTCTGAGATACAGAAGATTACTGAAGGATTTTGATATCATCATGTTTCACTGTCTGTAGTGACATCTATGGCATGTGAAATGTCTAATGTGGTAGAAGATTCTGCTGAGAGTTTAAGATGAGAACATCTAGAGCTTACTTTTCAATCAACTGAATTTCTTTAAGTATATTACCCATGTAATTACCTGCTCCTCTTGATTTTTTAAATGAGAAGAGAATAAAAAGCAGTCTTTAAAAATATCTTTGGTCAGCTACTATATCTGGAAACTAAGAAATCAGAGCCTTTCAGCACTGGTTTGCAAATGATCTGATGATCATACATGCCAGATTGTCACATGACTTTGAAAAGTGCTTCCCTTAAAGCCTCTTACTTTTATTTTCATCTCATCTCATTTGTATTAGTACTTCAAAATAAAGTGGCAGGCAAAGAGTATCCACAGACTAAGACTGACGTCTACTTAAAATTTTCATGCCATTCCCCTTGCCTAAAACCATCACATGGCTCCCCACAGTCTACAGGACAAAAGCCAAGGAAGAGGGGCCTTTATTAGCTAAGCGCTGCCTGCCTTCCCAACATTTTCTCTTGCCACTCTTTGCTATGCTTATATGCTTCAGCTATTCTTAATTGTGGACAGTTCTAGAATGAGCTGATCTCTGTCCCTGAGACAGTATTCCCTCTGGTCCCCATTTCAGCATCACCCTCCACCTTTCTGGGAGTCATCTGCTTTGAGAAGCCATCCCTGACTTTCTTCACCCAGCAATCAGACAGGACTGAGTGCATCTCTTGGTTCTAAGAACATGAGTGTACAACCCTCTTATAACACGAATCTCTCTCAACTGTGGTTGTTGCTTTGATTACTTTATTTAATTGGTCTTTCCTACAGACTCTGAGCAGGTTGAGGATAAGGACTGCATCTTTGTGACTGTTCTAGTTCTTCATTGCTGTGTGTGTGTGGGCTCTAGTTGCTACGAGCAGGGGCTGCTCTCTAGGAGCAGTGTGCAGGCTTCTCAATGCCGTGGCTTCTCTAGTTGCAGAGCACAGGCTCTAGGGCATGTCGGCTCAGTAGTTACAGCTCATGGGCTTCGCTGCTCCACAGCATGTGGAATCAAACTCCTTCACTAGCAGATGGATTCTTAACCACTGGGCCACGAGGGAAGTCTAAGGACTTCATTTTTGATCTCTGTCACTCAGGGCCTCGCTGAGTGCTTGGCCAAGTAAAGAACTTCAATAAATGCCAAATGAATGTTTCTTTCAGTTCATACTTGTTCTCCTTGTTGCAACATTCTAATTCTTCATGTTCCCTCTTCAACTTTTTCTTTTTTCACATAATTTTCTTCCACTCTGTAGATGAACACTATCTCACGTGGTAATTATGCATTTAGCTATCTGTCTTTACCTGCAGACTGTAAGCTCCATCCAGGCAGGGTCTTCCTCTCTCTTTTTCACAACAGCATCTCTAGGGGCTTAGCATGGTGCCTGGTACAAAGAAGGCACTTAGTGAATACTCCTTGAATGCATATCTTTTTGTATGAGGTAAACATGGTGTATAGTTATCACTATCATGAGTATTGAATCTCTTTTCTGGCACTTCTGCATTTACATTGTGCTGGAGAAGAACCATGGTTGAGTGCCAAATTATGATTTACTTACGAGTTTTTATTGGCATCATTGTCGCAGGTGGTGGGATTCCATCAGCCAGGTAGTATCAGAATTGCTACAACTCCTGTAAGGGTGGATGAATTTAAATATCAAATGACTCGGACTGGCTGGCATGCAACAGAGCAGTATATTATTGAACCTGAAAAAATTCAAGAAATGTTTCCTTTACTCAACATGAATAAGGTATTTATCTTAAGGGCATTTTCACTATTTGTTAATTTTAATTAAGACTAGAAAATGTTATTTTAGAAAGTTAATTAAAAATAGAAAAACTTTGTGCATACATTTTGAATGACAAAATCAGATGTTTAACGCTGAAATTTGGGTAAATGACAAGGTGGGATATTATGTATGTTAAATAAAGTAAAAGTAATGAAAAATCTGATCAGTTTTCTACCTATGACAACCAAAGAAACATTTTCAATACCTCTCTATTACTGTGTCCCTCAGATCTAGAGGTTTTCATAATAAACCTTCTGCTGCGACATGCGGAGAAAATAACTTGGTGTGATAAATATATGTGTAGAAAGAATGTATTATTAATTTTTTTAATAAAATCAAAGATAGAAATACATGATATACCTAATATATATGCTACACAAATATCACCTAACTCATAAATAAACTAGCTTGACAATCTCTGTGTCAGGTATTGATCTAACCAAATTTGGCTGAGAAAATCCATTTGGATATTTAGTGTCTTTTTGCTGAGTGATAATCCCTTTTGAACAATGACTAATACTGCACTACCTAACACTACAGCATATAATTATGTACTAGGTATTATGCTAAGCCTTTTGCATGTATAATCTCATTTAATCTTCACAATAGGAGGCATTTGGGCTTCTCAGATGGCTCAGTGGTAAATAATCTGCCTGCCAATGCAGGAGACACACAAGAGACATGGATTTATTCCCTGTGTCAGAAAGATCCCCTGGAGAAGGAAATGGCAACTCACTCCAGTACTCTTGCCTGGAAACTTCCATGGACAGAGGAGCCTGGCAGGCTACAGTCCATGGGGTCACAAAGAGTCATACAGAACTGAGCGACTGAACCCACCCACACCCACACACACACATTATCAAGAAACAGGAAATTGCAGCTTGGTTCACATGGTGGGCCCAAGACCATCCAGTTAGAAGCTGGAGCAGAGATTTGTACCTCGGCTCTCTGACTCCTTTATACATACTGCCTCAGGGTATCAGGTAGGGCTGTTCAAGGAAGCAGAGGTTTGTGTTTCTCCCTGCTAAGTCCAGCAGTGTCTCTGATCCAAGAGAGTTCATCGCTTTGATCTGGGAGGTGGGGTTGTTTGCCTCTGGGAGTCTTTACAGGCTGCTGGTTCTCCCTTGTCTATAGTTTTGTGTGATTCCAGTGTAATGGCAGTTTGGTGTTGCATCGCATCATCTGCATTAACATTCTGCCACCACATCTAGGAAGCATATTCTTCTGTTTATATGTCAATCTTGGGGTGCTTTGCTGCAAGTCCTTACCATCACAGATTTTTCTCAAGAATATTAGGCAGTGGAAATATGTGGGAAGAGTATTCCCTGCATCTGGGCAGGGTTCCAAATCAAATAGATACAGGATCACTGCATAAGGACATATCCATTATAAAACACCAGAGTGATGTCTGTGTGTGTGTGTTAGTCACTCAGTCTTGTCCGACTCTTTGCAACTCCACGGACTATAGCCCACCGGGCTCCTCTGTCCATGGAATTCTCCAGGCAAGAATACGGGAGTGGATTGCCATTCCCTTCTCCAGGGGTTCTTCCCGACCCAGGGATTGAATCCCAGTCTCCTGCATTGCAGGCAGTTTCTTTACCATCTGAGCCACCAGGGAAGACAAGTGATGTTTAGAAGTTTACAATAATACAAATGCCATTGAAATCAAAAGTCTCTTGCACTAAACCTGTAACCAGAGACTGGATTAGTAATCCAAAACTTCCCACAAAGGAAAGCTGGGCCCCAGATGGCTTCCCTGGGCCCAGACATTTAAAGAAGAATTACTACAATTCTTCACAAAGTCTTCCAAAAATAGAAGAGAAGTGAACCCTTCCAAACATATTCTATGAGGCCAGAATGTATACCCAAACTAGACAAAGACATCACGGGAAAAGAAAGACCTGTATCTCTTATGAATACTGATGTAAAAAATCCTCAACAAAATACTAGCCAATTGAACTCAGCAACTTATAAAAAAAGATTCTTTAGCATAACCGAGTGGAATTTATCCCTTCTGCCTGGTTAGTTTAACATCTGAAAAATCAATCAATGTAACATTGCATAAATAGAATAAAGGATAAAAAGTACGTGATCATCTCAACAGATGCAGAAAAAAAAATTGACAGAAGCCTCTTGTTCATACTTGGTACTTAATAGATTTTTGTTGACTAGATGAGAACTAGCTATATATTTCAGTGCTCCCACCTTGTTTCATCTGAGTCGGATTCTTCTTTGTTTCTCCCTCAGTATCTCAAGCCCTAGCACAAAGTAGGAATTTAAGAACTAGTTGTTGAATGACTGAATCAAGTACACATTTTCCCGATAGCAGTTATATATTTATCATGTGAATTTATTAATAGTATTAAATAATTAAATATAAATAACTGATCAATTAGTATTAGCTTTGACTACAAATGTCAGAAACCAAAATAATAATGCTTAGACAGGATAGGTGTTTATTTCTCTTTTACTTAGATAGTCCAGGCTTGAATGGTGACTCTTCTCCATGAAGACTTCAGGGACCCAGTTGCCTTCTAAATCACTGCCCTGCCATTCCTAGGGTGTGGCTATTTTGTTCTTATTCCAAGATGGCAGCTAGAGCACCAACCATCATATCTGCATCATAGACAGCAGGGTGGAGGAAGGGACAAAGAAGGGACAGGAGGCATATGCCATTTGTCTTTTTAAAATGATTCATTGACCATGATACTTTCCTTTGCATTTCATTGACCAGAATTTAGTAACAGTTTTAGTTACCAGATGGAACTAATGGCTGCCAACTATTGGACACTCTTTGTTCTTAGTGTTTACGTGTCTAAAACAATGTTTGTCTTCCATTGCTTTCTGGGGGAGGGGAGAATGAATGTTGGAGACAATTGCAAACCTCTTTCAAATAGCTTGTTTACTTAGCTCTAAATGTGACTCCTACCTAGGTCTGAACTTGGACAGGGAAAATAAAGTGAAGATGGAACAATCTGATGCCATGATGCATTTTTAAAGTTAAGCTTTACTAAATATTTGCTGGTAGGATGCTGAATGAGTATATATATAAATTCATTTGAATATTGACTCTTGTATGATCCATTTAGATTTTAGCTGGACTGTATAATCCTGGAGATGGTCACATTGATCCTTACTCTCTAACTATGGCCCTGGCAGCTGGGGCTAGGAAATATGGTGCCCTTTTAATATATCCTGCCCCAGTGACTTCTTTGAAACCAAGGTCAGATGGAACATGGGATGTTGAAACACCACATGGATCTATGAGAGCAAATAGAATTGTGAATGCTGCAGGTAAGCATCTTTTCTAATAGTGGTTTTTTTTTGTTCAAGTGGCAAAGAAATAAGATATTTAGCTATAAAGTAATGTTTTATACTCTAAACATTGTTATTAAACACTGTGATGCTCTCATGTTGAACATTTTGTCTGTTTCTAAGCTACAAATCTCTCCCTCCATCACCTTGTTCTTCATATCTGAGATATGACTGTGTCCTTGGTTATCTATAAGAAGTTGGTTTTCCATCTTATTCTGTTCCAGGTCATATTTTGCCAAACTATACTTCTTTTTCCTTCCTAAATTTTTGCCTTCTTTACAATAATAAGCAAATTCTTTTTTTTTCCATTTGTTTTTATTAGTTGGAGGCTAATTACTTTACAATATTGTAGTGGTTTTTGCCATACATTGACATGAATCAGCCATGGATTTACATTTGTTCCCCATCCTGAACCCCTCCTCCCACCAATTTCTAATGTTCAAATTCATGAACATTGTCTTTTTGCTTTTTAGAGAAAATTTGATCATTTGTATCCTTTCTCATACATTTTGATTACTTGACTCTATTCAAAAAACTTTTAACTCAGTAAATGTATTGCATAATCTTTTCTTTAGTTTGCTCTGTTACAATTTAGACTCGGAATGTTGAAGCCAAAAAGGGATATTTGAGATAATCGAACAACTCACTCATTTTCCATTTGTGAAGATCAAAGTCCAAGAAGTTTAAGCTTATTGCAGGGTGACAGTTATGCTAAATGGCAAAATGACGGTTATGTCAAATCCAGGACTTGAACCTGGGTCTTTGGATTCTTGAGCTAACACACTTTCTATCAGGTCCTTTGCCTATGAAGTAATTTTCAAATAACACACTAAAAAATAAATTCTTGTGCAAATGAAATGGCTTGTACAGTCTAAGCTGGGCTATTAATTTATATTTACCTATGGTGCATAATGGTTAATTTAAAACCTAAAATAAGCATGAGGCAGCTGTTGATTTTCTCATGGTCTGCTCTTTGAGTCATTGCTTATATTTACAAAGGGAAAACAACCTTTATATTTATCAGATCAGATGATATGCCATAAGAACATGCCAGAAGCAAGTACTCTTAGGATTCTTTCCTTTAAACTGTATCTTCTGTTTGATGTTATTTTTTTAACAAAACATTTTTAGTGACCCTGGAAAAAGTAATGTCTTCAATATTTAAGAGTTTATGTTAGTATTTCTGACTTTTTCTAATCCATGCTCCCATTTGTAAAGCTTAAAAATCTCATTCTTTGACATCATTTAAAATTCTAAATAATGTAAGATGACTTGCCTAAAAAATAAAAGCAAAAACATTGCTTTGTTTTTGAACTTCACTTGCCCTGACCCCAAGGAAATCTCCATCAGGAACCCCCTCTAACCCCCCACTGTCCTTGGGCACACCTGGTCTAAATTCTGCCAGAAGATATAAGGCAACAAAATCGTTCGTTCTCTTTTTCCAAGTAGCAAAAATTCTTTGTCATCTTGCAACTTTCTTTATGGTCTCATGAATTCAGCCTCTAAAAACATTTGACAGTTTTCATAGTGATAGTAAATACTAAACAGACATTCTCTGACTTCTTATCCAGCACCTGTGACAAACATTGCTCATTGATCACTGAACTCATTTCAGAGAGACTTGGACAAACCCCAGGATTTTTCTTAGTGCTTCAGGCAGCCACATGCTCTCAACTGTTTTGAGAAATAACATAGAAGACCTTAATTTAACACATTTATCTATTATTTTCCTAAAATAGATAAATACTTATTCATACAATTCATTGCCATCATAAAATTTCTTTTTTATAAAGCACAATTTGTGAGAAATAAGGAATCACTGAAGAGAAAGAATAATTTCCAAAGAGATCTGACCTAAGTCTAGGACATTGGTTACCAGATGAGGTATTCTGTGCAGCTGTGCAATCTTGTGGGGTGGCCTGGGCAGAGGAGAACAAGGGCAGGAGGTCCTGGAGAAGTATTTCTGGTGTTGGCCTCAAAAAACAAATCCCAGAGCAGCATCAGAAAAACTGTTCTTCAGATGTCCTACTTCTGAACGCCTTTGCTCCGGATGCCTTTAACTCAGCCACATCTGAGTTCCATCCTCAGGTCTTGATAACTCCAGGTAGCTTCTGTTCACAGTTGTATGAGGAGCTGTGTGCTTGGGCACTTGGTTGCTCAGTTGTGTCTGACTCTTTGCGACCCCTTGGACTGCAGGCCGCCAGGTTCCTCTGTCCATGGGATTTCCCAGGCAAGAATACTGGAGTGGGTTGCCATTTCCTCCTCCAGAGAATCTTCCCAACCCAGGGGTTGAGTCTGCCTCTCTTGCATTGACAGGCAGATTTCACTTTAAAGTATGGAAGTTCCCCTAAATGTAAGCCTCAGTAATTGGGGGTGAAATTTTGGGCATACCCTCTTCTATACTTAAAGCTAGCAATGATTAATTTTATGAATAAAAGCAACCATCTGCAGAAGGCATTGTACTGACATGATTTAGAATGTGTGTCTGATGGAATGTTTCCCAGAGTTATTTGGTGAGACCAAGATGTCTCATAAATTTCAGAGCTAGCCTTCTGGCAGCTCTGAAGCCTAATTAACATCACTGGAACGTAGACTTGGAAATATAACCAAAATGTAGAAGATGTAAAGGCCACTATTAGTTACTCAACTGTACCATAACCTGCTAAATGTTTCTTTACATGGAATTATAACAGAAGGCTGCTGAGTCTTCAGGATACCACGAAAAAGGATGTCTAAAGGCAAAAATTTGTCAGTTTGCTGATGTATCTCCAGCACTGTCCAGGGCAGTGGGGCTCTCTTGACCAGAGATACGTTATTGCCAGCTATGTGACCTGGGCAAGTTACCCATTTGTAAAACAAACATGTGTGTGAAAGTGTCAGTCACTTAGTCATGTCTGACTCTTTGTGACCCCATGGACTGTAAGCTGGCAGGTTCCTTTGTCCATGGAATTCTTCAGGCAAGAATACTAATTGCCAGCTCAACAAGTTATTATGATCAGTAAATGAACTAATAATGTAAAGTACCCAGATAAGAGACTTCCCTAGTGGCTTAGTTGGTAAAGAATCTGCCTGCAATGCAGGTGACCCAGGTTCCATCCCTGGATGGGGAAGATCCCCTGGAGAAGGAAATGGCAACCCACTCCAGTATTCTCGCCTGGGAAATCCCATGGACAGAGGAGCCTGATGGGCTATAGCCAATGGGGGCACAAAGAGTTGGACACAACTTAGCCACTAAACCACATAGGAAGCACTAAACAAAGTCAGTAGAATAATGATAATAATTTTGATTATTATAATTATTTCCTGGAAGGCCTATGCCCTGGTCTGGGAAACACTAGCATTGGGTGTATAGCTTCTTGGTACCAGCCTTAAGATTTCCACTCCTTTCAGTTGCTCTGTGGTCACCCAGCACACATTCTGCTGGTAACGTGACTTCCCACAGAGCTTGTTTTTCAAGCTAGGTGCATAAGAGTCACCATGAGAAGTTTCCCAGGTGGTCTGGCTGGGAAGCTGTATTTTAAACAAGGCCCCAGGTAGTACTGTCTGTACCAGATGGACTGTAAATATCTTTTGAGAAACACTGCTATTTCAGTGTTTGCAGTATATCTTGTTCCTACAGAGGAGGGAATGTGGGAAGCTTTTTGTTGAGCAAGCAGAGCTGAGGAACTGTTTCTCACCCTGCTGACTTCTTGGTGTGCAATAGGCTGACCTGCCTTTAATGCTGCTCTGAACACGGCTTTGCTCATCCTTGGGGATCCAGCCTGAGCCCCAGAGCAGCTCAAGGGCAAGGGCAGGAGCTATTTGCTGTGATGCCTGATGATGAATGTTTCTCTTGACCTCATTTCCAATCTACTCATTAAGCCCAAGTTAACTCTGTAAACTTCACCTAAGAATTTTCCTAACATGGTTAATCAGAAATGTGACTGGGTCATGCCAACATGAAGCCCAGTACTCAGCCAAAAAGAAGTGCTTAACTTTGTCCAGGCTTTGCCTCAGAGAACGTCACTATCATTGTCACTGTATAAACCATCTACTAGAAGTAAACTTGTCCACAAACCCGTACTGTTCACTTAAACCCCATTTCTATTAATCACTGCATTTTTAAAATAGAAGCCATTTCTAATGGTCATTTTTATTGACTCTTCTATGTTTTTCAGATGATAATGGTAGATCATAGAAGATTCCTCCACACTTGTTTCTCTTCCCTTTGAACTTGGTCAGTGAGTGATCTAGCAAGGGTTAAAGTGTAATCCTGGCAAGATTTAGGTTAACTTGATTGACATATAGAGGAAGAGAATGCCAACAAACACCACCACAGTGTAGGGCTTGCTATGGGGTTTGGAGTAAGATAGTTATATGATACTTATCCACTTTATTTTAATGATGAAGTATATTAATAAGCAAACAATTAGGTTCAGAAATTTGTAAATATGTTTGAGTAGGACAGAATTTATTTTCTTTAATTTTTGTTTTTAATTGAAATGAGCATATTAACCACTGCAGTGGTTTGAAATGCTAAGCTAAATATTTTGGCTTTTTATATTTTAAAACTGCCCCGGTGCATATAACTAGAACATGTGGCTTTACTATATTATCCTACAAAATCCTGATATTGGTAATCTATATCTTTCTATCAGCAAGAGTAAATTAAATCTTTAAATTATTCAAAGACCAGCAGGCAGCTCTAATGTCCCCAGGTAAGATTTTTGGTTTGCAAATGGACACCCATTTCTGTTATCCAAGTGTGACCAGCTTAGCTGTTAGGCTAAAACAAATCAAGAGAATCCAAGAGTGATGTTTGGATGTCACATAAGAGAACATCATCAGGGTTCTCAGATTCAACTGATAATTTGTGTCTAGCTCTGAACGTTCATAGTGACAGAGACTTCAGGACTCCTTACCAGGTTGCCTCCCACCAAGAAAATAACCAATAACAGCACCCAGAAATAGTTAAAAGTTTAGAGAATGCAGCCTCTAAAGAAATAACTTGGGGAAGATTCCCTAATCATTAGAATGATCATTCAACATTATTATGAAACAAACCAGCAAACGGGACCCACCATCCCCCCAATAAACCACTGGTGGGTCAGGTGGCCCTGTATCCCTGACAAATAATTGCTTTTGTCATTTTAGATTCTAAAATACTTTTATTCAGTTGAATATGTCTTGGATTTTTAGAATAGTCTTTCTGTAGCCAGAAAACCAATAAGATGTGACCACTCCAGAGTCTCCCAGTGTGAGCTTGGGAATGTCTCCTTATCATTTTGGACTTTAGCTCCACATCTGTAGACTGGAGAGTCACTGGGGAGGGGAGAGAATCAAGGGCCCTTTCAGCCACAACTTATCTGGCTCTGTCTTTTGCAGTTAGAACAAAGTAACGTTCGTTTCCCCCAAGACGTCGCTCCTGGGCACACTGTGAAGGGAGAAACAGGTTGTGGGGATGCTTACTTACCCATTGGCCTTCTCCCCTTTGCCGGGCACCACCTCCCTCCTGCTCAGGGTGACTTCCGCCTTTGCAATAAAGGGCCTTACAGACATAGCCTAACTAAACTTTTAATATAACAGAGAACTTAAGGTGTTATCTTTCCCAAAGTATATACATTTTCAAATTTTAAGTTGACAGAACAATTCTGTATTTGTAAGAATTTTAGGCTCCAAGGATTTGGAGAGACGAGAGTCTGGGGGATAGAGGGCTGACTAGCAGGGTTGAATTTTCCATATTATTATGCTGATCACAGCTACACGGGGTCTCTTTCGTTGCCTGACCTCCCTGTTGTACAAGTGAGGTCAGTCCATTACTGTCTTTTTAATATTTGTGACAGTTTATATATTTGGGTTGTTTATTTTTTCCTTTTTCAAAGAATTTTTTTGCCCCATACCTTTGCTTATGGGCAAAATACTTTTTCAGGAATGGAGTTCCCTTAGATTCTTCAGAACTCTAGGATAGTGTAAAGTATTGTCTTCTCTTTCCCCATTCAGTTTTGCAGTGACAAAAAGTTTAAAGTTGTTGTGGGCATTCATTTCTTAAAAGTTAATTTTAGGAACATATAGTTGCTTTTCAAAGTTGTGCAAATTTCTTCTGTACAGCAAAGTGATTCAGTGTATATATATATATATATATATATATATATATATATATACACGCATACATTCTTTTTCATATCCTTTTCCATTACGGTTTATCACAGGATATTGAATATAGTTCCCTGTGTTATACAGTAAAACCTTGTTGTTTATCCATCCTATACATACCAGTTTGCATCTACTAACCCCAAACTCCCCTTCTGTTTCCCCCGGCCCCTAGCCGTCTTCCTTGGCAGTCACAAGTCTGTTCTCTATGCCGATGAGTCTATTTCTGTATCATGGATAAGTTCATTGGTGTTGTTATGACATTCTTTAGATTTTGCCATGAGTACTGAATTCTTCTAAATATTTCATTTAAATTGAAATAGCCATATCAATGGCATCTGTGGTACATTTTTATGTGAAGTGACATCTTCTAATACTTTTTCTTATTTCAGGATTTTGGGCTCGTGAAGTAGGTAAGATGATTGGACTAGAACATCCTCTCATTCCGGTTCAACATCAATATATTATCACATCGACCATCCCTGAAGTGAAAGCTTTAAAGCGAGAACTCCCGGTGCTCCGTGACCTGGAAGGATCGTTTTACCTCCGACAGGAAAGGGATGGGCTTTTGTTTGGTCCATATGAAAGTCAGGAGAAAATGAAAGTTCAGGACTCATGGGTCGCCAGTGGAGTCCCTCCAGGTGGGTTCAGCAAATAGAAGCTTGTGCAGGTCAGACACATATATGTTGTCCTTCCCGTTGCTCTGGGTTGTTTGTAGAATAAGATGACACTATGATACTAGACTATCAAATAGATACCTGGAACATTGAAAGTGAGGGGTTTGAGGTAAATTCTGCTCTCATATCCCTTTGAACAATCACAGCAGGGAGTAAGGAAAGAGAGTTGGTGTTAGAAGAGCTGAAAAAAAAGTGCTCCCCACTGCTTTGGAAAGCCCCAGGTAATTTTTACCTGGCCACACCAACCTCCTGCCTCCCCCCTTCCTCCTCACTCCTCTGCTTACTTGGTCAAGTTTGTAGATTTGTATACAGCTCCTCTTGTGCTTTGACAGTTGGTAACACAACAGGTAGCAGAGATAGACATGCAGCCTGTTAAGAATGAAAGCCTTGAAATCTGCAGCAGAACAGGATAGGTTGGACTGCGAACTGAAGCTCTCTCCTGCTGCATAAATGGATGTGGAAAAGGCTTAGGCCTCCATGCTAACTCTGGAGGTACCATAGTTTCTCTTTTAAGTTCTTTAAGGGAGGAAAAAACCTGTTTTTTTTATTTACTTTTATTTTTTTAAAAATTTTTTCATGAAACTTTACTACAAAGCCAGATGAAGGATTGGGTCACCTAAGGAGGTATCTTGGGTTTTAATCTATAGAAGGAGCTAAAATGTCATTGGCACACAAATATTATAGAGAATATGAAGAAATGCAGGTGGAATGCTTTCTGGAATTATACTTTGATAAGCTGCTTGGGCTACAGAGTGAATCCCTCCCTCCTAGTCTTCAAAGAACATCTTTGCCCAGTTACTGCACATAATAAACCACCTTCCACAGACGTCAGGCCAGCCAGTTAAGGGCTTGGCTTTGCAGAGTGGGCTCTGCACGTCTGGGCCTGAGGGGAGTAGCTCTGATCCCAGAGGGAGGGCTGAGCTGCCACGTGGGGGCCCACCCCAGGTTCTTCCCCTGTGCTGGCAGCCCCTCCTCCACATAAATGTTGAACAAATATTTAAGCAATTCTGGTTGGAGGAAGAGCCAGACTGTTGGCTGGCCCTGGGTGCCCACATGCTCGGGTCTAACCCCCGTGATCTGCAGGCCTCCCTGACCCAGCATACTGTCCACAGAGGAGCAAGAAGGGGCTGGCTGGCTCCTGTGTGGGAACACCCCCAGTACGGGTGGAGACATTCTTTTAGCAGCTCATCTCTGGCCCTGCCCTCAGTCACAGCGCCTTTCACGATGGAGGAGATGACTGTGTTCCAAGGCCTTGACTTTTCACAATATTCTAGTCCTCGGTGTGTGTCGGGGGGGAGGGCTTGAAGAATGAGGCCTACTTGCCATTCCTTCCCTGCTGAGAGCTAAAAGGGATCTAGAATCCATCATCTGGATCTTAAAGTGGTTTTCCATTTATCCCCAGGGTCCTGACATGACTTTGTAAACTCCCATTTGCCCTCACCAGAGAGGATGAAACAGAATTTTATAGTTAATTGAAGGATAAAAGATCTCTCTTGACAAACCAAGTTATTATTGTTGGTTTTTAAAATTGTGATCGGATTAAATACTAGAAATTGCTAAAATGAATAAAATAAAATTTTCTATTATAAAGGTTACCTTTCATGATTTAATGTTTCAAGAAATAACATTATTATTCTCAGTATCTAATATGGTAATATAACAATACTCATCTGTTGATAGTGAATATCAAGTATAGAATTTAAAAAGAAAAAAGAAAAGTAACTTCCTTATAGGCCATCTTTAAATGTTAGCTTGGATTCAGGGATTTAAGTGACTTTGGAGCACATGTCAGGACAGGAGTGGTATCCTCACCGCAATGACATTTCTTTTTTTTAAACTTTTCATTTTGTCCTGGGGTCTAGCTGAAAACAACATTGTGATGGCTACAGGTGGGCAGCACAGGAACTCAGACAGACACATACATGAATCCACTCTTCCCCACGCTCCCTTCCCATCCAGGAGGCCACGTAACATTGAGCAGAGTTCACTGTGCTGACCAGTAAGTAGGTCCTTGTCGGTTATCCACTTTAAACAGGGCAGTGCGTCCACGTGCATCCCAAAGTCCTTAACGACCCCTTCCCCCGCCCCCCGACCCCGGCAACCATAAATTCCTTCTCTAAGTCTGAGTCTGTGTCTGTTTTGTCAATAAGTTCATTTGTATCATTTCTTTTTAGATTCCACATGTTAGGGATGTCGCAGGATATTTCTACTTCTCTGTCCAAACACTGGCATTTCTTTTCAGGTTTTGGAAAGGAGCTCTTTGAGTCTGATCTAGACCGAATCATGGAACACGTTGAAGCTGCCATGGACATGGTTCCAGTCTTGAAAAAGGCTGACATCATCAATATCGTCAATGGTCCCATCACCTACTCTCCTGACATTCTGCCTATGGTGGGGCCCCATCAGGGGGTCCGAAACTACTGGGTGGCTGTAGGTTTTGGGTGAGTACCTCTATGTAGTTCAACATTTATTACAGAGTTACATATTTTAGAGAAGTCTTGCCCCATAATCTCAGGCCAAAAATGGAAAATGGGGGAGAGGCAGAGAGTTTTCTCCCTTTCATGAGCAATGACATGAAAGGAATAAAAATTTTCAGTCTTAAAACTTTGACTTCACCCGGAAACTAATCCCATCACCATAAAACCCAAGACTGTGAGCTACGGGGCAGAACTGTTCTCCTGGGTTCCCTTACCCTCCTGCTCTCCACCCGGGTGCCCTTTCCCAATAAAATCTCTTGCTCTGTCAGCAAAAAAAAAAAAAAAAAACTTTGACTTGTATAGGTTTGACAGATTTGTTCACAGAAGGGCAGTGATTTCCTGGAATTTTCTCTTGCTTATTTCTTGCCATTTCCATTATTTATGTCTCCTTTCATGCTGTGAATGTTCAGATAAATGAATTTGCCCCACTTCTACATGAATGTTTTCATAATACAATATGACAAAGATAATTTAAAATATCAAATGTGTAATATATCTGTTGCAGTTTTCACCATAATTCATATTTGTTCAACATGATTTGTTTCCTTATGATTACTCAAGCTGCTTACTATTTATGATTCCATTATCCATTTGATCTCTCATCTCTAACATTTGTCCTATTAATTTGGTGAATATTAATGTCAAGCCTATTTTACTGTCATATCACAGTTTCTAATAGTCTATTTTCCTTCCCCATTTTGTTTGGCCATTTATTCAACTGATGTTTGGTGATGGGCCAGCTTTGTGCCAGGTCCACTCCTGGGCACTGGGCTATAGCTGAGAACAAGGCAGGAAGTCTGACCAGAGGCACCAGCCTGGTTGGGGTGTTGTTCTTCTAGGACAATAGAGAGGTTGGGGTCTCAACTAAGGACGCAGCAGTGGGTACTGAGAAATAGGAAACAAAATTGCTTAGATTTGGTGACAGATTGCATTAGGTCTTGAGGAGAGAGAAAAGGGGCAAATGATGGCAACCTTTCCAGCTTACTCCTGTGGTTGCTGAGGTCAAAGGAAGCAACAACCAGGAAGATAATGAGTTGAATTTTTGACAGTGTTAAGTTTAAGTCTTCAGAACACCCAGAGGTAGAAAACCAGAGGAAGCTATGAATCTGGAAGGTGTAATGGGGCTGGGAGCCTAGGAATCACCTATGGAGTCAATACGTAGGCCTGCGCATGTGGGAGTGTTTCTTTTGTGCATCCACCGTATATCTTCTTTGGAGAAATGTCTGTTTGTGTACTTCGCCCATTTAAGAAATTAGATTATTAGTCTTTATATTGTTAAGTTGTAAAAGTTCTTTATTCTTGATATAAGACCCTTATCTGATACATGATTTGCAAAATTTTCCCCATTCTGTGGGTTGTTTAATTTTCTTGATGGTATCCACTGAAGCACAAAATTCTTAATTTCCATGAAGTCCAAAATGTGTATGTATTTCTTTTTTTGAATGTGGTTTTGATATCATATATAAGAAGCTATTGTTTAATCCAAGTTAATGTACGCAGCTTGATTCTTTTGAGGATAGTCAACTGTCCCAGCATCGCTTGTTGAAAGACTGCTCTTTACTCACTAAATAGCATTGGCATCTGTGATGTCTTTTTTTCTGATGCCACTTCTGACACCACCCTGTAGTTCTCCAGTTCTCTGACACTGAGTGTCCAACAGTTTCAATTTAAATCTGCTGCTCACTCTCAGAGTGCAGACCCCACTAGTTAAGGACTCAGTCTCACAAAACCATCCTCACTTCAGATGCCAGTTTCCACTTCCAGGGATCACCTGTCCTTCTGACTGAATGGCTACAGATTTGAAGGTTCCTACAGCCCCTCCTCAGTTTTGATAATTCACTAGAATGACTCACAGAACTCAAGAAAAACTTGCTTAGTTTTACCTGCTTATTCTACAGAATGCAACTCAGGAACAGTGCATATGGAAGAGAATCGCAGGACAAGATCTGGGAGGGAGAATCTGCTGCAGAGCTTTCATGAGCCTCTCTGGTGCATCATCTTCCTAGCACTTCAGTGGATTCACCAACCCAAAGGCTCTTTGAACCCTGTGGTTTAGAAGTTGTTGTGGAAGCTTCATTACATAGGCACAATGGATTAAAACCATTGATCGCTGGTGATTGAACTTCTGGTGACCAGCCTCTATTCTGAAGCCTTCTGGTTCCCCTGCCCCCTCTCCATGGAGCCAACTGTTAGCATAGCATACAAAAGAATATAAATTCCAAAAGTTTTAGGAGCTCTATGCCAGGAACTGAGGACAGAGGCCAAATATTTATTTTTTTATTGTCCCACAGCATCCTTGTAAAAAATCAGTTTACCATATAAGTATGGATTTGTTCCTGGACTTTCAATTTTATTCCATTAGTCTGTGTGTCTATTCTTAGGCCAGTACCATGCTGCCTTGATTACGGTAGTTCTTCACTAAGTTCTGAAACTGGAAAGTGTGACTCTTCCAACTTTATTCTTATTCAGTTTTGTTTCATCTATTCGGGCTTCTTATATTTTTGTGTAAAATTTAGGACCAGCTTGTCAATTTCTCTAAAGAAACCCCCTGGGATTTCCATAGGGATTGCGTTTTTGTAGATCAGCTTGGGGAGTACTGCCGTCTTAACAATGTTGAGTCTTATGATTCACACACAAGGAATGTCTTCCATTTGTTTGTGTGCTGTATGTGTGCTTAGTCACTCAGTTGTGTCAGACTCTTTGTGACCCCATGGACTGTAGCCCACCAGGCTCCTCTATCCATGGAGATTCTCCAGGCAAGAATGCTGGAGTGGGTTGCCATGCCCTCCTCCAGAGGCTCTTACCAACCGAGGGATCAAACCCAGGTCTCTGGATTCTTTACCAGCTGAGCTACCAGGGAAGCCCATTTGTTTAGGACTTTTAAAATTTCTTTCAACAATGATTTGTAGTTATCAGAGTGTGAGTTTTGCACTTCTTTTGCTAAATTTATTCCTAAATATTTTATTTTTTGATCCTGAAATTAACTGAATCACTGTATTCAGTGATCAAACCTGTATTGATTTAGTCAATACATTTTGTGGATCATTGTTCTTTATCTATGAACAAACAGACAGGATACCTGGTCTCATGATATTTATACTTTAATAGAACACCTATTACTAAGGTAATTAGGAAGTTGCTTTCTTTAGATCACTAGTTACTTATCACCTAGACGTTGTATCTGCTTGTGTGGGGTTGATGTCTGCATCCAGCTCTGATTGTCCTGAGTAGTTTCCCCAGGTTGTAGACCCTGTGGGGTGAATGGAAGGATGACAGGTAGGGTCGGATCAAAGTGCCTTACTCTCTCTGACCAATCTGGCCTAACCCCAAAAGACATTTTTGTTATTTAAAAGTTGAGATTGCTGAAATAGTTCTCATGAAACATGGTGGAATGCTTACATTGACTGCCCCTGCCAGCTTATACCAGGGATCCAGTCCGTGGTTCTGAAGGCCAGTGGTTTCCATATATGTGGCCGAGCACCAAAATCACCTGTTGTTTTGGAGTCACTCAGTTGTGTCTGACTCTTTGTGACCCTGTGGGCTGTAGCCCGCCAGGCTCCTCTGTCCATGGGATTCTCCAGGCAAGAATACTGGAGTGGACGGCCATTCCCTTCTCCAGGGGCTCTTCCTAACCCAGGGATCAAACCTGAGTCTCCTGCATTGCAGGTGGACTCTTTACCACTGAGCCACCAGCCTTGTTAAAAAGCAAAATCTCAACTCTGTTCTTAGTTGCATGTGATTCATCCTCCTTTGCATCTTACCTATGAAATTCCTATTATTTGCCTTTAGAATCCATGAAACATGTGTTGAATTGGAAAACCAACAAGCAAGCATATTCCCATACAACCCCCTGCTATAGATTCTGATTCGGTAGTCTGGAGAGGGGCCCAGAGATCACATTTCAGTATTGTCTGTTATTCTAGTTCAAAGAATAGGTATTTGCAAACTGTCTACAGATATGTCAGTGCTCATTTTCATTACCCTAGTCAAAGCTGTTTTACTTCTGTCCCAAATATAGCAAGTTCTCCTGCTTCTAGCTGACTAACACAGTGCTTCCCAGATGTTTAATGAGTTGTACTGAACTGAATCTAGTTATCTTGGCTTAGAACAGATTACAAACAGCAAATTTAAAGACAGGAGAGTGCTGTAAGTTGTAATGCCTGACAGTTTAACAGTTATCATAAAAAAGCAGACACAAACACTCAGAAGGCATAGCAGCTGGGCCATGTAATAATGGGTTCTGCAGATAAATGCTAGACATAGAAGCCTAACTCTTCTTTCCTCATCGAGTTCCCTTTCACTTCCATGTTATACATTGCTTCCTTATGAAAATCTTATCCATTGGGCAGAGGCATACTCTGTTGTTGGTTATACAAGGACCCAACAGCCACCGTGTATATGCCTGCTATATGCTTTAAAATGCCACGTCAATTAATTCTCCACCAGCATCATAAAGTTTGCGTGTGAGGAGACTAAAGCTCAGGGTGGGTACACAGCTTCAAGGCCACACAGCTGGTAGTGGCAGAACCACTCAGAATTACACTCAGATGTCTCTTACTCTGTGCTCTTCACTCTCAACCACCCCACCAGGGGCTCTCAATAGATGCTTCATCCACCTCGATAGATGTGTTGTATGAGATTTTACGTACAACTTAATATTGGTTATAGGGCTAAAGTTTGTGGAAATTTCCTTTTTGCTATGTTTAAAATGGATAACGAACAAGCACCTACTGTATAGCACATGGAACTCTGCTCAATATTATGTGCCAGATTGGACAGGAGGGGATCTGGGGGAGAATGGATACATATATATGTATGACTGAGTCCCTTCGCTGTCCACTTGAAACTATCACAACATTGTTAACCAGCTATACCCAGTATAAAATAAAAAGCTTGACGTTTTAAAAAAGAAACACATTTTAACATAAAAATAAATAAACAGATTATACTCAGGATTAGCCTCAAGTAACAGCACTCTGCCCTATTTATTTACTCATATGCATTGTTGAAAGATAAAGAACATGATGGTCTGGTAGTGAGTCCACGCGAAACCAAAGCACAACCCTGGCTATGCCCAAGGAGTCTGCCAAGGATATAAATTCTGTTACGTGTATCTTGGCAGAAAAAAGAAGGAATAACCATTAAAGAAGTAAAGTCCAATAACAGAGTGTATACTGGGGTCAGATGACTGAGTTTGTATCCTAAATCTGCACTTTGTTGTAGTGTAACAACCTTATTTAACTCCAGCGTGCAGGTTGGTTTTCTCACTGGTAAAATAGAGTTGCTAAAGCATAAATCAGCTGGTAGATGTTAGAGAGAAACAATGCCTGGTAAATGGTAAGCTCTCAGTGAATGCCGCAAGAACTTTATATAGTTTCAAGTCTTGTAAACAGTATCTCTAGCTCTCAAAAATGGTAACAGTTGTAATCACGCACTGGAACTGCTTAAGTGAATAAACATTTTATGCAAATAGTTCATAATTATTTTAAGCATATATTTAATTTATTTTGCTTTCTTGATACTTAGTGAGATTGTTTGTGGGTAATTTGGATGAGCCATGTCTCTTTTCAAAATTATCTAGAGAAGTATAAATTGCTATCTTTTTATCCTGCTTGAGAAATGTCCCTATAACAAATACAAGCAAATATATCATTATCACAAATGATACAAATCATTTTTATAAAATAGTAAAATTGGCATCTTGTAGAAAAAGGTAGTTAGCATTTCCAGTCTTTGCTAAGTTCCTCCCATGTTTTTAAAAGCTTCAGTGCTGGCTGAGTAGTTGTCATCTGGGGTACTGGAATTTCTTGCATTTTCACGTTTGCTCACGTGGCTCCTTTTTGCTCCTAGTCCTCTCCCCATGACTACCTGCTCATCCAACTCCTTGAAAGCTTCTCTTGACTTAAACCACAGATGAACCACCCAAGACTTACCCACAAGAGTGAGTGGATAGAACCTCACATGGGTGACATTAAACCCAGATTACTCCATCTGATATAAAATTATTTGCCAGCTATGTTCTTGGTCTTTTAAAAAATAATTATTCATTTAATTTTGACTGTGCTGGGTCTTCATTGCACACGGGCTTTTTCTCTAGTGCAGCAGGTGGAGGCTGCTCTCTAGTTGCGGTGCACAGGTTTCTCGTTGTGGTGCTTCTCTTGTTGAGGAGCGTGGGCTCAGGGCACGCAGGCTTCAGCAGTTGCAGCTTCAGGCTCTAGAGCACAAGCTCAATAGCTGTGGCTATGCCGTTCTGTGCTTAGTCACTCAGGTGTGTCCGACTCTTTGCAATCCCATGGCTCCTCTGTCCATGGGGATTTTCCAGGCAAGAACACTGCAGTAGGTTGCCATGCCTTCCTCCAGGGGATCTTCCCAACCCAGGGATCGAACCCAGGTCTCCCCCTTTGCAGGAGGATTCTTTACCTCCTGAACCACCCCATGGGCTTAATTGCTCTTCGGCTCTGCGTAAGATCTGCAGGCATGCTCCCTGCTCTTAGTTGCTTCCCAGATCAGGGATCGAACCTGTATCTCCTGCATTGGCAGGTGGATTCTTCACCACTGAGCCACCAGGGAAGCCCGTGGTTTTGGTTTTAAAGTATCTTCATGTGGATATAGAAACAAGCTAATCCTCCACACCGAGTGACTCATTGGTTGCAAAATGCAGGAGCCATTGTTTCTCCCCTTCCTCCCCACAAGTCCTTGGGTGACTGCCTCTTTGTCTGTGTGCCTCTATGATAATGGCCCAAGTCCTTGTACAGAGATTGCTGCTAAAGGGACCTAAACTAAACTGAGTCTGAGGAGGGATGGGTGTGCCACACCAGAGTGCACATATTTCCCTTGCAAGATTCCTATTAGTGAGAATAATCATAGCTCAAGATAAGGTACCAACCACATCTGCCCGTGTGCCTCCTTACCTCTATTTTCCTAGAGCGAGATCCTTACTAGCTAAGAGTCACAGGCTATTCTGCAGCTATGCAGCTCTTGAAACTGTGGAAACTAACTAGTTATCATGTCAGGCACATTTAATTTGGATGCTTAAACTTTTTTTTTTTTTTTTTTAGGAAAAAGATTATGTTGATTGTGTATTCTGAATAGCATAGAACACTCTAGTTTTGAGGCCTTGTGAAATATTTGGACATGTTTCATTGCTGGAAAGTAATATGTCTTAATAACAGGGTATTTATTTCTATATTTGAAAGATATGGCATAATCCATGCTGGTGGGGTCGGGAAATATCTCAGTGACTGGATCCTGCACGGAGAACCACCTTTTGATCTGATAGAACTGGATCCCAATCGCTATGGCAAATGGACAACAACTGAGTATACCGAGGCCAAAGCAAGGGAGTCATATGGATTCAACAACATTGGTAAGGTGCAAATTCACTGCTGTCTGTGTGTGTTCAGAATTGACTTACGGCACCTCTGAGCTTAGATGCTTTTTATTCTGTGCATCGTTGGGGAATGGTTAGGGAGTCTAAAAAGCATATGCTTCTAAAACAAAAAAAGAATCTATGTGAATATATATCTTTAATGTGAGGAATGCATCAGTGATTTTAACTTTTAAATCTATTTTTACTCTACCTTTGATGATCATTATGAGTGATGGTTTTGGTTTCTTGAAAATATAAATTTAATATGTATTATTATATGTGCTTATATATGTTTATTTTACATATATGTCATGTGTATATATATATATATGTGTATATATATATATATCTGCACACATATAGCTTCTGGATCTTAAGTACTGTGTTTTCCATTTTCTGAATCCCTTCAGAATATTTTGTAGTTTTGGTTCTATGCTATTTAGGGTATGGGTTTTCCTTTTTCAGTTGGTTATCCTAAAGAAGAACGATTTGCTGGGAGGCCAACTCAGCGAGTCAGTGGGCTTTATAAAACCCTGGAGTCTAAGTGTTCCATGGGGTTCCATGCAGGCTGGGAGCAGCCACACTGGTTCTACAAACCAGGCCAGGACCCTGGGTACAGGTAAATGAGTGGTTTAACCTACCCGTGGCTGTGACTGCAGAGTGAACTCTGGGAGTGGGATGAAGGGACTCTAGAGAAGCACCATATCCCCCACGCTGGCTCTACAAGCCAGGCCAGGACCCCTGGGTACAGGTAAATGAGTGACTTAGCCTACCTGTGGCTCTGACTGCAGAATGAACTCTGGGAGTGGGATGGAGGGACCCCAGAGAAGCACCATATCCTTCTCTCACCGCTTCACTCTACCCTTTTCCAAACAGCATTGAGCCTTTTTCCATAAAAATGATTTCTGTGCAGTGGAGGCCTTACTTTATCCCATGTGACACTGGCCCACATTAAGGACCCATGTGGCCTCAAGAAACCTACAATCAGCCCAAGTGAAGCCCCTTCTTGGAATTTTCCAATTGCTCAGAGGAACCTTCCCCACCCTCTCCAAATCCCCTTTATCTGGCTTTTAAAGGTTTACCTTGATTTAAGATGCCTGGTCAAATCACATAGTATGGAAACAGTATGGAAATATGGATTTTCTGTTTATAAGGGAATAGCTGAAAGCTAATGCTTTCTAATGCGTGTGCAAAGAATTATGCAAATTACATACACTGTTGATAAATTAGGGGGAAAGGTCATTTACTTACTATTTTAGGTTAAGCTAAAACATAAAGCATATAACCGAAATAATTCTCTGATTTCCTCTAAAGTTGTTGACATAGTACTTGAATTAACATATTCAAGGATTAGTATTTAGGATGAATAATGATTACATACTTTTTTCTCATGAGAAGACACAAACCAAGAGAAAGCCAGTTTTCAAATTGTTACCTTTTTTTGACCGTTACCCTGCTTATTTTAGCAGATTTTGATGTCTACTTTATGATCAGACCTAAATGGTCCAAAGTATAGTAGTGGGCCAATTGTTGATTAATGAATTCGGACTCTGTAGTCAGCCAGTGGAGATCACCTGGGGACAAAATACTGGCTTGGTTGTTTTTCTAAGTGACCCAGATAAATGCCAGATCTATTCTTCATGTTGTACTATTTGAACCTGGCTTGTTTTTTCTACTATTTTAATAATTAAACCACTGAAAACATACCCTCCTCTGAAGTTAAAATACTACATTAATAGTCTACTCTGTAAAGTAGAAAGGCCCCTGCATGACGAGTCAGTAGACCTTTGCTCCAGGCCCCGCTCTGTCATTAACTAGTACAAAGGCCTCGGAAGTCACTTTGTGCCTTTTGTCTAAAAACGGAAGATATTGGACCAGATGCTTGCTCACTCCAGGTGGCCAGCATGAGCATCACATGGGAGCTTGTCAGAGGGCAGCATCTAGGGCCCTCCCCGGACCTGCTGCACCAGAATCTGTAACAAGTGCAAGTGACGTGTTTACAGAAACACTTGAGAAGTACCAGACAAGATAGCTCTGCCCCTTATATATTCTGATTTATGTCCCCCAAATTAGTATTTTTAAAATGCTCCCCCAGGTGATTCTGATATGTAACCAAGGTTGACAACTAAAGGACTGGGTGACTTTTAAGCTCTTTTTCAAATCTGAGAGCCCACAAAGCCTATCTTATTTTCTTGTTAATTAATACTTCATTCACTGTGAAATGGGTCAAGGGATAGATGAGTAACTTAAAAAATCAGTTTCCAATATATATGTAAGACTGGTAGAACAGGTGGCATTTTTCCTCCAAATGAAAATGTCTAGACAAGTAGGGCTTGTTAGGGCTTCCCAAGGTGTCTCAGTGGTAAAGAATCCAGTTGCCAATGCAGGAGATGTAAGAGACACACATTTAATCCCTGGGTCAGGAAGATTCTCTGCAGTAGGAATCTGGAGAGGCAAGCCATTCCAGTATTCTTGCCTGGAAAATTCCTTGGACAGAGGAGCCTGGTGGACTACAGTCCATGGGATCGCAAAGAATCGGACATGATTGAGCACATAGAGCTTATAAAAATATTCTTATTCTGATTTTTTTTTTTAAACAAATAACTTGTTTTGTGACACTGTGTTTCAGGCCAAGTTTTCACCGCACAAACTGGTTTGAGCCTGTGGGCTCTGAGTATCAACAGGTCATGCAAAGAGTAGGGGTGATTGACCTGTCACCGTTTGGCAAGTTTAACATCAAAGGCCAAGACTCCATTAGATTGTTGGACCATCTCTTTGCAAATGTTATTCCCAAGGTAAAATAACATTATGGGGGTAGAGGTACAAGGTACAGGATCCTGGCCTGCTTAATTTTCTATCCCCTCATTTTCAAGAAACCAATGTGTTATTTCAGTTCACCTAGTGACTTCTGTATGAACACGAGAATTCTTCAACTAGTGAAGAGCATTCTAGCTAATTTTCAAATTTAAATTTCCGTTGACTGAATTATTATCTAAGGATCATATGGTTTTGTTTGTGTCAATAGGAACCCCCAGATTGGTTGAAATGTAATTTTTATGACCAGTAATTATAATGATCATTTAAACTGAAAACTTCAAAATTAATGGGTTTAGTTTTACAGACAGTCTACACAATTGATATAAAATATTCAAATGTCTTACACTGTTGACATCCACGTTTTTATTTCCATGTGGCGTTGAAAGGATACATAAGATTTTCTTCATTTCTGTAGGTGGGTTTTACAAATATAAGTCACATGTTAACTCCAAAAGGTCGAGTATATGCTGAGTTGACTGTCTCTCACCAGTCTCCTGGGGAGTTCCTATTAGTCACTGGTTCTGGGTCAGAACTTCATGATCTTAGGTAAGTGTACACGTCCTAAGAAAACTATGTGCCTTATAACTGATCCAGTCTTGCACTGAGGATACTTAAGTTTTGTGGGTTTTAATAATCAGTAATTGAAAATACAACTTAAAATCTGTAAAACTTATCGTTTTAAATAAATGTCATGTCTTTTATAGGAAATTACTTCAAGTGAGGGTCCCTATAACCATCCCCCTCCCAAAGGTAAAGTAAACCACTGGGTTTACTGGTTCTAATAATGTTAACTCCTGTTTATTAGGTATCACTCATATGTCAGAACCATTTTTACACATTATCTCAATAAGTTCTTTTAGTAGGTTTATCTGCAGGTACATACTGTGCCCATTTTCAGGTGAGGAAACTGAAGTTTGGGTTACAGTGACCTGCTCAAGTCAGTCTTACTGATTCTGATGCTCACATTCAGCTCACATTAGTGTTGCCTCCGGGGTTTTCTTCTTTTTTATTTTGTTCATACTTTGTGCTCTCTGGCCCAATGCTGCGTTGAAATCATTGATTTGCCAATGCTATCCTTCACATGAATCTTCAGTCTACTGGAAAATATATTGTCTTTGGTATTTCTAAAATATTTGGAATATTGTTGTTTGATAAACATCTTACTCCAACAGACTCTCACTCTAGTTGTAAGGTGATGCAAATTCTATCTTCCTATCCAAGATATGTTAGGACTCATCTTAGTCACTTAGCTTTGTGTCAGTCCAGATGATCATTTTATGACAGACTTGTGTGGCTCCAGGGACTGCTCAGTAAATTATAAGCAAACCCTCTAACTGGCTCCCAATCAAGACTCAGAAATTGAAACCGGTCTTTAGAGTTTTAATCTTCTCCTTGTGATTGTCAAAGCAAGCATGTGTCTGGTGGCAGGCACATTATTAACCTTTAGCAGCACAATTATGTCTCCTATGTATGGGTATTAGAGAAAATTTGGGTTTAAATTAACTTCCCAAGATGGAGTCATTAGTTTAAATGCAATAGGGCTGTCACTGTTTGAAAAAATTTTGTGGCAGAGCTTGTTTAAATGGAAGGATCCTTCTGTACTGTGAAAAACCACCCACATATTTGTAAGTGGGTAGCTTAATGGCAACCCACTCCAGTATTCTTGCCTAGAGAATCCCAGGGACAGAGGAGCCTAGTGGGCTGCCATCTATGGGGTCACACAGAGTCGGACACGACTGAAGCGACTTAGCAGCAGCAGCTTAAAAAGAATCATTTACTACTTCTGAGACTCAGTTTCCTCAAATTTAAAAATTGGTTGATTATATGAAATGACACTCTAGTGATTTTCTGGTAATTCTAGACACACAGTATATCTTCAGAGAAATAATCTGTTACCAACATGTGTTATTCCAGCAAGATTTAACACAGTGTTTATGAATCTCAAATGCAGATGGATTGAAGAAGAGGCAATTAAAGGTGGATGTGATGTTGAAATTAAAAACATAACCGATGAGCTTGGAGTCCTTGGTGTCGCAGGGCCATATTCAAGAAAGGTCCTACAGAAACTGACCTCTGACGATCTTAGTGATAACGTTTTCAAGTTTCTTCAAACCAAGTCTTTAAAGGTTTCCAACATTCCTGTCACTGCTATCAGGATATCTTATACTGGTAAGAATTGGAAAACAACCTAGAGTAAGCCTCTAAAATTTAGAAGCACCCGGAAATGTGTGCATACACACATATTCAGTCTCTTCAATGTAACTTTGGAGGAAGATTTCTCCTGCCCAACTCTCCTGACAATTCTATTTATTCACTCCGCGTCTGAGAAAGTCATTCCACAGACTTCCTGTTGTGGTTCCAGGCCCATGGCTAGCTGCCTACCATTCGGAAAGGTAGGTAAGAAAGTGCAGAGGACAGTGGTTGGAATAGTTGGAAGGGATGACAGAATAGTCAGGCCAGCTGATTCTGTGCTGTTGCTGTTCAGTTCCTCGGTCGTGGCCGACACTATGACCCTGAGGACTGCATGTATCACGCCAGGCTTCCCTGTCCTTCACCGTCTCCTGGAGCTTGCTCAAACTCATGTCCATTGAGTCGGTGATGCCATCCAAGCATCTCGTCTTCTGACACTCCCTTCTCCTGCCTTCAATCTTTCCCAGCATCAGGGTCTTCTCTAATGAGTCGGCTCTTCGCATCAGGTGGCCAAAATATTGGAGCTCCAGCTTCAGCATCAGTCCTTCAATGAATATTCAGGATTGATTTCCTTTAGGATTGATTCCATGTGGGAGAATTCAAAATGGTCTCCCTTAGAGAGCATCTTGAATGTGTTAGGCACAGCCCTTAAAGCATTTCCGCTGTTCATCTTTCTTTCTGACTAAGTGCATTAGAGAAGTCTTCCTTGGCACCTAATGGCATGTAGTAAGTACTAGAAACAGGGATGAATGAATGCTCTGCAGAACCCCACTGGTTCTCTGGGCTCGTTCCTAACCTCCTCTAGACTCCCTGTCCGTTCACAGGAGTGCTGGGTGCCCAGTACTCACTCGGGCCCACGGTGCTCAGTCCCGGCGGTGTTCCCCGCCCTCCGCACGGGGAACAAGGCGAGCACACGGCATAAAGGCCGGAGCTCTTCCCTAGGCTTCTCTTGTCCCCGTCCTCCCTCCCCCCAACCTTGGAAAACTGCTGACCAGAATAAAACATAAGCAAAATGCAAAATAAGCAGACTCTGAGTTGGGTTTCCTTTTCTTCTTTTTTTGCCTGTGGTTCTAATGGTGAATGAAATGACCAAGTAGGGCAGAAGGAGGAAGTGGGGGCCATTAGAGACTCTGGCTCTCCCACAGTGAGGCACAGTCGAATAATTGTCATCAGTGGCCTGTATGTTTAAGCTTCGTGATTTGGGGCCAAGGAGTTAGGGGTTGAGGTGTTTAAACCTTGAACCCCTTATCTTGATAAACTTTGCCATGCTGAGTCCTCACTTAACATTATGAAGCCAAGGTGAGTGGTAAGGTTAAGTCCTGAATCACCGTCTGTCTGAGTTGTCTTAAACGCTGCTCTCTGTGTGTGGGGGTGGGACAGTATTGGGCACAGAACATCTGTCCTACGGCAGGCTCCTTTGCAGTGGGGCTTGGTTGCAACTTTTTTGGGAACCGAGCTTTTATCACTCTACAGTGTCTATTTTGCAGAAATGGAATCTCTCATTTGTTGATGTGATTTAGCTAATGCACATTAGACCTAGTGATCGTCATTCTTACTCTGGTGTGGCCCTTGTGGGTGTATTTCAGGTGAGCTGGGTTGGGAGCTGTACCACAGACGAGAAGATTCTGCAGCGCTTTATGACGCTATCATGAATGCAGGCCGGGAGGAGGGAATTGACAATTTTGGAACCTATGCCATGAATGCCTTAAGACTGGAGAAAGCTTTCAGAGCCTGGGGGTCAGAGGTTTGAAATGCTATCATCTTTATTAAAATTTTTCATGTGTTGTATCTGATTTTTATGCAAGGGTTAGTTTAACTGTGTTAACATTGGCTCTGACTGTAAGAGAAAGAATGTATTATAAGAAAAAAAAAATTTTTTTTTTTGGCCACATTGGACAGCATGCCAAATCTTAGTTCCCTGGTCAGAGATGGAATCCACACCACCTGCAGTGGAAGCATAGAGTCCTAACCACTGGACCACCAGGGAAGTCCTGAAAACTTTATTTAATTAGGGACAAAGGTTTTTCTCCTCAATTTCCCAGTTGCAAATTCAGGGGAGTTGTGATGTAATGTTTATTCTGCCTTAATTCCCCTTGCTTGGCAGAGAGCCCTGGACACCTGCTTCTGTGTGCTGACTTTGCTGCCCCAAGGGAGCCAGTCTACCCCATGGGATTTCAGGACCACCTTTCAAAATTCTTCCTTCTCCTCTGTCACATTGTCTATCTTCATTGCCTTCTTATTCTGCACCTTTTGGGGAAGTAACAACAAAAGCCGTCTTTCTGATGGGCAGGATTGGTGGTCTGGAATGTGTTGGGGCAGCCCACGCCTATCATTAATAATGAGAACTCAGGGTTTCTATTTGTGTAGTTACACACCATTTTCACAGGCATGATGTCATCTACCTTCTCAGCTCTCCCTGAAGAGGGTATTATTGGTGATTCTTGGGCAAGGAGGTGGGAGTTAAACACACAATCACGCTAAGAAACAATAAACAACTTGGTCCAGATTGCACAGAAGTGTTCAAACAGTGGTTCAAACTCTGTTCTCTTATTTTATCTCCAATATAGCAGACTATCTTTAGACCTCAATTTTCTCAGGTCCGCTAGTTTTCTTGGAATACATTGAGGTTTTGGGTGTGAGAGCTTAGATAAAGGACCTTTGTAAAGGGTGTACTTCAGGGTAGGGTCTCAGGTTTGAATGTATCCTCCACCAGATACTATGTGGCCTTAACCCTCCAGAGACTTCACTTCTCTATAAGCGAGAGAGAGTCTTTATCCTACAGAGTTATTGTCAGGATTAGGTAGTCCGCAAAGTGCCTAGGACATAAAGCGTGAATTTGAGGGCAAAGTGGGTTTGAAAGCACAGGCAGGGTCCCTAGGACATTTAGATCAGGGGCAGAAGAAAGTGGGTTTTGAGGTGGACAGTTCAGCCTCCTGGGGTCACTGAAAGAACAAGAGCCCTGGGGCGGTTGTTGCTTTACAGAGGATGTGCTGTTGCGGGGATCCTCAGCCTGCTGGGGTGGGGGTGGTTCTCAGAGGACGCTGCTGCAGGGAGAGACGGAGAGGACAGCTCTGCCTCCACTCCAAGGAACTCCAAGGAACGGGCAGCAGTTCTCTGCTCTCCCCCTTGCATTCTCTCCTGTCTCCATCCCAGCCCCTCTAATTTCCCAGCGTTGCCAGCACGCCCTCTAGTGTTGTTACAGCAATCAAGCATCTGGACTTGGTTTTCAATTTTTTTCCTGGAATTCTGAATTTTTTTTTTTTAATCAATGAAATATTGTCTTAAAAGCAGACTTTTATCATAGAACACATGCTGGCTTTAGAAATGTCAGTGTGGTAAGGACAGCATCTTAAAATCAACAAGATGGTATCAAGTGCTCTAGTAAGTATGAGGTTTGGGGTGAGGCACTGAGAAAACCCTAAGTAATAAATTCTCATCTCATTTCTGGAATTTTGAAAATTTGAGCAGGTAAAAACTAATCTTAGAGTTGCTAAAATTGACTAGGAAATATGAAGTCAAATTTTATATCATGGAAAACTTTATATTACACATATTTTATATGTGTATAAAATTTTTATATAAAATCCCATGATATAAAATTTTATATCATGGAAATTTATATTACATATCTAGATCATGCAAAGGCTGTGTTTTCCTTTGTTAAGTTTGGCTACCTTTTATGGGGTTTAGATCAGTTCTCTTGGTGCAAAAGAGACTAATGACAGCAAAACAAACAAAAATCAGGTCTAGTCCCAAAAGATGGCTTTAGCTCCACTTGAAGTTTATTGTAATGACAGCCAATTTGAAAAGATTGAGATTCAACCTCTTAAAAATCAGGTCTAGTCCCAAAAGATGGCTTTAGCTCCCCTTGAAGTATATTGTAATGACAGCCAATTTGAAAAGATTGAGATTCAACCTCTTTTTTTTTTCCCCTTTTCCCTCTTCTGAACTCTGTGGAAACTATTTTCCTAGCATATGCTTTTTTCCTCTACTTATCCTGATTTCTGGATGATTGCAAGATAAGTAAATTACTTAATAATGTTTCAAAACATATTTATGCAGAATTATTAGGTAAAAGCTTATGAGAATCTTGTTTCTGGGAAGAACATCATTGTTGTGGCATCCCTCAGATGTTTATTATACCAAAAGAGCCTTGGAAACAAGCTGGGAATTTTAGTATCTAATTTGCTATTAAAATAACAGTATTTGCTGAAAGGCTACATTTGAATTTTAGATTTAAAAAATTACTTTAGAGGCCAGTTCACAATCTATATCTATGTCTATCTGTCTATCTATATATTTCAAATGAAAAAGTATTCTCTTTCAAAAATAAATATGAAAGTGATGTTACTAAAACCACTTGTACTCATCTAAGATTTAAAATGCGTGTTTCCCTTTTAGATGAACTGTGATACAAATCCCTTGGAAGCTGGACTGGAATCTTTTGTAAAGCTAAATAAGGTATGTTTACATTCCAAAGTATACTTGAAATAAATCTTAAAATTATGCTGTTTCATGACAGAGCCATGCTTTAAAATTTAACCAAGTATGACCTTAGGGCAAATGAGCTGAACATAAATAGTAAGCATTGCTTAAGTGCTTCATGTTAAGCTTTGTCAAAATTTGATACCAGTTCAAATGATTCTAATGTGCCTGTCGATGTAAGAATCCATCAACGCTAAAGACCAAATCTAAATTCTAAGATAAAAATCAGTAAGGATGGGATGTCAGCAGGCAGTCTTGTAAATCCTGGTGACTTGTGAAGTCACAATTAGCTGATGAGACATACTGCATTAATTGACTCTTCCTGGGTGCTCAACAGCATGAAGCAGCCTCACCCAGCATCTGTCCATCTGCTTATTGAGCATCTTGGTATGCAACATCTGCGTATAAGCGACTGACACATTTCAAATATGTTCAGCATAAAAGTTATTACTGAGAAGCCAATACAGGCCCAGAGAGTCATAACTGATGTTGACATTCTAAAGGGAACACCTGCATCAGTGGTTCTCAAACAGATAGCATCGTATCATCTGGGAGCTTGCTAGAAATACAAATCCTTAGTTCCCTACTAAATGAGGAACTGACTCAAACCTCAAACCTACTAAATGAGAATCCCTAGGGGTCAGGCCAAGTGTTTTGACAAGCTTCAGGGGATTCCAATGCACCTAAAGTTTGAGACGCACCACCCTATACAATCATTGTGGAAAAGCGTATTATAAGACCAGTTTATTACAGTCTAGCTCACCTATTGCAAATTCTATAAATATAAATGAGGTTATCCCATTATGGACTAAGTGATTGTGTCCCTCCATAATCCAAATGCTGAAGTCCTAACCCCGACGTGGTGCTATTTGGAGGTGGGGCCTTTGGGAGGTCATTAGGGTCAGGTAACATCATGCTTGGGGCCCCCACATTGGGGTCAATGTTCTTATGAGAAGAAGGAGAGAGATCAGAGCTTGCTGTCTGCCATGTGAGGACATAATAAGACAGTGGCTATCTGCCAGCCAGGAAGAGGAACCTCACAGCAGAACCAAACTAGCCCTGGATCTTGGACTCACCAGTCTCCAGAACAGTGAGGAGTACATTCCTGTTGTTTAAGCCACTCCATCTGTGCTGTTTTGCTATAGCAGCCTGAGCTGATTCAGATACGTATTAAGCAGTGTCTCAGTTACTATACAAGAACTTAATGGAGGTACAGTTAGTGGTAATATTGAAGGATAAGGACAGCAGCTGTCTTTGTTTAGGGTATTTGTTAGAATTCCAAAATTCCTGTCCTGTCCTGCCTTAGGTGTTAATCAGCTAAAGGAAAAGCTGTTTTCACATTCCATGGAAATGTGAACATATGAATATGAATCAGGCTACGGAAACTTTTTTAATGCCCCAAATCAGTTCCAAATTCTAAACTAAGATATTAACATAAACTTGTATATTTATGGCATTAGATTTTAGGGAAAAGAACCTCTTAAAGGGTTTTAAAGGGAATATCTTTCTGTACATTTTCCCCATGACTTTTGTTTTATGATGTACCATCTGCCTCCAGACCAGAGAAAGCAGGTGCTTGGAGTTCGGGCAGACCCTGGCAGCGGATTGCTCCTTCTGCTAACATAAGTCTTGGTTTAGTCATGTAAAACAAAGGATCAAAATGGCCTGACTCCTGAAGGCACTAAACTTCTGTTGTTGGTCACCAGTAGGTAAATAGATAACTGACTTCTTTGCTTCAGTGTTTGGGTATTATTGTTTGGGACTAAGGCACAGACAGTCTTCATGTTGTAAATGGATTTTTAAAACTCCCTTTGCTTCCCTGGTGGCTCAGACAGTAAAGCGTCTGCCTACAGTGCGGGAGACCCAGGTTCGATCCCTGGGTCGGGAAGATCCCCTGGAGAAGGAAATGGCAACCCACTCCAGTACTGTTGCCTGGAAAATCCCATGGACAGAGGAACCTGGTAGGCTACAGTCCATGGGGTCGCAAAGAATCGGACACGACTAAGCGACTTTACTTACTTTACTTATGATTTATAAGCAGGTGTGGTGTGACTTGTGCGTTTATTAGTTCCTTTAAATTAGTTCAGTAACCAAATCTCAGCTTAGAACTAAGTTAGTTGTTTAATAGATAGTGACTTTGATTTATGTTATTTTTATGATTTCTGAATTGTTTGTTCTCGTTCTGGTGTCATAAAGTTAATTTCTAACACTTTCACTGGGTGAAGGTTCGTGCAGTACAAGGACTGGGACCTAATCAATCTGGTGGTTTTCAGTTGCACAACTCAGGTAGTTAGTGGGCCTCAGTCTCACCATACCAAAGCTTGCTAATTTCCAAGACAGGTGAATAGGTTGCATCAGCTTTGTTTCGAGCTTGTTTGGTGGTTTCACAACAATTTTATCTTGTCCGTAGCAGTCTCTAGTGCAAAACAGGTTCCTGGAAAACTTACTTATGTTACAAACTGAACTGAGTCACTTGATAAGTTGACTCCTGTGCCAGACTGTTACCCAGACTGGTTTCATACCTCTTAAAGAATGATATAATGCAAGTCCATATGGCTTTGGGAAATTGATATTATATGAAAACCAAAGCAGCAAATACAGGAGAACATTTGTATTTAAAACAAAACCAACCCCCCAGATCTTGGCATTCTCCAATTATTATAAATCACTTCTTTCTTTTTTCTACCCTTCAAAGCAAATCTGTAGACTTCCCTGCTTGGCCCTTCTGTGTCTGCGCAATGACTGTATATGCCATAACATGAAGACAAACACAGCGATGCAGGCTGTGTCAGAGCTAGGGGGATACCTACACCTCTTTATTTGAGGATGAGGAAACCGAAGCACACAGAAGGGACCCCAGTGGTGTGCTGTGGTTGGCCCAGGTTGACCTCTGACCTCGCTGCAGCGAGTGCTTCCTCACCCCCCACTTTCTCAGCTGGCTCCTTTCTTGTCATGGGCTTTGCTGTTGTTATTCTGTGGGTAAGTGGTGTCCAACTCTGCTACCCCATGGACCGTAGCATGCCAGGCTCCATGGGGTCCTCCAGACAAGAGTACTGCAGTGGGTTGCCATTTCCTTCTTCAGGGGATCTTCCCGGACCAGGGATTGAACCCAAATCTCTTGTGTTGGCAACCAGATTCTTTACCGCTGAGCTACCAGGGAAAACCCTATAAAGAGCTTATCAGCCTTGAAAAACTGCCCCCAAATTTTCTGGCAACATGTATCATAGAATTTGCATGGCTACATTTTATCAGTGAGTACCTCCCACGGTCATGTTTTTGTTATAACAAATTTTGTATTTTGTGGTAGGATCAGAATAGCTGCTTTGGCCATTTTAAGAAGGAAGATGGGTGAGTGAGGAGGTGAGCCAGCCTCATTAGGGTGAATTGTTTTCTTATCAAAACTAGTACAAAAGTAGGGAAGAGAAAATTGGAGCACTGAAGAAATCTTAGATCGTGAAGATGGCATTTGTCTTCCTTAACTCTTAAAGCTCTCCAAGTCAGTCTCCCAATGGTGTTGGCTTATATAAAGCAAATACACATGTGTGTACACATTCATCCATCTAGTCAACATTTATTAAGTACTATTTACTGAACACTTTGCTAGACCACAGGTCTAAAAGTTAAAGATATGGCTCCTGATGGCTCTTAGATCTCATGAAGCTTGAAATGAGTGGAACTTTAAGAACTAAAGCTGTAGGATGTATTCTTAACCTTGATTCTAAAAATAATTCTCTGCATGAGGTGGGTTGTGCAATAGCATGTATTAGAACCATCTCGAAAAGATGGGAAATGCTATGAGACATGTAAAAATTACTGAATGTTTCCTTTGAAGTCTAAGACCCCTTGACCTGAAGCAAGTTACATCATTGTGCTTAATAGTATTATAATTTGTTCCTGAGGAAGTTACTTTCTGGGGAAAAAAGTTAGTGGCTTTTCGTTGTTATTGGAAATGAAAGAAATGCATTAATTAAAAGCAAAAGGAAAATCAGCTGCCTTTGGTCACAGTCATAAGTGTTCTTGGAATTTTCCTCTTGGAATTACTGAATCTATAAAACCCCAGCCAAGGGCCACAGAGAATCAAATACTAAGGGTGACGTATTAAGATCAGAAGATTTTTTTCCCTTATAAAATGCCCCTTGCTGTTTCTCTCTCTCCCTCTCTTTTCCTGTCTTGAGTTTCTCACCAGTAGAAACAGAATACAATGTGATCTATAATTCAAGAGGGAGGGGATATATGTATGTGCTGTGCTGAGTTGCTCAGTCGTGTCCGACTCTTTGCAACTCCATGGACTGTAGCCCACCAGGCTCCTCTGTCCACGGGGATTCTCCAGGCAAGAATAATGGAGGGGGTTGCCATGCCCTCCTCCGGGATATATGCATACCTACAGCTAATTCACATTCTTGTACAGCAGAAAGACAACATTGTAAAGCAATTATCCTCCATTTAAAAAGTGTGATATTTATTAACCACAAGTTGAAAGACAATATTACTTCTAGAAATTACAGGGTCTTTCTGAGGAAAAAGGATTTAAAGCCTAACCATTCAATAAGCAAAGCATAACCATTCAGTAAGCAAAGCCTAACCCTCAGTAAACAAAGTGGAACAAAAAGATGATAAAGAGACAAAACCCTCACATCCAAGTATTCAATAAATATTAGCATTATTAAAACATCAAACTGGAAATTAATCATTGTTCATGGACAACAAGTTAGAAAAGAATTTCTATTATGTTATAGTGGTGAAAGTACCCAGCTCTGGGGAAATTTTAGGTAAATGGTAATAGGATTTGAGGAAGCAGAATATTTTCAGCAACTCTGAGTCTTGGCTGCACATCAGAATCATCTGATATATTATTCCTTTATATCTTGCAACCTTTTTAAAAAACCTCAACACTCAGGCCGCATCTCAGATCAATTAAAACAGAAGGTAGAGACTTAGGCAGCAGTATTTTTTATTTTTTTTAATTCCCCAGGTGATTTCAAGAAAGATTGAGGATGACTGTTTCTAGGCAAGTGACTTTCAACTGTCTAAACATTACTATGTTGGAGAACTTAAAGAAAAATTACCTGATGCCTTACCCCCAGGGGTTCTCAAAGTGTGGTTCACAGGCCAGCAGCATCAGTGTGACTTCAGGATTTATTAGAAATTCAAGTTATTGAGCACCATTCCAACCCCCCAAATCAAACTCAGCAGTAGTGTCTCTCCACATGATTCTGATGAACAGGAAGTCTGAGACCTGCCCAAACCAACTGGATCAACCCTGGGGGTAGGATCTAGTTTCTTGTTTTTGTTATGCAATGAAGACTACACCGAAGCCTTTGACTGTGTGGATCACAGCAAACTGTGGAAAATTCAAGAGATGGGAATTCCAGATCCCCTTACCTGCCTCCTGCAAAATCTGTATGCACGTCAAGAGGCAACAGTTAGAACCAGACATGGAACAACAGACTGGTTCCAAATTGGGAAAGGAGTACGTCAAGGCTGTATATTGTCACCCTGCTTATTTAACTTATATGCAGAGTACATTATGAGAAATGCCAGGCTGGATGAAGCACTGAATCAAGCCGGAATCAAGATTGCTGGGAGAAATATCAATAACCTCAGATATGCAGATGACACCACCCTTAAGGCAGAAAGCAAAGGTGGGTGAAAGAGGAGGGTGAAAAAGTTGGCTTAAAGCTCAACATTCAGAAAACTAAGATCATGGCATCTGGTCCCATCACTTCATGGCAAATAGATGGGGAAACAATGAAAACAGTGTCAGACTTTATTTTTTGGGCTCCAAAATCACTGCAGATGGTGATTGCAGCCATGAAATTAAAAGACACTTGCTCCTTGGGAGAAAAGTTATGACCAACCTAGACAGCATATTAAAAAGCAGAGATATTACTATGCTAACAAAGTCCATCTAGTCAAAGCTATGGTTTTCCCAGTAGTCATGTATGGATGTGAGAGTTGGACTATAAAGAAAGCTGAGCACCAATGAACTGATGCTTTTGAACTATGGTGTTGGAGAAGACTCTTGAGAGTCCCTTGAACTGCAAGGAGATTCAACCAGTCCATCCCGAAGGAAATCATTGGAAGGACTGATGTTGAAGTTGAAACTCCAATACTTTGGCCATCTGATGTGAAGAACTGACTCACTGGAAAAGACCCTGATGCTGAGAAAGATTGAAGGCAGGAAGAGAAGGGGACGACAGAGGATGAGATGGTTGGATGGCATCACCGACTCAATGGACATGAGTTTAAGTTAACTCTAGGAGTTGGTGATGGACAGGGAAGCCTGGTGTGCTGCAGTCCATGCGGTCGCAAAGAGTTGGACACGACTGAGTGACTGAGCTGAACTGAACTAAGACTGAGAACTACTGTTTTAGTTCTTTTAACCTCATACCAGCTATGGTCCAGTGAATAAACAGGAAAGTGGAAAATCAGCCTGGTCAGATTATTGGCTACCAGTTAATATGTTGCCTAGTTGTGTCCGACTCTTTTGTGACCCCATGGACTATGGCCTGCTAGGTTCCTCTGTCCATGGGATTTCCCAGGCAAGTGGGTTACCATTTCTTTCTCCAGGGGACCTTTCCAACCCACGGATCAAACCTGTGTCTCCTGCATAGCAGGGGGATTCTTCCCCACTGAGCCACCAGGAAAGCCCACCAGTTAACAAATTCTGTCCCAAATCTTGTTTTTAACAGAATTTTTAAAAATGTCACCAAATTCTGGCTCTGTGACCTTGGGAAGCTATTTAAGTTCATTTTCCAACTGAGATTGCTAGTCTGTAAAATAAGGGCTCCCTTTCATGTCTAAGATTCTATGCAATACCACCTTGCAGAGTGCCTGGAGACTCTATTGCTATATTATCTATATGAGCTGCTTGATTATGTTATTCTAATTAAGCCATCCTTAGTCTCTTACCCATTTCTGTCGCTGAAAGACAAAGGAGGGAAAAAGAGAAGAAAGTAAGAAGGAAGTGAAACCAACTTTGAGATCTAGTTTATCATCCTTGAAACATGTGTCAGAGTATATTAAACTAATAACCATTGAATCATTATCCTCATATATATCCAATTTCTGTTATAAAACTATTTCCATCCTAAAATCTTAAGTATGCTATTTAGCTAATTGCTTTCTAATTTGGAAACGTATGGGAACCCTTAGCTGGGAATGAATTGAAGTATTTCTTTAGATTGCTTTTATTTTAATTATTTTAACAGTTTGCCTGCATGCATGCGAAGGCGCTTCAGGCATGTCACACTCTTTGTGACTCAATGGACTGTAGCCCACCAGCCTCCTCTGTCTGTGGGATTCTCCAGGCAAGACTACTGGAGTGGGTTGACATATATAAAATGTACCACTGGATAAGTTTTGATGCATGTCTGTACTCATGAAAGCATCACCACTTCAAAGATGGTGAACGCACCCCTCATCCCTGAAGTGTGTTCCTGCCCCTTGGCAATCCATACTTCCCAGCCTTCCCTACACCCCACATGGCCCCAAGGAACTTTTCATCACTGCAGACTATTTTGCATTTTTCAGGGTTATTTTTATATAAACTGAATCATACAATATATACTCTTTTGGGGCGAGGAGCCTAGATTCTTTCAGTATAATTGTAGACTAATCTGTGATGTTATATGTATCAATATTTAATTCCTTTTTATACCAAGTAGGATTCCATTTTATGTATATAGCACGACTTATATGCTCATTGGTGAACTTTTGGGTTGTTTATAGATTACCTATTACAAAAAAATGACTGTAAACATCCTTGTAGAAGTATTTGTATCAGTTCAGTTCAGTTCAGTCACTCAGTCGTGTCCGACTCTTTGCGACCGCATGAACCGCAGCACGCCAGGCCTCCCTGTCCATCACCAACTCCCGGAGTCTACCCAAACCCATGTCCATTGTATTGCTGATGCCATCCAACCATCTCATCCTCTGTCGTCCCCTTCTCCTCCTGCCCCCAATCCCTCCCAGCATAAGGGTCTTTTACAATGCGAAGAGTCAGCTCTTCACATGAGGTGGTCGAAGTATTGGAGTTTCAGCTTCAATATCAGTCCTGCCAATGAACACCCAGGACTGATCTCCTTTAGGATGGACTGATTGGATCTCCTTGCAGTCCAAGGGACTCTCAAGAGTCTTCTCCAACACCATAGTTCAGAAGCATCAGTTCTTCGGTGATCAGCCTTCTTTATGGTCCAACTCTCACATCCATACATGACCACTGGAAAAACCATAGCCTTGACTAGACAGAACTTTGTTGGCAAAGTAATGTCTCTGCTTTTAATATGCTGTCTAGGTTGGTCATAACTTTCCTTCCAAGGAGCAAGTGTCTTTTAATTTCATGACTGGACTATGGCTTTCTTTTCTCTCAAGTAAATACTTAGAGGTAGAATGGCTGGGTAAAATGGAAGGGATATATCAACTTTTTAAGAAACTGTTTTACAAAGTGATGTACCGTTTTTTATATTTTATGTTCCCACCAGCAGTATATGAGAGTTCCAGTTTTCTTCATATCCTTGTCAAACACTTGCTGTGATCAGCCTGTTTAACTTCAGTTATTCTAAGAGATGTGTAGTGGTATCTTATCATAGTTTTAATTTGTTTCATTATTGACTTGATGCTTAACATCTTTTTTTATGCCATTCCTGTCTCTCTTTTCATGAAGCATCTGGTCAAATTTTTGCTCATTTTAAACTAGGATCGTTTTTCCCTTAGTTTTGAGTGTTGAAAGTTCTTCATACATTCTAGGTACAAGTCCTTGTCAGGTACATACTTTGCCAATATTTTTTCCCAGGCTGTGTATTATATTTTCATTTGTCTAATAGTGACTTTCAAAAAGAAGAAGTTTTTAATTTTTGAATTTTTAAACTCCTTATCAATTTGTTTCTTTATGGATCATGTTTTCATGTTGTATCTGAGAAATTTTTGCCTAACCCAAAGTCACAAAGATTTTCTGCTATTTTTTTCTACAGATTTTATCATCTTTTTACATTTAGATCTGTGATTCATTTTTAGTTAATTCTTCTATCTGATAAAAAGTATAGATGGAAGTTTATATTTTAGCATATAGACGTACAATTGTTTACAGCACCATTTGTTGAAACAGACTATATAGTCAAACTACTTTGTCTTTGTATCTTTGCCAAAAAAAATTGTTCATATAGGTTTAGGTCTCTCTCTGGACTCTGTTGTGTTGTATTGATCTATTTATCTTTCTTGATGAGGATACCATACTGTCTTCATTATTGTAGCTTAAATTAGGTTGTGATAGCCCTGAAATTTTGTTGTTTTTTTTACAGTGTTGTTTTAGCTATTCTAGGTCCCTTGAATTTCCATGAATCAGAAAGCCTGCTGGGATTTTGATAGGAATTGCACCCTGTCTATAGGTCAGTTCAAGTCTTCTATCTCATGATGAGGTATAGCTCTCCATTTACTTAGGTTATCTTTAATTCCAATGATGTTTTGAAGTTTATGGGTCTGGCATATCTTTTTATAGATCTATCCTCAAGTATTTCGTATTTGTACACCAGGGCTTCCCTGGTGACTTCAGGTGGTAAAGAATCCACCTGCAATGAGGAAGTCTCAAGCTCAGTCCCTGGGTCAGGAAGATACCCTGGAGAAAGAAATGGCTACCCACCCCAGTATTCTCGCCTGGAGAATTCCATGGACAGAAGAGACTGGTGGGTTTTAGTTCATAGGGTCGCAAAGAGTTGATCATGACTGAGCGACTTGCAAATTTTTAACTTCAGTTTTCAGTTGTTTACTGCTAGTACGTAGGAAACAATGGGTCTGTATATTGATCTCACATTCTGCAACTTTGTTAAACCCACTTAGTAGTTCTAGTACTTTTAAAAAAATTCCATTGGATTTTCTACAATTGTGTGTATGAAAACAAAACTTTTCTTTGTCTTTTTTTTCTGATCTGGATGCCTTTCATTTATTTTTCTTACCTTATTGTACCAGCTAGAACATCTACGGGTTTAAACTGCAACAAATACAAGTGGTAAGAGCAGACATGCTTATCTCGTCTCCCAGTTTTAGATGCAAAATATTCATCATCATCATCAGTCTTTCATCATTAAGTATGCTGTTTGCTGTAAGTTTTTCACAGAGAAAGCTGTAGGATTTTCGCAGATGCTCTTTATCAGGTTGAGGAAACTCGTTTCTGTTTTTAGTGCTAGAAGTTTCGTGTTTTGTTTTGTTTTAAAATTGGGAATATTAGATTTTGACATGTGCTTTTTCTGGATCCATTGAGATAATCATATGGTTTTTCTTTTTTACTTTGTTATATGGTGAATTACATTTATTCTCAAATGTTAACCCAATTTTAATTTTGGCATAAAATCCATGTAGTAATGATGTATTATGTGTTTCTATGTTATTGGGTTTTATTTGATAATTTTTAAAAGAAATTTTGTAGCTACATCCTCTTTATAGGATGTGTTACAGCTTGCAATTATTTTGTTCATATTTCTTGATCTTTTGATATAACCTTCTTGAGTACAGGTTCTGGTAATACAAAATATGTTTTTACCATTCTGTCCCCAACACCTATCAGGGCTTGCATGTAGCAGATGAAGATAATGCCAGAGAAGTATTGGGACCTCATCATACAGGGTCTCATCTGCCATGCTAGGGAGTTTGGAATGTATCCTGGAGACACTGAGAAGACATTAAAGGATTTTGTGCAAGGAATGACCTTCTAGTGATGGAAAACAGATAAAAAGGGATTTACCCTGATAAGTGGGAGATCATTTTCCCAAATTGAAGCAATCCAATGGAGAGATGGTGAGGGCTTCAACTAAGGCAGTGGCCATAGGATGGAGAAGAAAGAGGTATGAATGATAATAAGAAGGTAGGATGGAGACCACATGAAGAACTGTTTGTGAGGGGAGTGGAAAATAGGATCTAGGATGTTGTTAATGAACTAGGAAACACAGGTAGGGTGTGATTGAGAGGTTGGAAGGACTTGTGAGACGTGGCGGGGGGGTGCTATGGGACAGCCAAGTGGAGCGTCTCAGTGGCAGCTGAGCTCGTGAGTTTGGAGACTGCTCTGAAAGTGTGGATTTGAATCATTCGTATATAGGTGGCAATTAAAGCCAGGGGAGTTCTGGGATCCCTTCTATAGCACCCTGTACTTACCTCTACTGTGATATTTTCACACCCAATAATACTGGCTGCCTCCTCAGCAAGACTCTGAGCTCCTTGAGGACAGAGGCCAAGAATCCTCAGGGCTAGTGCTGGGTGCTGTAATTTGTGCAGCCTTAGTAAGTGTTTGATGGGTTTGAACCACAGCTCTGCCACCAGCTGGTTCTAAAGCTAAACAAGCTGCCTAATCTAAAAGTGCTTCAGTTTTATCATCTGTAAAATGAAGAAAACATCCACCTTTTAAGTTTGTTATTAATATTAGATGAATCAAAGAACTTTTGATATCTCAGTAAGTGTTCAGTTCAGTTCAGTCGCTCAGTCATGTCCAACTCTTTGCGACCCCATGAACCGCAGCAAGCCAGGCCTCCCTTTCCATCACCAACTCCCAGAGTTCACCCAAACTCATGTCCATTGAATCGGTGATGCCATCCAACCATCTCATCCTCTGTCATCCCCTTCTCCTCCTGCCTTCAATCTTTCTCAGCATCAGGGTCTTTTCAAATGAGTCAGTTCTTCGCATCAGGTGGCCAAAATATTGGAGTTTCAGCTTCAGTATTGTCCTTCGAATGAACATCCAGGACTGATTTCCTTTAGGATGGACTGGTTGGATCTCCTTGCAGTCCAAGGGACTCTCGAGTCTTCTCCAACATCACAGTTCAAAAGCATAAATTCTTCAGCACTCAGCTTTCTTTATAGTCCAGCTCTCACATCCATACATGACTACTGGGAAAAGCATAGCCTTGACTAGATGGACCTTTGCTGACAAAGTAATGTCTCTGCTTCTTCCAATCTTGTTGAATGGAATCTAATCAAATATTGTATGGAAAACCAACTATAGATAAAACCCTTTATCTATAGTTTTTGAAGACCCCAGCTTTTATTTCTTTGTATTTTCTTTAAAAATTGTTTACTTTGCATTTATGCTTGAGTGCTCTACTTAAAACACCAAATAGGCAATAGTTCTTCACTATAGTCTAGAGAGATGAAAGCTATTATGAAGCCTCGGTGTTCTAATTGTGGCTAATGCAGTTAAGCATGAAAGTACCTCTGAGTCACCTTGCTGTATGCCTGAAACTAACACACCATTGTTAATCAACTGTGCTCCAATTTTTAAAGAAGTGCGTCTGACAAAGCCACAAGCTCATTCCCCTGTCTTCCTGTGAATCAAAAGACTCGAAGACTGAAAAGTGCAATTTTCTATGATAGTGAATCCATTAAAAAGTCATTAAACACACACAATGGATGCTAGTTTCATTTTGAAACATCTAGTTTGGATCAGATGCTAATTAACCTATTTTTGGGCCTGGATCATGAGTCATATTTTAATTATTTTCTCCAGGTTTTGATGTATCCACACCTTTCTTCTGGTTAATAGATTCCCTTTTATAGTTGTATCAGACTTTTTTGGAGAAGGAATGCTTAATTGATTAGCGCTTTTGGTTAGAAAAATGCTAGATGAATTTTTTGTTTTAAACATGCCAAGGGTGGAGAATAAAAAGCTACATGAATATGAGAATATTCATTTCCAGCCAATAATAACAGACTCGTGTTGCTACACTCATAGTTTAATATTTTGTTAATAAAGAGATAGGAAAATTGTGGTTTTTATAAACTTACACGGAATGTTATAAAATTCTGCAAAGAGGAAAGGGAATCAAGAACTTGTAAACCTGGTTTTGATGTTTGGTGTTAACTCACTTTGTCACTTTGGGCATTAACCTTAACTTTGGGTCTGAATTTTCTTATATGAAAAAGTTTTCTGCCTGCTTCAATCCTGTATGATTCTAATTGTGTGACTATGAAATGAATGATGGTATAATTTGTTTTGATGGGGTGGTGGGCCAGTCAGATCCGTTCTTTCAAAGGAACAAACCCAGTATGTGACTTTATCAGTTTAACTATAAGACAAACATAGATGTACCTGGTATTTGACAAATGACCAGACAAAGTTAGTTAATTATAAGGACCATAGGTTAGCCATAATTAACTAACCTCTTCCAACAACACAAGAGAAGACTCTACACGTGGACATCACCAGATGGTCAACACCTAAATCAGATTGATTATATTCTTTGCAGCCAAAGACGGAGAAGCTCTATACAGTCAGCAAAAAATAAGACCAGGAGTTGACTATGGCTCAGATCATGAACACCTTATTGTCAAATTCAGCCTTAAACTGAAGAAAGTAGGGAAAACCGTATACCATTCAGGTATGACCTAAATCAAATCCCTTACAATTATAGAGTGGAAGTGAGAAATAGAGTTAAGGGACTAGATCTGATAGACGCAGTGCCTGATGAACTGTGGAAGGAAGTTCATGACATTGTACAGGAGACAGGGATGAAGACCAGCCCCGAGAAAAAGAAATGCAAAAAGGCAAAATGGCTGTGAGGAGGCCTTACAAATAGCTGTGGAAAGAAGAGAAGCGAAAAGCAAAGGAGAAAAGGAAAGATATACCCAATTGAATGCAGGGTTCCAAAGAATAACAAGGAGAGATAACATGAGTTATCGATGGACATGAGTTTGAGTCCGGGAGTTGATGATGGAACGGGAAGCCTGGCGTGCTGCAGTCCATAGGGTCACAAAGAGTTGGACACGACTGAGCGACTGAACTGAAGCTAACCTTGGCCTTGACTTGGGAAGATTTAAAGTGGGGTGATAGCAGTTCATTCTCATTTTACTTGCCTTTCCTCCCAAGTTTATAGGCTTTATTATATAGTTATTCATTACAAATGAGAGAGGAAAATGTGACTGAAGGTAAGTGCTGGGATTAAAATTGGTATCTTCAGGGTAACCTGAGAACAGAACTGTATTTCTTAATGAGTCACTACCAAATTAGCTATATAAATAGCTGTTAAAGTCTTTGAGAAACACTTCTGGGGCACTGAAATTATACCTTGAAATAGTTTGGGCTTATATTGTTACTTTATTAATTTTTAAAAAGCAATAAAAGTCATTAATGCAGTCACCTGTGATATATCCTAAATATAACATCCACACAGATGAAAACATTAAGTGGATTTTAAGTGAAATGTAATTAATCATCTCTTTTTAGCTTTATTAAAAGCACACATATTACCAAAAAGCACATGGAAATGAAATCAATTAAACCAGTATATTTTGGGCTGGGATTCTAAGAACAGTGGAGGGTTTTCACATAGGTAGCTAAAATGAACTTGAAAAGAGCAGTGGAAGGAAGGTTCTGAGATGAAGTCAGGGTGGTGGGCTCTTACAGACTGGGAAAGAAACGTTAAAAATCTTCTTTTGGATCTTTTCCATCTTACATATTTGGAGCCAAAACCCATCAGAAAATTCAAAGCAGTCATCAGTGTGATCGAACTTTTGGCCAAAATCCTTTTAAAAGTTTCCAAAAGCATAAGAGAGTCAGTGTAACACACTGGGTTTCAAGAAAGTCCCTTTGGAAGCCAGGTATAGCACTGGTGGGGATCACACCCCAGCATTTAGAGACATGGGGAGAGTGGCAGAGAGCCCGCTCGTCACACCTACCACCAGTCACAGAGCAGAGATGGAAACCAGGCTGACAGACTTCTGCCACTGCCCCTTAACACATTCCTGAAAAACTCCTACTTAAAATGAGGCCAGGAATCATGCATTAAGACAGTTCTCATGGGACTCCCTTTGGAAAGCACATGGCCATGACTAAACTAGTTCAGTTCAGTTCAGTCACTCAGTCATGTCTGACTCTTTGCGACCCCATGGACTGCAGCACACCAGGCCTCCCTGTCCATCACCAACTTGCAGAGCTTACTCAAACTCATGTCCATTGAGTCGGTGATGCCATCCAACCATCTCATCCTCTGCCGTCCCCTCTCCTCCTGCATTCAGTCTTTCCCAGCATCAGGGTCTTTTCCAATGAGTCAGTTCTTCACATCAGGTGGCCAAAGTATTGGAGTTTCAGCTTCAATATCAGTCCTTCCAATGAATATTCAGGACTGATTTCCTTCAGGATGGACTGGTTGGATCTCCTTGAAGTCCAAGGGACTCTCAAGAGTCTTCTCCAACACCACAGTTCAAAAGAATCAATTCTTCAGCACTCAGTTTTCTTTATAGTCCAACTCTCACATCTTATACATGACTATTGGAAAAACCATAGACTTGACTAGACAGATCTTTGTTGGCAAAGTAATGTCTCTGCTTTTTAATATGCTAAGCTGGTCATAACTTTTCTTCCAAGGAGCAAGCATCTTTTAATTTCATGGCTGCAGTCAACATCTGCAGTGATTTTGGAGCCCATAAAAATAAAGTCTCCCACTGTTCCACTGTTTCTCCATCTATTTGCCATGAAGTGATGGGACCAGATGCCATGATCTTAGTTTTCTGAATGTTGAGTTTTAACCCAACTTTTTCACTCTCCTCTTTCACTTTCATCAAGAGGCTCTTTAGTTCTTCTTTGCTTTCTGCCATAAAGGTGGTGTCATCTGCATATCTGAGGTTATTGATATTTCTCCCGGCAATCTTGATTCCTGCTTACGCTTCATCCAGTCTGGCATTTCAGATGATGTAGTCTGCATATAAGTTAAATAAGCAGGGTGACAGTATACAGCCTTGATGTACTCCTTTCCCAATTTGGAACCAGTCTGTTGTTCCATGTCCAGTTCTAACTATTGCTTCCTGACCTGCATACAGATTTCTCAGGAAGCAGGTCAGGTGGCCTGGTATTCCCACCTCTTGAAGAATTTCCCACAGTTTGCTGTGATCCACACAGTCAAAGGCTTTGGCATAGTCAATAAAGCAGAAATAGATGTTTTTCTGGAACCGTCTTGCTTTTTTGATGATCCAAAGGATGTGGCAATTTGATCTCTGGTTCCTCTGCCTTTTCTAAAACCAGCTTGAACACCTGGAAGTTCATGGTTCACATACTGTTGAAGCCTGGCTTGGAGAATTTTGAGCATTACTTTACTAGTGTGTGAGATGAGAGCAATTGTGCAGTAGTTTGAGCATTCTTTGGCATTGCCTTTCTTTGGGATTGGAATGAAAGTGACCTTTTTGGCCCCTGCTGAGTTTTCCAAACTTGCTGGCATATTGAGTGCAGCACTTTCACAGCATCATCTTCTAGGATTTGAAATAGCTCAACTGGAATTCCATCACCTCCACTAGCTTTGTTCGTAGTGATGCTTCCTAAGGCCCACTTGACTTCACATTCCAGGATGTCTGACTCTAGGTGAGTGATCACACCATCGTGATTATCTGGGTCATGAAGATCTTTTCTGTACAGTTCTTCTGTGTATTCTTGCCACCTCTTCTTAATATCTTCTGCTTCTGTTAGGTCCCTACCATTTCTGTCCTTTATTGAGCCCATCTTTGCATTAAATGTTCCCTTGGTATCTCTAATTTTCATGAAGAGATCTCTAGCCTTTCCCATTCTATTGTTTTTCTCTATTTCTTTGCACTGATCACAAGGAAGGCTTTCTATCTCTCCTTGCTACGGCTTCCCTGATAGCTCAGTTGGTAAAGAATCCGCTTGCAATGCAGGAGACCCCGGTTTGATTCCTGATCATTAAGATCCCCTGGAGAAAGGATAGGCTACCCCCTCCAGTATTCTGGCCTGGAGAATTCCATGGACAGTATAGTCCATGGAGTCACAAAAAGTTAGACATGACTGAGCGACTTTCACTTTCACAGGTTAGCTTAAGAAGCAACAATTGTCTCACAGGACAAGTGTTATCTCTTATCTGTGTTTTTTAAGTATGTGTTCCTTACATTTTCATTGTTTGAGTATTAGTTTTCATTCATGTCTGAGGATGATATTGCTGACAAGATCATTTCTTAATTCAGGGATATATAGGCATAGAGGTTAAATTTCATTAATATTAACTTCTAGGGCATTTTCAAATTCTTTCATATAGTGTAAAAATATTAGTTTGTAGTGAATGTCATTCAAAATAAGTTCAGGGTACCAGAAACAATATTTTTAATTAATTGATTTATTTTGTATTAAAATATAATTCATTTACAATGTTGTGTTAGTTTTAGTTGTACAGTAAAATGATTCAGTTATACATATTTTTTTCAGATCTTTTCTCATGTACGTTGTTACAGAATATTGAGTAGAATTTCCTGTGCTATACAATAGGTCCTTGTTGGTTATCTATTTTATACGTAGTAATGTATATATGTTACTCCCAAAATCCTAATTTATCCCTTCCCTTTCCCCCTTTGGTAATCATACATTTGTTTTCTATGTCTGTGAGTCTGTGTTTTGTAAATAAGTTCATTTGTATCATTTTTTAGATTCAACATATATGTGATATCATATATTTATCGTTCAAAATAATTTAAAGGAAACATTCCTTAGCTATGCAGGCCAATGATAGACTCTAGGCACAGTCATTTAAAAAATTCGTATGGTTAAAAATCTAAAGCTGAGTGTCGTGAAAGACCCTTAACTTTGCTAGGCCTTCTCTTCATAAGCTGGGCATGAAATCATCTGTCTTATAGAAAGTTTGTGAGGATTAAATGAGCTTATTATTGTAAAGCCCTAGGCATAGTGTCTGGCACATAGCAAATGCCTAATAAATTATAAATATTATTAATATTACTTATCTATTATGAATTTGTTACTTTAATTTTTCTCTTTTAAAAGAAGTTTTCTGGGGTTCCCCCCTTTCCTATTGCTTGTGATTAATGGATCCTTTACATTGCTGCTTGTGTGTGTTCGGTCGCTAAGTTGTATCCGACTCTTTGGGACCCCGTGGACTGCAGCCCACCAGGCTCAGACTGTGTCCATGGGATTTCCTAAACAAGAATACTGGAGGGGGTTGCCACTTCCTTCTCCTGCTTAGACTTAGGTAAAATTGTGAATTTGGTGGAGTTGGGCTCCCCTTCCAGCACACCTTATTCCCCCCACCCGCCAGCACCCCTTAAAGTCCCTATTCTTGGAGATTTTGGTCATGGCCAGCTTTCACCGCAGCTCCTCTGAAGATGTGGCAGATACTGGCTTAAAGAGCTCAGAGAAGGCAGCTCAAAGTAGATGAAAAGAATGGCGCTGGGACTGCTGAGGTCTTGGTTCACTGTCTTTGTCCAAGATAACTCAAACTTCCTTTAGACCCCAAACCCACCCCTATGAATGTTGGGAAGATCGACTTATAAGTGCAAGGGCTTTTGGAGAAGGTTATTCAGACAGTAGTTATCATGAAACCGCATCTTTCAAACCCAGTTCAACCTTCTTCCTTTACAAAACTGTAGCTGACAGAAGGCTGCCCCAGCCCCCCTCTCCTACCCCAGAAAGAGCTAATCATACTCATTCTTGAGTTCCCACTGTACATACCTCTATCATAGCATCTGTCTGTTGGCCTTAGAGATGCATTAGATGTTATTTTTTTGTTGTTTTAAATTTTCAAAACACTGTGATTTTAACACTCATAGAACAAGCAGAAGTAACATTGAATCACATTTCAAATTGGTATAACTTTATTTGTACATGTCATATTTGACCATGTTTCCAGTAATCTCAAACTATTCTTTTTTCTGCTGATATGTTAAAACACTAAGCAGATGAAATAATTTCAGCACTGAGCATGTTGTAATGTGGAGGGGAAGAGGTCATATCTCCTGAGGGACCTCCTGGAGGTTGCAAGACCTTGTGGGTTTTGCTCTGAATACCCTGTGTCTAGTATCTGACACCCAGCAGGGGCATGACAACAGTTGAGTAAAACAGTTGAAAGAAAATTCTTTAATAGGGACTCAGGAGGACCCCAAACCTTCAAGGTCTAAGTGAATCTCATAACAGCAAAGATTCAGATTCCTTAATAGGAGCTGAGGACTCTACTAGGGTTCCCCAGAGCTCCAAAATTACGCTGTTTAGTGCATGGTCACTCAGCATTTTGTACTCTTCCATACACTAAAGTGTGTGACTTCTTTTCATTGCAATCGTTTGCTTCCTATATAGACAGTAACTCTAAAAAGCACTCCTTGTCATCATATATCCATGATAGCAAGTCTTCTTTTTAAAAAGATAACAAAAATTAAAAAAAAACCTGTATAGAGTTCTTTCTGTGTTTAGACAAACATTCTAACTCTAATGAACTTGGTTTGTTTTGACGTGTGTTATGATTTTATCCTACATAGTGTTCAAATGAACCAAGCTCTTCCTGTGTTTTCTTGCTTTGTTTAACCCCAGTTGTCCCAACTTAAATAACATGGGTTCCAGTCTTCTTTGAATTTTTTACCTGGCTTTATAATAAAGCTTGTAGTTGGTCCTCAGTATCTGGATTACAGTGGAGGGGACAGAATTGGACTTCAGTTTTATGATTCTTTTAACCTTGGCCAGTGGAAGCTTTCTTTAGCTTCCTGTGTAGTCAGCAATTTAAAGTTGCGCTATCCATAGAAATCACACTGCATCGTGGGCTTGTCCTAAGAAGTTCTGAGTCAGTAGAGGAGTGAGCTGGGGAGGCTCTGAGGTAAAGGGACCTGAGGACCGCCCCTGCTGCTTCACTGAGAGGTGAAGTGAAAGTGAAAATCGCTCAGTCGTGTCCGACTCTTTGCGACCCCATGGACCACACAGTGCATGGGATTCTCCAGGCCAGAATACTGGTAGCCTTTCCCTTCTCCAGGGGATCTTCCCAACCCAGGAACTGAGCCCAGGTCTCCTGCATTGCAGGCAGATTCTTTACCAACAGAGCCACAAGGGAAGCTGAGAGGTGAAGAGGCTCATTATACCCAATCCTTAATGCTTTGTGTGCAGAAAGAGCTGCATAAATCCCAAATGTTGGCAGCAGAGGACATGTTTGGCATGAAAGAGCATTTACTTTCTTCTTTGACCAGGAAAGAAATAAAAATTATCGTTTCCTTCCTTTTCTTTCAGAGAGTAGTCAGTCTAGGAGAACTGTTTTGAGAATTTTGTCTTCCACATTATAAATCTACATCATCAGAGATGTGACTTGAATATCACAAATTCTTTTTCCTGTTAAGATAAGAGATGGACACATGTATGTCGGAGCCTCACCCCAGCGCCTCACCTGGGTCAGCCTTCTCCCTCTGCGCTCTCAGTGCTCTTAGCCTCTGACCAGTTTCTCACGTCTGTCCTGTGTCCTTGGCATTCTTGTTGCATAGAGCGGTGTCTCCTTTACTAGCTAACTGTCTCTGCTGAGGAGTCACGGCTCACCTGTTTGTACAGTTGGTTACTAATAAATATGAAACTCCTGGAGTTTGCATGATTCCTACTTTTCATAATGCATAAGAGTGGACTCAAGGTCATCCCTATCACATGGGCACTCTCACTTGCTTGCACTGCATTGGGAAGAGCCCTGAGTGTGCCCGGGGGACTGCACTGGGAATGAGACTGTCATCTGTCATGTGTTGTGGGAAAGGAGGTGGGGGGAGGTTGAAAAGCGCAGCATTAGAGAATAAGCTCTTTAATCAGAATGTCTGTGTCTGACTAATTTTGTAGCCCACATCAGTGTGATGCCTCTCACAGTATGAGCTCAATATGTTTCCTGGGTGAATTGACAATGCAACCCAGTGGGTTAATACATTCCAGGAACCTTTATTCTGAAGAAAGGGGAAAAGTAGGCATTTTGGAGTTGCTTTAGCATCTTATTTCAAAAAAGTGTATTTCCTTCTTAGGAATGGCTTATTTCAGGTAGAAACTGAGCCACACTTTTGTACACTGCCCACCAGTCCCACTGTCCGGAACCATCAGGTACAAGGGTACCTTTCATAACCCACCATCACAGTATCAGGCCTCGTCTGTTTCTGCCTAGGTAGTTCTGGTGCAATTATCAGAAGTTATTACCCTTAAGTCTCACCTATTCTGAAGGAATACATGGCCGATGCTGTCATCCGAAGACTAAGAAATATTTGTCTAGACGTTTGATCCAATCTGTATTTTTATTTAATGTGTAATTGGCGAGAAAATAGCAAAGACAAATTTAAATGCTTGCATCTCTAACCTTGTCACAGTGTCTGAGCATTCATTCATCATCATTATCTTGGATTCCTGCAGCCAGCAGACTTCATAGGAAAGCAGGCACTGAAACAGATTAAAGCCAAGGGGCTGAAACGGAGACTGGTCTGCCTCACCTTGGCAACGGACGATGTTGATCCGGAGGGAAATGAAAGCATCTGGTATGATGGCAAGGTGAGTGCTGAAGCCCCATAGTGAGGGGCCACCACAGTGTTTCTGCAGCAGAAACTCCTTGTCTGTGCTTCTGTTTACAGTTTTTTTGCTAGGTATCTACTGTTGTTGAGATGACACTCTTTTAGATTCTGAATTGACAGTCAAGAGACAGAGATTACTTAACTGAAAGGAAAATGTGAAATGTTGTTCATTTTGGAAAACATCATGTTCTATATGTTTTAATGAAAGACAATAAACTGCAAGACTTGAATACACTGGACAATGAGGAAGGTACGATTTAGAAGCTTAGGAGGTAAAATGACCTATTGACTTGCCACACCTGTATCAGTGAATACAAGAGTAAGATTTTATAAAGAACTTAGTGTTCTGACTTAGCTTCTCTGGGATCTTTCAGAAGGAGGCAATTCTGACCTCAGCACATTAACAGAAAAAAAATTCAAATTTAAATTTTTATGACAAGGGAGGGTAGAACCTTAGAAAGTAAAGTGGAAATCTTTCAGTTCTTCAGGAGTTAGATCTTCTTCTCCCTTTGGGATGCTACATTTCATTCTTTCTCTTGGTAAGGCTAGAGTTAGATAGCTTATCAACAGAACTTCACTTCCTCCCTCTTTTATTACTATTTATAAAACCCATTTTGGCTCAGCATTTTGCTGTGTTTTACCTGGTGTTGCCAGACAGTGTAAAGAATCTGCTTGCAATGTAGAAGATGCAGTTTGATCCCTAGGTCAGGACGATCCCCTGGAGAAGGAAATAGCAATCCACTCCAGTGTTCTTGTCTGGAAAATTCCATGGACAGAGGAGCCTGGTGTGCTACAGTCCATGGGGCCGCAATGAGTTGGACACGTCTTGGTGACTAAGCAACAAACAACAACAACCACAAAAAACAACAACCAGACAGCGGTTATCAGGCAGGGACAGTGTGGCAACGAAAGGGCCTTTAAGACTCATCTAGCAGCTGTTCTGTATTGAGCAGGGTCTGCTTGGCCAACACCCACAGATTCAGAAATTCTGTGCTAAAGTGTTTTCTCATGCATTGCAGCCTACTTAATATTTGTTTCCATTTTCCCATCAGTTCAGTGACAAAAAGCACTGGTGGTGGGGAGAGCCAGTGGGATCAAATCTTAACTTTCAATTTATTAAGGAAATGGCATCTGGGCTAAGGGGTCACTTTGACATGGAGCTAACATGTGTAGATTTCCTACGTGCTGGATATTTTTCATTTCATCCCATTTACTTTTATAACTATCCTCTCAGATATATATGATCGTTCCCATTTAAAGATGAGGCTTTGGGATTCAAAGAGATTAAGCAACTTGCTTGAGGTCACACACTATGACATGTGGTTGGCAGAGCTGATTTCTGACCCGGGTACAGTTGGACTTAAAATTGCTTATCCTCTCTTCTAAGCCATGTTGAATTCCCCCATTTTCTCCCTTCTCTGTCTTTTATGGCTCCTGTATTCTCCCAAGCACTTCATTGTGTGCCCACAGTTCTTGCACATCTCAGTAACAGGTGGATGTCATAATTGATACTATGAAACCAGTAGATCTTTTCTGAGATCTGAAGCTTTATCTCAAATGCCTCAGTTTCAACTGTGTTGAGTTTGCTCTTCAGTTTGTACCATACTTACTCTTAACGCACAGTCTCCACTTCGTCTTTCTGTTCCAGATCCATAGTTCAGTCCTCTTTTCTTAACATGTTCTTTTTCTGGCTTTAGACTTGCCCATGATTTCCACTGAAAATCTCTCTGCCATTAGCTAACTGCATGAGTCTCTCTGTGTCTCGGTGTTCTTATCTGTAAAATGAAGCCACTGAGTGTGATAATGTCTAAAGTTCTTCCTGCCTCTAACTAATTTTTCCCTTGTCACTATATTTCGTCCCCCACCTTTGAATTTGTTCCCCCCACCCTGTCTTTGAATTTGTTCTACATTTTTCACTCTATTGTCATTCAACTTTCTTGGTCTTCTGATATGGTCCACACCCATCCTTCTGGCTGTTTCACTTGGCCTTGGAATGAAGGACAGATTATGTTGTAACACTCTGTATGCAACCCTACCACTGACCAGGATCCATTGACAGATTTCTAGTCATCTTAAATGTGACCATACCCAAGTTAAAAAAACTGGAATCCTGTACCTTAAACTTATACAATGTTGTATGTTAATGATAGCACAACAAATCTGGGGGGAAAAGAAAAACCCTGGGAACCCAAGTTCTATTTTTAAATTTTATTTCCTTCACCCTCTCTGTGAGCTGAATTATCTTGTTATATTTTTCATCTTTTTCATCTTTCCATTACCTGCCGTCTGTTTATAGAGCTGCCAATCCAATTGCAATTTTAGTTATTAATAGTATTTCTCAGGGACTCCCCTGCTGGTGGAAATCTTGGGCAAATCTGAAACCAGGGACTTTCCTGATGGTTAAGACATTGCCTCCCAAGGCAAGGGTCGTGGGTTCGATCCCTGGTCAGGGAGCTAAGATCCCACGTGCTACGTGGCCAAAAAAGCAAGACATAAAACAGAAGCAATATTGTAGCAGATTCAAAAAAGACTTTGCAAAAATATTTTTAAAATACTTCTCTTAAATTTCCTGATACCAGCTTGTCTGTTCTTTGATGCTTAAATCATTTTATCATGGGGGTGACCCTCTTTGACCTACTTTATACCCTAGAATGATATGAAATCTTTTTTTGATTTTTATTTCCTGACTTTATCTGGACTTATACTCCCTTTGGTATTTGATATTATATTCTTGCGGGTAGATATTTGCAATGCGAGCAATGGGATTAATTGCTAGCATTGCAAATATCATTAATTTGTTTGTTCAACAAATCTGAATGTCTACTAAAGTGACAGCAATATTCTAGGTACTAAGGATGCAGCAGTGAACAAATCAGACAATCACTGCTCCCATGGAGCTTATGTTGTAGGGAGGGGGAGAGACAAACAAGGAACATTAAATAAAATAAATAGCATGTCAGAAGGTGATGAGTACTTTGGGGAGATGTTAAGTCTTATTGGGAGATGGCAGTGCTGGAGGAATGGATTATGATTTTAAGTAAGGTTTCATTTTTAAAAATCAAGGCATGAGTATGCATGCTGCTGCTGCTGCTGCTAAGTCGCTCCAGTCGTGTCTGACTCTGTGCGACCCCATAGACGGCAGCCCACCAGGCTCTTCTGTCTCTGGGATTCTCCAGACAAGAATACTGGAGTGGGTTGCCATTTCCTTCTCCAAGAGTATGCATGAGAAGGATTTTAATTAGTTAAAAAAAACAAAAAAAAAAACACAGCTTTGCTGGGAAGTAAGTTTTGAAGAAAAACTTTTTGATAAGGAAGTTGGGAGAGTTTAGAAAGTCTTTTTTTTTCATTATTAATAAACTAAAACACACAGGGATAGCCAAATAAATATATCATCCAATTTAAATTATGTTCTCTCTTTCAAAGACTATTTACCATGTTCTCTTCTCTATGTCTGTTAGAGGCATCTGTAAGTCTAATAATTAAGAAAAGAATGAGACAAGGCTAAAAATAAATGAAGCTTGTTTATGTTGGTAAAAAGAAGGCCGACATTTGATTTCACAAAGAATATAAAACTCTATTAGGCAGAGGGTGAAGACAAGTTGTTCTCATGATTCACTGAGCAAAATGAAGCAATGAATTTAATTGAATTTGGAAAATGTTAAAGTAGAACAATATAAAATTTATGCTCGGGAAAACCTTTCCCTGGAGACATAGTAATAAGATCAAAGGAAAGACCAGAGTTCTAAAATACTCTGAGCTACCAATTCCTGGATTAGAGAGAAATTAAGGGAGAAATAAAAGTAATCATACAGAAAGTGACACATTCAATAAATATTTTAAGAATAGCATTCTCAAAATAAACATGCTATTTAAGTTACTAATGCAGAAATAACTGCCAGATGAGTTACTGCTGGATTTTAAGAGATGGGGAGACCTGAGGAAATGGGGCACGCAATCTCTGAAGAGGGATTGTGGGTTTTTTATCCAGTGAGTTAGGGAATTTGGCCCAGAGATTCACTTAGAATTCTTCCTGTTTTCTTAAGATGCCCAAGAAAACCAGGTTAACTTTCCCAGAGTTCCAAACACAGATCTCTGTTTTAGAGACTTGGAAGTGAAACCAAAGTTATTAGTATCTTTCAAAAAGTAATGATTAGAACTCCAACTACCTTGACCCAAATCCCAGCTTTATATCATGGAACATGGAACTCTAATCTAGAGCAGAAAAACCATTTTGAAACATATGTGTTATTTCAGAAATACCTTAGCAGCTAATGATCTACCAGAGAGAAGCTTTTACTAATGAATGCATTCACTTTATAAATCACCATAATAAGTTCAGAAATTATATGGAGAGCTTCTGATTTGGGGTTTCAATGAGATAATTAAAAACTGAGGCTGCAGAGACAGGAACCTGTATTTAATGTCATAAACGTGTAAGCATCTAAAAGACTAGAAATGCTGTGACATGACTCTTGCCTATTGTGGGCCCCATGCTGAGGCAGCTAAAACATCACCAGGCTGCTTCATGCTCACGGATGTTTTCAAGCACCAGCTATACACAGCCACTGTGCTAGGCAGTGAGGCTGTGAGGATTCGTGTGGCATTGTGTAGCCAGAAGCTATTTTGAGTTGGGCTATATATCGTATTTTGCTTTTGTTGTCTTACTTTTAAGATATGTGGCATTTAAATCTGTATTGCACTGTTTGGGCATTTTACTCTTTTTCTTGCCTCTAGAGCTAAAGAAGATAAAGTTAACATTTATTTAAGTGCCTGGCAGTTATCAGGAATTGTTAAATGCTCTATATATTCATATGGGCTTCCCTGGTGGCTCAGCTGGTAAAGAATCCACCTGCAATGCGGGAGACCTGGGTTCGATCCCTGGGTTGGGAAGATCCCCTGGAGGAGGACATGGCAACCCATGCCGGTATTCTTGCCTGGAGGTTCCCCATGGACAGAGGAGGCTGGTGGGCTACAGTCCATGGGGTCCCAAAGAGTCGGACATGGCTGAGCAACTAAGCAAAACAACAAAGATATTTATATAGAAGATTCACTTTACATTGACTGTTGATATACTAACAGAGTTTAATTCAGCTCTTCTGACAGGTCATTTCCTAAATGCTAACAGGAACAGTTGGCTAGGTTTGCTTTAGGATTTTTAGGTTTTTTTCTCCTTTCTATCTATTATTGCCATGCTAGTTTGATGGAAGAGAATTTTTCAAAGTTTAAAATGGAAATATGTCATTCTTCCTATCAAATCACTTGGCATGAAACTGAGTAAAATAAATAGATATATATTCTGAGAAATGTTTTTCATAATTTTAAACTTTCACTAATCTTCTCAAAAAAGTGAAGTTTTTCTCCTGGTGTAACCCTCACAGACAGCATATCATAAAGCTTTGTAAGTTGAACATATCTTTTGAGAGTTTTCATCTAAAGAGGAAGCACAGTTCAGTTCAGTCGCTCAGTCGTGTCTGACTCTTTGCGACCCCATGAACCAAAACACCAGGCCAGGCCTCCCTGTCCATCACCATCTCCCGGAGTCCACCCACACCCGAGTCCATCGAGTCGGTGATGCCGTCCAGCCATCTCATCCTCGCTGTGACCAAGATGCCGTGGGCGGTGGGGCCTTGTTTTTCAGGTGGTGGGCAACACGACCTCCGGGAGCTATAGTTACCGCATCCAGAAGAGTCTGGCTTTTGCATACGTCCCTGTAGAGCTCAGTAAAGTGGGACAACAAGTTGAAGTTGAACTATTGGGCAAAAATTACCCTGCAGTTGTCATACAAGAACCCTTAGTGTTGACAGAACCAACCAGAAGCCGGCTTCAAAAAACAGGTGGAAACGACAAAATTTGAAAAGACTTTGAAGAGGCAAATGAATTAGGGTTGCAATATGCTTGTACTCAGAATTATAACTGGTTGGCTGGGGAATGCGGAAACCAAAAATTTATTTCAAGATCATTGAAATCTAGATTAAGAATACTAAAACCTTTCTCTTGTTTTCTAAGGAAGATAGAATAAGGATGAATGATTTACATTGTTTCAAATGAAGATACTTGAAATCAATGTTTTTGTTATCCTATATTGTTGTTTATAAAACTCCATTAGCAAAATATTTGTTTGCTAACACACAACTGAAGTAGAAAACATTATATAATTTTAGAAGCATTTGCATATGGTTCTTGTTAGCTGAAAACAAATTATGTTTCACATAAAAACAAATCCAGTATTGATAGATTTACTTCATTGAAAAATACTCGTTGAATAAGAGATCATTTTAATTTTTCATCATGTGTCTAGGAAGAAAACAGTAAAATTTAATATTGGTATGTGTAACATTTTTATTCAGTTCCTTGACATATTTACTTTCTTAATGACTGCCCTGAAGGCAGTTTTATGGGACATCATTTTTGTCCTTTCAAAGGTTGTTTTAGAAGAGAAATTGCAAAAAAGAACAGAGTCTTCCAAAGGAAGTGGTACTTGTAAACCTTCTGAGATGAAGCTGAAAAATAGATAGATTGTGCCAGGACAAACACAGCTTGAATACTGAACACCTCTCTTTGGGAAAGAATTAATGCAGGTTGACATTACATTGTGTCCTTCTGGATACCATTTCACAAAGAGTTGACAAAGCAGGTCAAATAAGAGCTTCAGAGCTGACAGGATTGCCCTTACCACTGTGTATAGCAAGAAAAAAAGTCATTTAGAAATAATTCTTTGATACACCTTTTGAAAGTATTTGCATTTAGTTGAATAAATCAAACTTTTCAAAAAAAGGTAGTTTGTCATTTATCATTTGTTCTGTACACACATTTGCTACCTAGGAAAAGTTCAATAAATGTGTATTAAAGAAAGCTGAATGTGAAGCATGGTAAGATTCTGTAGTTAGATTTGAAAATAATTTCTTAACTTGTAAGTTTTGAAAATGTGCCAAATGTACATGTAAATTTTTATAAAAGTAGTCATGTATTGGAACTCTTCAACATGCTATTCATTTATCTTTGGTATCTCCTCTTCCATAAGAAATGAAGAAAATCCCTTTGAAAACACACATTTTCTAATTATCAAGAGTATTATCCAGACGCTTTCTCTCAGCTCTGATATAGGTATAGGTATTTCTCATTCTTTGCCTTTCTGTAGCCTAATTGCTAATTGTGTTAAAACTAATGAAACAATTGAAAAAATATAATACTACATCAGTAGTACAATTTAATAGTTACCTAAGTTGTAACTTTTCAGTGACTAATTACTGAAAAATTATTTACATAAAATATTATGATATCAGACTCTAATCAAAGGAACAGTACCTGGAAGGAGAAGGCAATTGACTATGCAAAAACAAAGTCCAAAAAAATGGTCATTTTTTTTTTAATAAAATTCAAATTTCAAAGAATGCCAGGAGAAACAACAAAAGATTCTGATCTTACATTGCTAGAAGAAATCAGTAAAGCAGTATTTGAATGTCTTCATCTTTTTCACCAAAAATTGGGCACTTGCTCTAAATCAATAGATAGAACAATGTCAAAGTTTGTTGTCAGCCATTTTCTCTAATTTTTAGCAGATGAAGAAAAACTTCAGAAATGTTTTACTGTATGTAATATAAATGTATGATGAATTTTCTGATGAAGATATTTTAGTGGAAATTTTTAAACACAGACATGTTTGAAAGCCACTATAAATGCTCCCAAAGCACCAAAGACAGTATTGCAATTCCTGGAGTTTGTTGTGAAAGATTTTTATGAATTTCTGCCAAACTTGTACATCTGTTGCTCATGTAAAAGAAAATTAAAGGCTTAAAAAATATTCTTCAATCAACTTTGCAAAGATAACTGGACAAATCTGGGCATACTGCCTGGTAAACATTAATATGTGAAGAAGAAAAAAATTCAGTGAAATCACTACAAAGCTTAAAAAAGAAAAGGTTTATTATTCACAAGTAGCAGACCAATTTGTGAGTATAAATATTCTCCTTTTTCAAAACTAATATAGTTTAAAAATATTAATTTCTTTTTTATACTATAGCATTTATTTCTATTTTTCTTATTACTGGCCTGACTATATATTCAAAGTTTAATAGAATTTTTTTATCCTTTGTATTTTTTTCCTGGTAGTTATTATTCATTTCATTATTATTACTAAAAATAATTGTATGGGACTTCCCTAGTGGCTCAGACAGTAAAGCGTCTGCCTACAATGCAGGAGACCTGGGTTCAATCCCTGGGTCAGGAAGATCTCCTGGAGGGAAGTAAATGGCAACCTACTCCAGTATTCTTGCCTGGAAAATCCCATGGACGGAGGAGCCTGGTGGGCTACAGTCCATGGGGTCACAAAGGGTTGGACACGACTGAGCGACTTCACTTTCACTATTCATTTCATTATTATTACTAAAAATAATTGTATAATGTAAAAGAGGGAGAGAATCACTAAAAAATGGTCATCCAGGCTGGCTTCTTCTCTCATGACTGGCACCTATCTAAGACTGATGGCAACACCTTGGGCTGGCAAGGCACCTGTCTCCATGTGGCCTCACAATGTGATTATCTTGCCAGGTAGTCCAAAGGAGGGAACTTAACATGGAAAACCAGTGAGAGATGCCAGCTGCCAAGCTGACACTATGGCTCACAGAGGTTGGAGCTGCTAGTGGGAGCTGGAACCATAGAAAAGATATATCCATGCCAGTAACATCCTGTTTCTTGACCAGAGAGGTGGTTACTTGAGGCTGTTCACTTTGTGAGAATTCATTGACCTATATACACTTCTGTGCACTGTCTTAAGCACACAGAAAATGCTATGTCAAAATCTTTTCATACAAATGGTACTATTTTCCACTCTCTACTCTAGTTGGTTTTGAGGAGGTGATAAGCAACAAGCAGGATAAGGAAGTCAAAGGAGTCAATTTGAGTTGGCCATAGCAGTTTTTAATCAGATTCTCAATTTCAGACACTGGGAGAATTTTCAGAGATAAATGAAATATCTCTTCTTTTTTTTAAAAACTGATCCTCTTCTTCTCAGTACACATACTTACACTAACACTCAAAACAAAATCAACAGTAAATGGAAGATACTTCTTAGAGAGAATTACCTTCCTACATGCTTGTAAGCTTGATGATTCTTAATGCCTTGACAGTGGTTAGCACTGATAGAGGTTAATGCATATAACTGATGCATGTAACTACTGGCAACTTAAACTCATCTCCAAGTTTAAAATATGACCTTATAGGCCTTTAAGAAGACTCTGACCCCCTCTGCTTCCCTTGTGGCTCAGCTGGTAAAGAATCCACTTGCAATGCAGGAGACCTGGGTTTGATCCCTGGGTTGGGAAGATCCCCTGGAGAAGGAAAAGGCTACCCACTCCAGTATTCTAGCTTGGAGAATTCCATGGAGTCCATGGGGGTCACAAAAAGTCAGACATGACTCAGAGACTTTCACTTCACTTGACCCCCTCACTTAGATATGGTAGGAACAAACCCCATCCCAAGTCAATTTTCAAAACTAAATATATTTTGAAAATAGTTTAATAGCTAAACACCTAAATTGACAAAGTTTGTCTATTCTTTCTGATGTTCAAGTCTATCTCCTTCTGAACTATTCAAGGTAGTAATGGGGCAATGAGTAACGCCAACCACAATTTACCACACTTGGTTAGTAAACTTCAGTTTTTCTCTCTGAAGAAAGGCCTCTTGCCATTCTTATCTCTATCCCACTGGTTAAACCGTTAGAGAAACATGTTTAAAGCTGTTCAGCCTTTGGACGCGATATTTATCATATCCAGACGCACTGAAACCAAACAGGTTGGGATAAGCATTGAACAGAGACTTCATGACTTCTGAGCATAGCTTTTAGCCCATTGGAACCATGACAAGGACCCAAGACTCTGCAAACCATAGAAATAAAGAAGCACAGCAAAATCATCTACGTGATTTTCTCAGTGCACGGCCTGTGGGCTTTATAGCCCTGGTCATGGGGCGTATTTATTCTTGGCACTCTGTCCTAACTTAAAATGCATTTTACTTTTTGTTTAAATATAAATTATGTTACTACCAAATTATTAATAATAATAATAGGAACAGATAATACGTGCTCAGGGTTTAAAATGTAGATGTAAAGGGTATATTGTGAAAGTTAGTTTTCCTCCTCTCCCTCTCCAGGGTCAACTGCCTATCAGGAGACAACCAATGTTATCATTTCTTCTATATCCTTTCTGAGATTCTCTATAAGTATGTAAGCATTAATCTCTTTCAACATGTGAGTATGTGTGTGTGTGTGTGTGTGTGTGTACACACATTTATACACGTAATTTTATTGTTGTTCAGTCGCTGAGTCATGTCCGACTTTTCGTGACCAAATGGACTGCAGCATGCCAGGCTTCTGGGTCCCTCACCATCTCCCAGAGTTTGCCTAAGCTCATGTCCATTGAATTGGTGATGCTATCCAACCATACATGTAATTTTAAGCAAATTAAAACATACCAAGCATAATGTTCTTTGCCAAACTTAAAAAAAATAACAGTATATCTTGGAGATTATTCCATATCATCCCTTTAAATGATAGCTTAGTGTCTCATAATTATTTTGACCAGGCCTAGCTATTTACCTTTTCTAATAAAAATAACCTAGATAGCATATTTCTAATAAAAATAACCTAGATAGCATATTAAAAAGCAGAGACATTACTTTGCCAACAAAGGTCCGTCTGGTCAAGGCTATGGTTTTTCCAGTGGTCATGTATGGATGTGAGAGTTGGAATGTGAAGAAAACTGAGCGCCGAAAAATTGATGCTTTTGAACTGTGGTGTTGGAGAAGACTCTTGAGAGTCCCTTGGACTGCAAGGAGGTCCATCCTAAAGGAGATCAGTCCTGGGTGTTCATTGGAAGGACTGATGCTGAAGCTGAAACTCCAGTACTTTGGCCACCTCATGTGAAGAGTTGACTCATTGGAAAAGACCCTGATGCTGGGAGGGATTGGGTGCAGGAGGAGAAGGGGGAGACAGAGGATGAGATGGCTAGATGGCATCACCGACTCGATGGGCATGAGTTTGAGTAAACTCCGGGAGTTGGTGATGGACAGGGAGGCCTGGCGTGCTGCGATTCATGGGGCAGCAGAGTCGGACGTGACTGAGGGACTGAACTGAACTGGATAAAAATAAGGCTAAAATGAATATCTTGATGCATATGATATTTCTCACACAGAATATATCTGGAGGATAAATTCCTACAACTGGGATTGCTGGATTAAAGTGTATGTACATTTTGATAGATATGCAAAATTGTTCCCTATAGGGGTTATGCCAAATTTCACTTCTGTGATTCATATATGAGGGCTTGTTTTACCCAAAATAGTTAAGTTCTCACTAGTATCAGTGGTATACTATTGAAATTTCAATTCGTATTTCTCCTTTGAGTGAGGTTAAACATATATTCATATATTTAATACCCACTTACATTTCCTTTTCTGTAAACTATTAGGTTCCTATATTTTGCCTATTTAAAAGTGGATGTTGATCTTTTTCTTACTGACTTTAGGCGTTAAAAGATTTTAAAGTATGGGCTAAATAGGTTTTGTGTGGGTTAGAATGTAAATCAGGTGTCTCTAATATCTTTTCTATGTAAAAAATATATCCCAAGTTCCAAGCACCTCATCTACCGAACAATTAACTTTAATACCTATTTGTGAGTTGGGAGCTGCCTTTCTTTCAGTCCTAATTTTTGCATTTTCAAGCTGATTGGAATGATTTTTTATCTATATTATTTTATGTGCTTATGTAGTGGGGAAACCCCAAAAAAATCAATGATTAGATTAACTCAAACAATAAAATATTTATTTGGCAGAGTATAAATTACCATATAGAAGTCAGTAGCCTTCATATCCACAAATAATAACCAGTTACAAGATAGAAGAAAAGTTAAAGAAAGCCCCATTTCAGTAGCAACAGAAAAGATAAAATACTTAGGCATAAATTTAACAAGGAAAGTACAAAGTCAATATGAGGAAAATTTTAAAACACTTCTAAAAGACACAAATGTAGATCTTAATAAATGAAAGATACCTTTTATTTTAGATAGGCAACTTCATATAAAGATTTAAGCTGTCCTTAATTTATAAATTTAATGCAATTCCAATAAAATACCAACAAACAGGTTGATATTAAAGTTTATATAAAATATGCAGGAATAGTCAGAAAAATATTAAAAATTAAAAGCTCTGAGGAGTCACTGTCCCCATCACTCATTAAAACATACTGTAAAGCCTCTATAGCTGAATCCGTGTGGTATTGAGTTCATAAGTCAACAGATAGGACAGTGGAATAGAAAGCCCAGAAATAGACCCACACATAAGGCGGACTCTTTACCAGCTGAGCCACAAGGGAAGCCCAAGAAGACTGGATGGGGTAGCCTATCCCTTCTCCAGCAGATCTTACCAACCCAGGAATCGAACCAGGGTCTCCTGCATTGCAGGCAGATTCTTTACCAACTGAGCTATCAGGGAAGCCCATGTGGAAATCAAGCATGTAATAAAGCTTGCATCTCATATCACTATGAACAGTGGCGGGAAAACTGAGTAACCATTTGGAAAAAGATAAAATTAGATCCTTATTTCACATCATACATAAATATAAATGCCAATGGGTCAGGGATCTAAATGTAAAACTGAATACAAGTACTAGACAAAAATATGAGTGCATTTGACTTTAACATTAGTGTAAGGAAAATCTAACTATGACTCAAATCCAGATGCAATACAACAGAAAAATATTGATAAATTTGTCTGCATAAAAATAACGTTGGCATGTCAAAAAAATGCTATAGCAAAATATTTGACAGTGGACAAACTGGGAGAAAATATTTGTGATGTCAATCACAAAGAGGTAATATATCTAATAAAGAACTCTAAAATGACAGGGAAATGACCAAAAACCCAATTGAAACTGACATGGACAGTTCAAAAAATAATGTAAAAATGTCCCTTCAACATAAGAAAAGATTTTTAACCTTACTCATAATAAGAGAAATACAAAAAACAAGCACAAACTATACTGAGGTACCATTTTTCTTATCAGATTGGCAAAAATTAAAAGTCTAGTATTTTTTTTAATGACTGGTGATAGTGAAAATTAATACAACCCATATACATACAGAAAAGGGGAAAATAGAATTGGAGGTATTCACTTGAACTCGTGGTTTTATACTTATACACATGTATCTATATAATGCATGTATGTAAATACATAAATGGGGGCTTGCCTCGTGGCTCAGATGGTAAAGAGACTGCCTGTGGTGCAGGAGACTCGGGTTTGATCCCTGGGTCGGGAAGATCCTCTGGAGAAGGAAATGGCAAAGAGGTAATATATCTAATATATAAAGAACTCTTTAAAATGACGGGGGAATGACCAAAAACCCAATTGAAACTGACATGGACTGTTCACAAAAATAATGTAATAATGTCCCTTCGACATAAGAAAAGATTTTTAACCTTACTCATAATAAGAGAAATACAAAAATAAACACAAACTATACTGAGGTACCATTTTTCTTACTGGCAAAAATTAAAAGCATAGTATAGTATTTTTTTTAATGACTGGTGATAGTGAAAATTATACAACCCATATACATATGGAAAAGGGGAAAATAGAAAGGGAGGTACTCACTATGAACTCACACTTAAGGTATGTGTATATGTGTACACATATCTCTGGCTTCTATCTTTAGTGAGAGATCCTACAAGCAGAGACAGCCTGGTAACAATGAGTACACCTACAGCACAAATCTTGGGATTTTTTTTTCAGGTAGGAATACTGGAGTGGGTTGCCATTTGCCTTTCCCAGGGGATCTTCCTGACCCAGGGATCAAAACCACATTTCCCATGTCTCCTGCCCGTGACGCTGCATTGCAGGTGATTCTTAACTTGCTGAACCATCAGGGAAACCCTTCTAGAAGCCATCCTCCACTAAAAGGCATCAGGGTTCCTTGGAGAAGTGGGTGACTCCAGGGTTGGGGAAGGAAGAATATAAGATAAATCTAGAATATCTTGTAAAAAGTAAGGGAGTACTCAAGGATTAAAGAGGCATGCTGAAAGGACACCGGAGCCAAACTGAAGGGATACCCACTGGCCAAATCAGAGGACGTCTGAGCACTGAAATAATTAAAGTGTTATAGCATACTGCCTAAAATAAGAATCTATGAGTTCATAGTGATATAAATAAATAAATGGGGAAGAACATAAAATTCTTCCTTACAGTAGAAAGACAACTGGTGATTATAGAAAGAATGACGGAATTAGGAAATCACCAATAGGCAGCCATCCTAATGTTGACTGACGTAAGAAGTATTGGGGGTGCTAAAACTACTAAGCAAATGTTTTAGGAATGACAGAATATATACATATTCTCAAAGTATTTCCCCCCAAATAACTACTAATTACAAAGGGGAAAATAGTAACTTTACAGGGAAGAAATGGCCACCTTAACAAAGTTCTCAAATAATAAAGCAACTCAGCATGTGCTTCTTAGTAAGAAGCATCAAGAATGCAACATCATTTTTTTACAATATTTCTGCACAAACCTGAGTCTAATCATTAGGAAACAACAGACTAACTCCAATTAAGAAAATTTATAATAACTAGCCAGTACTGTACATCACAGATGTTCAATATACAGATGAAAAATAGAATTAACTCTTTTTCATTAACTCAGGTACACATTTCCAGAGCAATATTAACATAAGCTTGTTCCCATCAGGACATGGGAAGGCTCAGTGCAAGTTTAGTAGTTTCTAGAGCAGTTGGTCAAAGGAGGAATTGTTCTGCAGATTAGCAGCCACTGTTTGGGCAGTTTGATTTCTATCAGGTAGGGTAGGCAGGAACAGTTATGGGGAGAGGGACATGCAAGGCCACTGTGGAAAATTCTCAGCCCTTTAAGGTCTCTTACAGGGTCTTTAAATGAAATTGTCAAGCCTTTACATAACGAGACTCAAAGAACTCTTCAAAATTATTATCTTTGGTATAAAGAAAAATGCATTTTTTGCAACTCTCATACTTCTTAGTCAATCATTTCGTGTAAAAAAAGAAAATGTCATCGATATTATTACTTTATGCCCTGTGAGTAGAAACCAGGAAAATCAATAGAAATTTGCATTGTTTTTTAAGCATTAAAATATCCATGGCAAAGAATTTTATCTAAAATAATTTATGAGTGAAATAAAAATTTTAATGATTTAAAAATTATTATTACTTTAATGTTAAATTAAAATTTTTTCCTGTTAATTTTTTTTTCATTCCACCAGAGATGAAAAGTGGATGTAGCATAAACTAATCTACATCTGCAAAGAAAAAAAAATTCTATGTATTTTATGTATGTAAGAGAGCAGAGACATTACTTTTCCAACAAAGGTCCGTCTAGTCAAGGCTATGGTTTTTCCAGTGGTCATGAATGGATGTGAGAGTTGGACTATGAAGAAAGCTGAGTGCTGAAAAATTGATGCTTTTGAACTGTGGTGTTGGAGAAGACTCTTGAGAGTCCCTTGGACTGCAAGGAGATCCAACCAGTCCATCCTAAAGGAGATCAGTCCTGGGTATTCATTGGAAGGACTGATGCTGAAGCTGAAACTCCAGTACTTTGGCCACCTCATGCGAAGAGTTGACTCATTGGAAAAGACCCTGATGCTGGGAGGGATTGGGGGCAGGAGGAGAAGGGGACGACAGAGGATGAGATGGCTGGATGGCATCACCGACTCGATGGACATGAGTTTGAGTAAACTTCAGGAGTTGTTCAGGGAGGCCTGGTGTGCTGCGATTCATAGGGTCGCAAAGAGTCAGACACAACTGAGCAACTGAACTGAACTGAAGAGGGAAATAGTCTAAAATGTGCTAAAGTATAATTATTTTTTTAAAAAGATAAAATCATGACCCTTATGCATATATAAAAATGAATATATGTTAAAGATCTTATTTAACTCATTAATGAGAAAACTGGTGAAGTGTTAATAGCAGTTCAAAGGACAATCCAAGGAACAGATCAGGAATATGACATGTGTAAATGGAGGCAACCCACTCCAGTACTCTTGCCTGGAAAATCCCGTAGATGGAGGAGCCAGGTAGGCTGCAGTCCATGGGGTCGCTAAGAGTCAGACACACTAAGCGACTTCACTTTCACTTTTCACTTTCACTCATTGGAGAAGGAAAGGGCAACCCACTCCAGTGTTCTTGCCTGAAGAATCCCAGAGACGGGGGAGCCTGGTGGGCTGACGTCTATGGGGTCGCACAGCGTCGGACACGACTGAAGTGACTTAGCAGCAGCAAATGGAGGCAAAACTTTTTCTACAGTGGTGGTGGTGAGGGTGCCACTTCACTGGATAGAATTCATTTGCGTGTGTATAAACCTGGTGGCTGGGATGGTAAAGAATCTCCCTGCAATGCAGGAGACTCTGGTTCAATCCCTGGGTCTGGAAGATCCTCTGGAGATGGAAACGGCAACCCACTCTCAGTATTCTTGCCTGAAGAATTCCATGGACAGAGGAGCCTGGCAGGCTATGGGGTCACAAAGAAACGGACAGGACTGAATAACTAACACACACAATTAGTTTTCATCGCCTATAGCTGACTGGTTATCTACAACCTATAGGTTACCTACAACCTATAAAGTTGTAAAATGATTCCCATGGAATCAGATGCAGATAACCTGCAAGGATACTGTGCAAAATGTCTTCCTCTACAACTGTTAACAGTTCTTGTCTGTCTCCAGACACAGAGTAGGCTGAATCTTGATGGCAATGGGAATACACTGGTCATAAGGCTAACTTCCCCATTCAATGAGCATGTGGCTAAGGGAATTTTCCCTTCTGTCCACAGATTATTTAAGGCAAATGAGATATTTTATTTCTTGGTTCACTACTTGATTGTGGGGGAGCCAGCTGGTGGCTCAGACAAAGAATCTGCCTGCAAGGCGGGAGACCTGGATTCCATCCCTGGGTTGGGAAGACCCGCTGGATCAGGGCATAGCAACCCACTCCAGTATTCTTGTCTGGAGAATCCCATGGACAGAGGAGGCTGGCGGGCTGCAGTCTGTGGGGTCGCACAGAGCCGGACACGACTGAGAGGTTAAAGTTCAAAGCACAGCTCTTAAAGGGAGCATGAACCACATAGGTTAATGGGCGCAACGGCAGTACAACTGCATCTGAAAAAGGGCCCCGTGCAGTCGGGGTGTGTATTTGACCTTTTTTTTTTTTTTTTTGCTGGTGGGGAGGAAGTGGCTTCACAGGCATGCGCTATTCTTAAATGAATCGGAAACATCCAGACCTCTTGTCTCCATCGTTCTCCCACCTGCACGACGACGGGTTCTTTGGTCAGAAATAATTCTGCTAGAAATGAGTTACGACTTTTAAAACATCATAGCTCAAGATATGGAGTCAGAACTGAGTTTGAGTCAGGCTCAGCCAACTACAAGCTTGTTTATTGCTTATTTATTGGGGGAGGAGGGGTAGGCAGTAATTGTGATTCCTGGCAGCCAGGGTTGTTTCAAGATGTAAAGAAATGAGGGATGTGAAACATGCTTTGTAAGCTGTGAAGAATTAGTAAAAAGAACAGATCTGCTCTCTTTCAGGGGTGCCACGAGGCACAGTTCTTCCGTGGAAAGATAAGAAGTCGTGGCTGCTTTCCAGCACCCACCGAGCTGCCACGGAGCACGGCAGCAGACGCGGCCCGGCTTCTTCCAGGCTGACTCCTCCCCACCGGCCCGCGTCGGAGGCGGCGGGCGCGGGTCTCGCCTGCCCGCGGCCAGCTGGGGGTGAAGTCCCGAGCCGGGGCGGGGCGGGCCCGGGCCGCCCAGTTCCTGCTTCTATAAGCGGTGCCTGGGGCCGGCGGCGCCGCCACAAACGCGGGCACGGCGGGCGGCGCAGGATGGGCGCGCGTGGCGCCGCGAGCCCGCCGCGAGGCCCCGGGCCGCTCCTCCCCGCCATCCTCCCGCTGGGGCTGCTGCTGCTGCTGCCGCTGCCGCCGGGCTCGGGCGCCGGAGCCGGCCGGCCGCCCCACCTCGTCTTCGTGCTGGCGGACGACCTGGGCTGGAACGACGTGGGCTTCCACGGCTCGGCCATCCGCACGCCGCGCCTGGACGCGCTGGCGGCTGGCGGGGTGCTGCTGGACAACTACTACACGCAGCCGCTGTGCACGCCCTCGCGGAGCCAGCTGCTCACCGGCCGCTACCAGGTACGCAGCGCCCCCAGGGCCCGCCCGGCCCGCGAGCCGCTTAGAGGTGGGCCCTGGACCCCGAGCGAGCCCGAACAGCCGGCTGCCTCCCCGGCCTGACTCTCGAAGGGGCGGCTTCTCTCACCAGCGGCTCCTCCCAGGCCCGCAGCCCGCGGCGGTGTCTGCGCATGCCCGGCCCCAGGGCGCCGCCTCTACCCCCACCCGCGTCCTTCCGCGCCCCACCTCACCCGGGGGTTTTCTGCCTTCGGTTTTCGGAAGGTCCCGGAAAGGGGCTTCTGGGCAATGCCAGCTGCGGGGCATTGCGAGTCAGTAGGCAGGAGACCCGAGTGGACTCCGCCTAGCGGCCTTAAAGTGGGAGGACGGAGAAAGAAGGGAGGGGCCCCCAGGAATGGAGCAGGGGGAGATGGGGAACCAGGAAAGCCGGGGTGGGGGGTGGGGGGCGGCGAGGCGGGCGGGGGGCGCGTTAACAGGAAGGAAGAGTGCGCCGTGGGGCCGGTTTTGTTTCCCTGCGAACCCAGCGGTCCTACGTTAGGACTGCCCTACCAAAGGTTTAATTTTTCCAAGTTCTCAGCAGTCCTGGAATGAAAACCAGATTGATATTTCTTGGGCTGATGACTTTCCGCATCCAGGGATCAAACCGGGTCTCCTGCACTGCAGGCAGATTCTTTACCATCTGAGCCACCAGGGAAGCCCCAGACAGCATTTCGAATACCTCTGAGACACTGCTCCATAGAGGTAGGGGAAGGTCAGGTTACATATGTTTTTAGTGAAGGCTGAGGTGGTGTGTGTGCAGTCAAGCACACGTTTTTGCAGAGGCTTGCTGCTAGTCATGAATTAATGACTTTAGTGCTTTTCTGGATATGAGGAGATGTATGACTTGAGCTGATAAAATCTTCTCCTGAAAATATCTAACTCTCTGAAGGCCTGGTCTGCCAGTTTTTCCCAGAGCAGAGAAAATTTTTCCCAGAGCAGTGCCTCATTCCTAGTCTCAACCCTGAACTCCCTTCAGGGGGTGTTGAAGGTCAGCAGCTGTAGTGGCTTGTGACCCAACCCTTGTAGAGGCAGATGGCAAGCGCCAATTCTTAGTTGGCAGAATCACATAGCTAGAAAGTGGTGAAAAGGGGTTCTGTGCCTTTCTTGTATCCACTAGTCATCTCAGGCCTCTAAAATTGGATTTTTTTCTTAACCTGAATAAGATTGACGTTTTGTGATTATGATAAATACGATAAACAGGTCCTGCTTGAGAACACAAGCATACCTCCGTATGTGTGCACTATTTATTCAACAGCCCCTTACTGTGAGTCACAGGGATGCGCTTGAACCTTGCCCTTCCAAATCTGTGTTCATGTAGCCTTTCAGATCAACCCTAGCCTCATGTCCTGAGATCAAGGGAAGGGAAGGGTTCACTTGCAGTAATGATTTGCATAGTGATCTGAGACTTTTAGAAACAGAAAAGATAAGTCTGAAATGCAACTCAAGGTTTGCAGTGGAGGTAAAGGATGGTTCCCTTCACCATCAGCCCTGAGTACTTTCCACAGCTCTGACTGGCTGCTACCACCGTGGACTCAGGAATCTCGGCTCTAATGCAGATCTCACCCTGGACCCTTTGTAGGAGTAAAAGTGCATCTGAGTGAAGAGGGGAACGAAGGGAAGACGAAGTCTGCCCAAAGGGTTCTACATTTGATCTGAAGTAAGAAAACTGAACTCAAATTGCAGAAGAATGGGAGGGCCATTCATTTCTCCAACTTCCTCCCTTCCAACAGTCTTGAACAGGAAAGCAAATACCACACTTGAAAAATTTGTTCATATAACTGACTGCTTTTGCCCCTGAGCATTCATTTTATCTTTGGTGGGGGAGGGGAACAAATTTCAGGGTTTAGACTACCCTGAGGTTAAGAAGTGAAGGAAGGGTAAAGGCTGCTAACTCCAAAAGAGTTTTAGAGATCACTCACTGCAGCAACTAGCCTCCCCAAATATTTGGCTTGACTTTTCTTCCCTGTTTTATTCTGACTTCAAGAGACTCAATTAGAAATTATCTTGGGTTAGTAAGCATCTTATTTTTTTAAAATTATTTATTTTAATTGGAGGCTTATTTACTTTACAATATTGTGGTGGTTTTAGCCAAAGATGGAGAAGCTTTATACAGTCAGCAAAAACAAGACCGGGAGCTGACTGTGGCTCAGATCATGAACTCATTATCGCCAAATTCAGACTTAAATTGAAGAAAGTGGGGAAAACCACTAAACCATTCAGGTATGATCTAAATCAAATCCCTTATGACTATACAGTGGAAGTGAGAAATAGATTTAAGGGACTAGATCCAGTAGACAGAGTGCCTGATGAACTATGGATGGAGGTTCGTGACATTGTACAGGAGACAGGAATCAAGACCATCCCCAAGAAAAAGTAATGTAAAAAGGCAAAATGGCTGTCTGAGGAGGCCTTACAAATAGCTGTGAAAAGAAGAAAAGCAAAAAACAAAGGAGAAAAGGAAAGATATAAGCATCTGAATGCAGAGTTCCAAAGAACAGCAAGGAGAGATAAGAAAGCCTTCCTCAGCGATCAGTGCAAAGAAATAGAGGAAAACAACAGAATGGGAAAGACTAGAGATCTCTTCAAGAAAATTAGGGATACCAAAGGAACATTTCATGCGAAGATGGGCTCAATAAAGGACAGAAATGGTAGGGACCTAACAGAAGCAGAAGATATTAAGAACAGGCGGCAAGAATACACAGAAGAACTGTACAAAAAAGATCTTCATGACCCAGAAAAACACAATGGTGTGATCACTCACCTGGAGCCAGACATCCTGGAATGTGAAGTCAAGTGGGCCTTAGGAAGCATCACTACAAACATGGCTAGTGGAGGTGATGGAATTTCAGTTGAGCTATTTCAAATCCTGAAAGATGATGCTGTGAAAGTGCTGCAGTCAATGTCAGCAAATTTGGAAAACTCAGCAGTGGCCACAGAACTGGAAAAGGTCAGTTTTTCATTCCAATCCCAAAGAAAGGCAATGCCAAAGAATGCTCAAACTACTGCACAATTGCACTCATCTCACATGCTAGTGATGTAATGCTCAAAATTCTTCAAGCCAGGCTTCAGCAATACGTGAACCGTGAGCTTCTAGATGTTCAAGCTGGTTTTAGAAAAAGCAGAGGAACCAGAGATCAAGTTGCCAACATTCGCTGGATCATCGAAAAAGCAAGAGAGTTCCAGAAAAACATCTATTTCTGCTTTATTGGCTATGCCAAAGCATTTGTGTGGATCACAATAAACTGGAAAATTCTGAAGGAGATGGGAATACCAGACCATCTGACCTGCCTCTTGAGAAATCTGTATGCAGGTCAGGAAGCAACAGTTAGAACTGGACATGGAACAACAGACTGGTTCCAAATAGGAAAAGGAGTACGCCAAGGCTGTATATTGTCACCCTGCTTATTTAGCTTATATGCAGAGTACATCATGAGAAATGCTGGGCTGGAAGAAGCACAAGCTGGAATCAAGATTGCTGGGAGAAATATCAATAACCTCAGATACGCAGACGACACCACCCTTATGGCAGAAAGTGAGGAGGAAGAACTAAAGAGCCTCTTGATGAAAGTGAAAGAGGAGAGTGAAAAAGTTGGCTTAAAGCTTAACATTCAGAAAACTAAGATCATGGCATCTGATCCCATCACTTCATGGCAAATAGATGGGAAAACAGTGGAAACAGTGTCAGACTTTATTTTTTGGGGCTCCAAAATCACTGCAGATGTTGACTGCAGCCATGAAATTAAAAGACGCTTACTCCTTGGAAGGAAAGTTATGACCAACCTAGATAGCATATTAAAAAGCAGAGACATTACTCTGTCAACAAAGGTCTGTCTAGTCAAGGCTATGGTTTTTCCAGTAGTCATGTATGGATGTGAGAGTTGGACTATAAACAAAGCTAAGAGCTGAAGAATTGATGCTTTTGAACTGTGGTGTTGGAGAAGACTTTTGCAAGTCCCTTGGACTGCAAGGAGATCTGACCAGTCCATCCTAAAGGAGATCAGTCCTGGGTGTTCATTGGACAGGCTGATGCTGAAGCTGAAACTCCAATACTTTGGCCAGCTGAGGCGAATAGCTGACTCATTGGAAAAGACCCTGATGCTGGAAAAGATTGAGGGCAGGAGGAGAAGGGGACAGCAGAGGATGAGATGGTTGGATAGCATCACTGACTCAGTGGACATGAGTTTGGGTGAACTCTGGCAGTTGGTGATGGACAGGGAGGCCTGGCGTGCTGCGGTTCATGGGTTCGCAAGGAGTCAGACACGACTGTGTGACTGACCTGAACTGACATGCATCAGCCACAGGTGTACATGTGTTCCCCATCCCGAAACCCCCTCCTGTCTTCCTCCTGATCCCATTCCTTTGGGTTGTCCCAGTGTACTGGCTTTGAGTGCCTTGTTTCATGCATTGAACTTTAACTGGTGATCTATTTCATATATGGTCATATACATGTTTCAGTGCTAGTCTCTCAAATCATCCCACCCTTGCCTTCTCCCACAGAGTCCAAAAGTTTGTTCTTTATATCTATGTATCTTTTGCTGTCTCACCTATAGGGTCATTGTTACCATCTTTCTAAATTCCATATATATGCGTTAATATATTGTATTAGTGTTTTTCTTTCTTACTTCACTCTGTATAATAGGCTCCTGTTTTATCCACCTCATTAGAACTGATTGAAATGAATTCTTTTTAATAGCTAAGTAATATTCCATTGTGTATGTGTACCACAGCTTTCTTATCCATTCGTCTGCCGATGGACATCTAGGTTGCTTCCATGTCCTGGCTATTGTAAACAGTGCGGTGATGACATTGGGGTACATGTGTCTCTTTCAACTCTGGTTTCCTCAGTGTGTATGCCCAGGAGTGGGATTTCTGGGTCATATGGCAGATCTGTTTTCAGTTTTTTTAAGGAATCTCCACACTGTTCTCCATAGCGGCTGTACTAGTTTGTATTCCCACCAACAGTGTAAGAGGGTTCCCTTTTCTCCACACCCTCTCCAGCATTTATTGCTGGTAGACTTTTGGATAGCAGCCATCCTGACTGGCGTGTAATGGTACCTATTGTGGTTTTGATTTGCATTTCTCTGATGATAAGTGATATTGAGCTTCTTTTCATGTGTTTGTTAGCCATCTGTATGTCTTCTTTGGAGAAATGTCTGTTTAGTTCTTTGGCCCATTTTTTGATTGGGTCGTTTATTTTACTGGTATTGAGCTGCATGAGCTGATTGTATATTTTTGAGATTAATTCTTTGTCAGTTGCTTCATTTGCTATTATTTTCTCCCACTCTGAAGGTTGTCTTTTCACTTGCTTATAGTTTCCTTCATCGTGCAAAAGGTTTTAAGTTTAATTAGGTCCCATTTGTTTATTTTTGCTTTTATTTCCATTACTCTGGGACGTGGGTCATAGAGGATCTTGCTGTGATTTATGTCAGAGAGTGTTTTGCCTATGTTTTCCTCTAGGAGTTTTATAGCTTCTGGTCTTAAATTTAGATCTTTACTCCATTTTGAGTTTATTTTTGTGTATGGTGTTAGAAAGTGTTCTAGTTTCATTCTTTTACAGGTGGTTGACCAGTTTTCCCAGCACCACTTGTTAAAAGAGATTGTCTTTCTCCATTGTATTCTTGCCTCCTTTGTCAAAGATAAGGTGTCCATAGGTACATGGATTTATCTCTGGGCTTTCTATTTTGTTCCATTGATCTATATTTCTGTCTTTGTGCCAGTACCATACTGTCTTGATGACTGTAACTTTGTAGTATAGTCTGAAGTCAGGCAGGTTGATTCCTCCAGTTCCATTCTTCCTTCTCAAGATTGCTTTGGCCATTCGAAGTTTTTTGTATTTCCATACAAATTGTGAAATTATTTGTTCTACTTCTGTGAAAAATGGTGTTGGTAGCTTGATATAGATTGCATTGAACCTATAGATTGGTAAGCATCTTCTTTTAAAAGAGTCAATATTTTTGGGCAAGCCAAGTAGCCTCACTGGCCTCAGATGCTATATTCTGGTACCATTCTAAGCATTCCACATGTGTTAATTCATTTAAGTCTTACAGCAACCCAATGAAATAGGTCCTACTATTATCATCCCTATTTGATAACAAGGAAAACAGTGAGGTGGTTAAGAAACTTGCTCAAGGTCATGGGGCTGGTAAGCTGTGGATCTGTGAATCAGGATTTGACCCAGGCAGTATAGGTCTATAACCATTACACTCTCTTGCCTACTCAGACTTATTTAAAAATATCATTGCAAGAGCTGCTTCAGATTTACTAAATAATCTCTTTTATTTTTTAACATTTAGGTCATTCCTAAACATCTTGATGAGAAAAATTAACCCACTACTTTTCAAGTTAGGAATTCCCTATGTTAAATGTAAAGTGAAAATGGTGAGACAGGTTTTATTTCAAAATGAGTCCGGTGTTTTGCATAATTTTAGACAATAAAATGAGGAAATTTGATGACTATTTCAAAATTAGATACTTGAAAGAACTGCTTAGTGGTCTTATCTGTGAACTTAGCACAGGTAGAGATTCCCCCTTCCTTAGTCATCAAACTTTAGATTAGAAAATACAAACTGATAAACAAGTTTTGAGTGATTGAACTTTGTATTCCCAAGAAATGCTGAGTTTTAGGTTTTTAACTTATAAGAGTATTTACTAAAGAGGACTAGTAGAATTTTGAGATGTGGGTTTCAGCCTTTGCCATGTCAGCCTTCAGACTCTGACCTCAAAGGACATGATTTTCCACATCTATAATATATGAGAGTTGGAGTGAGCTCTCAGGCTCTTTTTAGCTCTAAATTTCTTTGATTTTAAGACTCTTGTGTTCACTAGAGCAAGTTTCTAACTTCAGAAAAGCACATATCTTACTCACTATCTCCACCTACTGGTAGAAAGAGAGATTAATCTTGTTCAACAGTGTCTGCTTTACAAGTCGCAGGAGCTGCTTGCTCTGAGGCTAGGAACTTGTTGAAAAAGGAATGTGAATTCGACCTTTTATTTTGAGACGTTTCATTTGTTCAGAATCCTCACATTTGAAACTTTTAAAGCTTGCATACATTGGTGAAAATTGCACAGAGTTTAGATGGAGGGGAGGGGCAGGTTGATCAGCAGAGGAGCTAAGTAGTTACTGGTACTCCAGGGACTGGAATTCAGGTCTCTGTCCACTTTGGCTAGTTTTCTTCCCACAGTCTTGTGACTCATTCATCCCCTGTTTTAAAAATCTTTGAAAAATCTATATTTTGTTTATATTTTGAATAGGAAATCCTATTCAAATTCCCCATATCCTTGCCAACACTGGTATATATTAGATACTCAACCATCTTCAGATATATGATCTGTGAATATTTTTATCCTTATGTTTATCCTATGACAGTACCACATTATCTCTCTAAGGACAAATGTGTGAGGGTACAAACCTGTAACAGGTAGTAAATAAGATTTAGAGATCTAATGCATAGCACAGTGGATACAGACAATAATATTGTATTATAAGCATGGAACTTGCTAGGAGATTATAAGTTAATGATTCCAACCAGTAAAAGAAGACAATTGTATAACATGATAGAAGTGCTAATTATCAGTACAATGGTGATCATATCTTAATGTATAAATGTATCAAATTAATATGTGACACATCTTAAATTTATAGTGTTATGTGTCAAATATATTTCAATAGAGAACACACATATCCTAAGCCAGGGATTGTGAGTTCATGTCTCACCTGGGGTACCAAAAAAATAAAAAACACATGTAATAAAGACGTTTATAAAAGTGGGAGAATAAGTAAATAAAAATCCTTCCACTTTTCTAATAGAATTTATATACCACTTTTAGTTAGAACCAAAGACTTGAAAATCCTGAATTTCCTTATTCTTACAACTTGACTTCATTCGCTACAAAATGTTCATTACACCTCTGCAATACCAGTTCACATTTTCAGTGTGGCTGCCTGTTCTCAAGTCAACTTCCCCACTGGGTTGCCCTGCCTGTCTCTGACCCAGAGAAGTAACTATAGATGAATGACTTTCCTAAGCGCTTTAACACCTGTGTGTTTCCTGAAAGAGCTCACTGTCTTAACTGCCTAGGGTGGACAGGTCATTTCTAGTGCCCTGGCTTCCTTTTTAAGAAATTAAAAAAGATGAAAGGGTAACAAAACGGGTAAGCCTTTATAGAAGTGCTTCCTTCTGGAGGAAAAAAAGAAAACAGTAACTTTGGTCCTCACCTGGGAACATTCTTACCTTGGGAACTGAGGGGGCCACTCCACCAGGACTCTATAAACCTTGGCAGAGGATAAAAGCAATGAAAGATGATGCCAAGGTTTCATTCTTAAGGGACCCATGCCACATTTCTCTTCATCACGTTGATAAGCGGACAAGACACTTTCACGCCTTTTCACTCACGTCGGTAGCAGAACCTTGGACAGGAAATCTAGGAAGGAGGCTGTGTGGGAGCATGGTGGGTGATACTTGATTTTCGCTTCTAGTTTGCGTTAAGAATGCGAGCAGGGAAGACCCCACCGCTGCAGGCAGAAGAGGGCGTTGCTCGCCGCGGTGTGGAAAGAGGACGGCAGGCTCTCCCCTCCCTGCGCCTTTTCATTGCCTCGGTCCTCAGCCTCTGTCAGCCCTCCAAAGGCGGGCCTCTCAGCGTCTCCTGTCCGGCGTCGCCTCTCCCGGCCTCTAAGAAGTGGGGCAGAGAGGAGTCAAGAGCTGGAAGAAAGGGGGCGGAGTTTGGGAAAGTAGTCACTCATGGCCTGCCGGGTGCTCAGTCGCTTCAGTGGTGTCCGACTCTTTGCGCTCCTGCGGACTAGAGCCCACAAGCCTCCTCTGTCCTTGGGATTCTCCAGGCAAGAGTACTGGAGTGGGTTGCCCTGCCCTCCTCCAGGACATCTTCCCCACCCAGGGATCGAACCCATCATTCTTACGTCTCCTGCATTGGCAGGCAGGTTCTTTACCACTAGCGCCACCTGGGAAGCCCTGTCGCTAGTTAGGAGTGTTCATATGACTTACTTTCCTGGTGGCTCAGCTGGTAAAGAAGCTGCCTGCAATGAGGGAGACATGGGTTCGATCCCTGGGTTGGGAAGATCCCCTGGAGAAGGGAAGGCTACCCACTCCAGTATTCTGGCCTGGAGAATTCCATGGACTGCATAGTCCATGGGGTTGCAAAGAGTCGGACACGAGTAAGCGACCCTCCCTCACTCATGACTTACTGCCGAGGTATCCAAGGAGTGAGCCATAAGAGGAGCATGTAGTCCAGGGGCCACTGGGGCCTCCGAAGAGAAAGCAGTTGCTGGTCTTTATTCCTGTGCTCATTTGAGGGGAGGAGTAAAGGATGCATCCACTCCACACTGACAAGCAAGACGGCTGCCCTCTGCAAGGAACACATCAGGGCTTCCTTGAAGGAAGGGGAGGGGGCGGTGCCGGGAGGGGAGGGGGGGTGACTTGCTCTGATGGGTCTTCTGTCTTTATTGAAGCCAAGTGTTCTTCCTAAGCCTAGCCTGAGCCCAGAGGCATTTTCCCAAGAGGGAAGGGGCAACTGGAGCCCTTAGTCTGCAAATTTTGAAGATATTTTTTTTAAAAAATCTAATTTTTACCTTTTTTACTTCCCAAATAATGGGAAAAGAGGGAATAAAAAGTTCAGAGTTGAGTGGACTATGAATCGTTGACTTACGGGATTTTTAGGTCGGTTGACATTTGAAGTTTGTTATTCCAAGAATCACTCTGAGCATAAGCTGTTACTGTCTGGTAACTCTGTTTCCTTATTCATATCACTTTTCTAAAAATTCTTTTTCCTCCATATTGTCCTTCCTTTTCATTCTGGGCTCTCGACTGGATTTATAATTTAAACAGGAAGGCACTGAAACAGCTTTTGCCTTGTTTATTCCTTTTGCAAGCAACATCCCTTTGTGGTTTAGTCAGAGATTTACACTCTTCGCTAATCAACACCAAAATAAATAGACCCTTAAAACTGTCAGTGACACCGGCCAGCTCTGCAGCCCGAGTTCTGAAGGACTAGGCCAGATGGCAAAGCCAGGCCCCCAGCACACAGAATGTGTGTTCTGTAGCTCTTGGCGTCAGCAGTGCGGGCAGCTGACCGCTTTTTAGAAGGCTTAGTGGGAGGGAGCAGATTCTCCACTATCCATTTGTTCAGGGATAAACCCTAAGGTGGCACAAGTGGTACTCAGCCGTGGTTAAAACCTGTAGTGCTCTGGCCCAGGCCCAGGCTGGCACTTCTGAAATCCTGGCTGGCCCCCAGCATGTTCTGTGATTGTGTTCTGGTCATGAAGCTCTCCTTTAGGCTCCCTGGTGTATAACGTGGAAGAGCAGAGCTGCCCATTTTTTCAGAATTTTCAAGTATTGCAGCAGGAGGTGTTGCCCAAATACAGGGCTGCAGTGAGTTCATCGTGCTTAGGTCAGGCTGACAGGCGGAATCCTGCTCTGTTCCCCTGGATGTTGTTTCAACACTACTGAAGTTCAGAGAAATAGCTTCCATTGCCAGTACAGCCATTGCCAGTACACGCATGCGTGAAAATTGTGCTTTTCATGTCAAGTTTTGACTTTAGACTTCCACCTTGTTCACCTGCAAAGAGATTTTTGGCTCTTTGAAAATTCATAACTGCATCGTCAAAGTGCTAATCCAATGAAACAAACCAAAAATCTTTCCGTCATATGGAGAATAGATTAAGAAATGGCAACCCACTCTAGTATTCTTGCCTGGAAAAATACCATGGGCAGGAAAGCCTGGCCGGCTGCAGTGCTTGGGGTTGCAAAGAGTTGGACACAGCTAGGCGCACACATGCATGCCGTGTATGTCTCAGGGTCTCCCGGGCCCTTGGGAGAGCTTATTATAAGAGTAACTGAAATCCAGCACTCTGAGCTCCCAAATAGATTGTTAATCAATAGACTGCCTATGAGATTCTGATGTGGGAGCCATCCTCTCTCCTCCCCTTCCAGGAGAGTGCTTTTTTTTTTTTTTTTAATTCTCAAGAGACCACTCTGATAGTATATTCAAGGTCTACATGGGACAGAATAACTTACAGGGTCAAATACATTTTTATATGCAGCAAAATATGTAAACAAAGATTTCTCAGGAGTTTTCTCATAGAAAGCACCCAGAGACAAGCCAAGTCCTTGACTAACTCTGCAGACTCTTTGCCTTTGTGGAGGAAATCCTTGACATTCAAGTACAATCTTAGGAGAAGCTGTTTTTTGAGGCTTTGTTTAATGAAGAAGAGACTGCTACAGGGAGAGAGTAACCTCTTTGGACCCTCCTATACTATCTGTAGGCCCCTCTCCACTCAGTGCCTGCTCTCCAAACACTGAAGGCAGATGTTAGAATGGCATTGTTTTAGTTGCTGTTGTGTTGCCAAGGGGATGCTTATTTTTTCTCTTGATTCTTCTTGGCGCCTATTACCATCCAGCCCCGTGAAGCATGGTGTGGGTCTACAGTTCGGCGCTAAACTCAGGTGCAGGTCTGTGTTTGCCTGTTTACAGCCTCTCTACACACCACAGCTTCCTCACTTCAAACAGTGTGTGAACAAACCAAAAATATGCTTTTGGCTGTCATCCAGACTTTGGCTTCCACTCCCCGAGTCACGCCATAAAAATGCTCTGTCGAATAAATTCTCAGGAACTGAAAAGAATGTTCCCTGCTCCATAGGATTTTAGATAATAGAGGCGGCTTCAGCTGACCACCTGGCGTGGTGCCCATGGCCTTGGAAAAGCAGGTCACTCAGCGTCCCCTGGCAGTGCTTTACCGCGACCGGAGATCAAGTGATGGATGAACTTTCCATTTAAAAAAATTGGCGCATAATGTTTATCTCCACTGGGTCTTTTGAACTCTGTAAAATATTATCTTTCCTTATTCTCTGCTGTTGCCGGTTAGTATAGATTATGAAGTTTTTGAAGCCAGGATTAATTTTCTATTGAGTAAACTTCTAGTGTTAACTGTGGACAGGATCCTATTATTTGAGAGAGGTGTGTGTGTGTATGTGTGTGTGTGCGTGCTTGTGTATGTTTAGAGAGCAATGTTTCCCTCTCTCAGCCTGGATATAGTCACATCCTTATGATTCAGGATCCCAGTTGGAAAAAGATGGCATATTCCAATTAGGATAATTTAGGAGAGTTTATTCACAAAGGGACTATTTTTATTTTATTTTATTTTTTTAGTTGCAGCATGTGGGATCCAGCTCCCTGACCAGGTATTGAACCTGCCCCCCCCACCCTGAAATGGGAACTTGGAGTCTTTTTTTTTTTTTATAATTAGTTGGAGGCTAATTACTTTACAATATTGTAGTGGTTTTTGTCATACATTGACATGAATCAGCCATGGATTTACATGTATTCCCCATCCCGATCCCCCCTCCCACCTCCCTCTCCACCCGATCCCTCTGGGCCTTCCCAGTGCACCAGGCCCGAGCACTTGTCTCATGCATCCAATCTGGGCTGGTGATCTGTTTCACCCTAGATAATATACATGTTTCGATGCTGTTCTCTCGAAACATCCCACCCTCGCCTTCTCCCACAGAGTCCAAAAGTCTGTTCTGTACATCTGGGTCTCTTTTTCTGTTTTGCATATAGGGTTATCATTACCATCTTTCTAAATCCCATATATAGGGAACTTGGAGTCTTAACCACTGGACCACCAGGGAGGTCCCAGCCCAGGGGCTATTTTAAAAGGTGTGAATGTGTTGGGGAAACAGAAGGAGATAGTGCATGACTCACTGGAGCTGTTACTACTCCTAGACCAGAAGGGAAGAAAAGGAAGAGGAGAGACCAGAACCTGGAAACAGAGAATCCTGTAGAGAAGGCCACTTTTGGAATGGCCCACAGGATACAGATAACCTGGCTCGGGGCCATGCATCTCTTCCCTCCCTCCAATCCCTGTCTGGGCTCACCATTGACTGAACCCAGTCAGAACCAGAAGGTGCAGAAGGTCTTTGATTTGGTCCCAGTAGATCAATTTCCCAGGCTGAAAACAGGACAGAAGGCAAATTGGGGATTTGGAGGGCAAATGAAGGGCATCTGGAGCATAGTGTAGAGGTCCAGTTATTCCTAGGGAGGGCACAAAATCTGAATAGAAAAATTTAAACTTGCTTTTATTTTTAAATAGCTTTATTGAGGTATAATGGACATGCACTAGATGTTAGTCGCTCAGTCATATCCAACTCTTTGTGACTCCATGGAAAAAAGTAGCCCTTCATGCTCCCCTGTCCATGGAATTCTCCAGGCAAGAATACTGGAGTGGGTAGCCATTCCCTTCTTCAGGGGGTCTTCCCAACCCAGGGATCGAACCTGGCTTTTCTGCACTGAGGCAGATTCTTTACCAGCTGAGCCACCAGGGAAGCAATAAACTGCATATAATTCAAGTATACAGTTTGATAAGTTTTGATATAGATATGCCCGTGAATCCATTATCACACTATCAAGTTAGCAAACAGATCACCTTCAAAATAAACTCGTTTTAACATTTATGATATTCCACATGGTCCTTTTAGGAGAGCATGGAAAGATATCTTGAAATCAAGCAATAGCAAATACATTTCCAAAAGGATTGGATCTGGACAGGCACACAAAAAATGAAATTCAAGACAGTGTCAAAATTTATGAGAAAGCTATTTAATAGTAAGTAGTTTGTAATACATTTTTTAAAAATTGTGTTTGAAGGTTTTTGTTTTGTTTTTGTGTTTACTTCATATCTTTATTGCCATGAATTTAAAACAAAGCATGTACCTGCTTAAAAATTGAAGACCCCAGAGAGCTTATGTTTATGTGGTTATCCTTTTCAAACGGTACCATATTAAAAACTAAAATAAAAATTTTAAATATTTTTTATTCATTGAAAAATGACAATAATAATTCTATTACATATTAACATAAATAGCTTAGGGAAAATAGGCTATTTTGTGTTTTCCAAAACAAGGGAATTATGCAAGGAGAGTGATCATTGTTTTATATTTTTGTATGTTTTCTATGAATAGAAACCAGCTAGTTTATTACATTACATCTGCCTCTGTGTTCAACCAGTGCAGTACAGTTACCCTTGAACAGCGTGAGTTAAAACTGTAAGGGTCCGCTTATATGTGGATTTTGTTTACTAAATATGTGCTATGATGCTGCATGACCTGTGGTTGGTTAAATCCCTGGACGCAACCGACTGTAAAGTTATACTCAGATTTTCAACTGCACGGAGGGTAGTGCCCCTTCCCCCCAGTTGTTGAAAGATTAACTGTATATTGTTCTGGTAAGTTGTTGAAGAACGTCTAGCCTCACATAGACATATAGTTGGCAAAGGGAGGATTATTTTAATGGCCTTTTCATGTAATTGTAGACATTCTATTTTAATGTTACACCAAGACTCAACACATGACCGTTTCTTAGAGTTGGTGTGTGGCGCTTGCCCCCTCGGCAGACTTGTATGAACCTCTCCTAACCTGGGGGGCGGGTGGCCATTTTCCCTTTTAAAGAAAAGTTGGTCACTGTCTTTTGAAATTATGGTTTCTATAAGGTGGAATGAGAAATGCAAATCCTCACCTTCAATATACCCTTTTAAAAACTCAAGACTTGAAAAATTATAGAAGCTTCGAATCAAACACCAGCTTCTCACATGCATAAGAATTAGAACATTTTTTCCTTGATAGATCCATACTTCATATTATAGCTACCCTTTTGAAGTAGGAAGTGAAGATTTAAGTTAACGGTTTCTAATATAATTCCTGGATAAATATTTGTAGAAACTATCTAACATTTGTTAGAGTGCCTTTATCCATTTCTTTCAAAATCTTATTTATGTCTATTACCTTATTTGAATAAGTGATAAAAGTGCCTTTTAGAAATGCCTTAAACTAGTACAGAAACAGAATTAAACATTCAGGTCCACAGATATGTCCAATAAATTAGGCAACCCCTTTATCTGCTTGTTTAGAATGTTTCAACATCATTAATCCATAATTTCATGTTTATGTCTTTTAAGATCCACACAGGTTTACAGCATCAAATAATCTGGCCCTGTCAGCCCAGCTGCATTCCTTTGGATGAAAAACTCCTGCCCCAGCTTCTAAAAGAAGCAGGCTATGCTACCCACATGGTTGGAAAATGGCACCTGGGAATGTACCGGAAAGAATGTCTTCCAACGCGCCGAGGATTTGACACCTACTTTGGTAATGGAAATGCACGTGTTTCTGTAACAGCGCAGACGAACTGCAGCTCTCTCATAAAACAAGTGAAATGAGCAGAAACTTGAAAACAGAATGCGTCAGTCAGGAGCACTGCGGGGCCCCAGACGTGGCCGTGAGCTCAGGGCGTGCTGGACGGCAGTCACCTTCACCAGGGTTCTTCACGACACGGTGGCCTCTGAAGAGTCTGCCGTCTCCATGTCAGAGACCACCGTCCTGTGAGAGAACCTTATGACTAAAAGGGGATACAGACTGATTTCTTAAAAAAAAATTTCAGGCAAGACTCAATACAAGAATATTTCCTTTACAAAAGTTCGGAATATTCTTTTCTCCTCATGAACTGTGTTCAAAGGTTTTGTTTAGTTTTGTTTTTCCTGGAGATAAAAAGATTCTTTTCCATTGGTATCCTTTCCCCATTCTGTGAGATCTGTTTTTGAAATCACTAAATTGGGGAAGATAGAGTAAATAAATAAAATGGGAGGGTAAATAACAAATGTTAATAGAAGAGATAAGAAGTAATAAATATTTTAGGGGTGTGATAGCCCTGTAAAAATAAATGTAAAGCCTATAGTTTGTTTTAAAATATGCTCTCTCTAAACCTATTACAAACCATACTGTAACAACCTGTTTATCTGTTTATATTGCCAGGGGCTATATATCTTTCTATCAAGTTCTTTTCATGTTTTGCTTTCTGTCTAGTGAGAATATTCTGTTTTATCTGTCTAGCCGTTTAGCTTGCTACCAACTTCCTACTTGTCTCTTCATTTATTTACAACCTGCTGTATCCAAAACGGAACACACACTGAATGTAAATTTTAAAGAAATAAATAGAAAAAAAAATCAGGGTGAGTAGAAAAAGATGGAATAGTTGCATGACACTGAATTATTAAAAAAACAGAACAGCTGCATGGCTGTAGGTGGACTTCACATTGAACTCTGAGATTTGAGACTTCTTATGTCCAAAGGAGAAAAAAAAGCAGTCTATAAGAGTCATATTATTTATAAGTTAAATGGAAACCAGATGTTCAGGAAGAGGAAAGCATTTTCTGGCTCTTAGACCTGAGAGAAATTTCTCCTTTGGGAGAAAGTAAGGTGGACAGCATCCTCAGAAACATCATTTTTGTAACAAAGTAGTGGTTGTCTTGTAGATGTTTCTTGAAGCATTGTCTTTTACTGAAGCTAGAGCCAGAGCGCCCAAGTCCATTTTGGTTAAAGCGATGATCGAGGGCCGATCAATGCAATCACAGCTCTGCAGTGCCTTGCTGGAACCAGGGTTAAAGTCGAGATGCAAGGGTGCAGACATGAGACTGTATCCTGTTCCCATCTCTCTTCTCTAGCAGACATTGCTAATCACCGTGCCTTCTTTCTTTCTCTTAAATATGTATTTATTTATTTGGCTGTGCCTGGTCTTAGTTGTGGCATGTGGGGTCTTAGTTCCCCGCATAGGGATTGAACCTGGGTCTCCCTGCATTGGGAGTGCAGAGTCTTAACTGCTAGATCCCCAGGGAATTTCCTCATGTGTTCTTTTTCAGTGAACCTGGATATATCTTCAGTATCCTTAAAGAGCCATTGAAAAATAGGACTTGGATGTAAGACCTCTTTGTCATCTTGGAAATTCTAGAGGAAAAAACAGCCTCTACATCCTTTGACAATTTTCAATCAGGCCTTTGCAAAAAGATGGGTCGATACGTATATTCTGGCAACCAGAAGAATTATAGATATTAAATTTTTTTATTAAAAAACCATTTATGAGAATTAAGAAGCCTAACTGGATTTAGACAGAGTGACACCTCACATTCCTATTGAAGGGAGACTCGCAGACAAGGAGGGCATGATGACCATGAGCTATTGTCACTAGGAAGACTTAGACGTCCTGGTAAAAACCAGTCAGATGATCGTGCCTGGCTGCTCGTCTCTGTTAGTGCACTAAGAACCACTGAATTGTACACTTTAACTGGGAGATTTGTATGGTGTGTGAATTATATCTTAATGAAGCTGTTAAATATAGCACTCAGAGATATTAATTGTTCAAAAAGTAGTTTTTCATTTTTCCCAAAAAAGCATCAGCTGCCACCTTCTTTAGGCTCAGCCCGAAAGGTCAAATTTGTGGATTGCTAAGATGAGAAGGAAATGGCAACCCACTCCAGTATTCTTGCCTGGAGAATCCCATGGATGGAAGAGCCTGGTGGGCTACAGTCCACAGGGTCGCAAAGAGTCAGACATGACTGAGCAACTTCACTTAAGATGAGAACAGCTCCATGTGACTGGCCACATGGTTGCATAGGATCAGTTCAATCCAGTCTGTGAGCAGATCTATTATGTGAATAAAGAGTCCGATTTCTAGAATCCTTTCATCTGTACTAACTTGTTAATATTTACAATTCATACATCTTTTAATCAAATATATCCTTTGCATGTATTTTCCCAAATGATAGAAAGCAGTTTATACTTACAAATAAAGAACCTGAAGTGATTCCTCAAGGTGTTACCAATAGTTATTAACCCCAAATAGAGAACACCAGTGCCCTAACCCCTCTAATTATGCATATAAGGGCTGAAATTATTTTCGTCGATACATTTATTTTTCTATTACATCAGTTCAGTCGCTCAGTTGTGTCCAACTCTTTGTGACAAAATGGACTGCAGCACTCCAGGCTTCCCTGTCCATCACCAACTCCCAGAGCTTGCTCAAACTCATGTCCATTGAGTCGGTGATGCCATCCAACCATCTCATCCTCTGTCGTCCCCTTCTCCTCCTGCCTTCAATCTTTCCCAGCATCAGGGTCTTTTCCAGTGAGTCGGTTCTTCTCATCAGGTGGTCAAATTATTGGAGTTTCAGCTTCAGCATCAGTCCTTCCAATGAATATTCTGGACTGATTTCCTTTAGGATGGACTGGTTGGATCTCCTTGCAGTCCAAGGGATTCTCAAGGTCTTCTCCAACACCACAGTTCAGAAGCATCATTTCTTCGGCACTCAGCTTTCTTTTTGGTCCTAGTCTCACATCCATACAGGACTACTGGAAAAACCATAGCTTTGACTATTCTATTGCATATTCATTAACAAATATACTGGCTTTCCCTTTCTGTTATACATATAGGATAAAAGATTACCATTTAAAGAGTTATCTTGAGACCAAGATATTTGTTATATTCAGGACCTTGAATTTACTGAATCATGGAAAAGGAAGAAATTAGTTAAAAATGAATTCACATGCTATATAAGCTGTGTAAGGCTTTTAATTGTGATTATAGGAAATATTCAGAGCGGAGGAAAGGGTTAGATCAATTTTATCATCTTTAAAGCTTTTTTTTTAATGTGGGCCATTTTAAAGTCTTTATTGATTTTGTTATGATATTGCTTCTGTTTTATGGTTTGATGTTTTGGACCCGAGACATGTAGGATCTTGGCTCCCCAACCAGGGATCGAACCTGCACCCCCTGCATTGGCAGGCAAAGTCTTAATCGCTGGACCACCAGTGAAGTCTCTCATCTTTATTTTAATATTAATAAGCAGGGTTTGTCAGGAAATAAGACAAGAGTCCAGCACAGTTATTTCTTTTGAATAGCATTATTGAGGTGTAATTCACATACCATAGGTTCACCCAATAGAAGTGTACAACTCATTGATCTTTAATAAATTCACAGGATTGTGGCACTGTCATTACAATCCAAATGAAGAGAGTTTCCATCACCGCCCCCCACCAAAGAAAACCCATACCCATTATCAGTCATGCTTATTTCCCCCAACCCTGAGAGCCCTAGGCAACCACTAACCTACTTTCTGTCTTTATAGATTTGCATATTCTGAGTGTTTCATAAAAATAGAATCCAACAACATGCAGTGCAACTTATTTTAATATTTTTGGAAAATATGGAACATTTGCAGAAACAAGTAAAGTTGAGAAAACCCATTTTCTCCTGTGTGTAAGTCTAAATTGCAGGATAGATGTCTTTTAAATTTGGAACAAAATTGAGATCACTGTAGGTAGAAAAATCTAATTTCAGTGCTGTACGTTGGTTTGCTCTTTTGGTTCTGTTCTGTTTAGAGAGCCTCCGTTTAGAAAAGTTTGTGTCTCTCACCAGTGGGTGTCAGCATCTGACTGAAGATGGTTCCTCCAAGGGCTCCTTCTAGACATAACCTTGAAGCCAGTAGGCCAAGGTCAATATCAGTGTTATTTGAATCCTGCATTCATTTACGTGATCACCTCAGAGTAAAAACTTGTAACAAATCACATTAACCACATGCTCCTTTAGCCATTAGATAGCTTTAAATGTTTAAGATGTCATCACCTTTGCTGAATTTAACCTCTGATTTTTAAAACCATATTTACTTGAAATCACTCACTTAGAGAGTTACACAATAGAGCTTACATTCTAAAGATTGAAGGATGGATTTTAACTTTTTTACAACAACATTTTAATGCCTTATGCTGGCAAATATAAAGATGTTAAAAATGGTGCTCTGATTAGCCTTGTCATTTGATTAGCCTTGTCATGGGTAATCAATTGCATTAGGCAATTAAATGCTGAAATCTCCATTTGTTTAACAAGTTTTATGCTATGCTGACTACTTCCATCTCCCATTTCCGTTGTAGGATATCTTCTAGGTAGTGAAGATTACTACTCCCATGAGCGCTGTACCTTAATTGACGCTCTGAATGTCACACGGTGTGCTCTTGATTTTCGAGATGGTGAAGAAGTTGCAACAGGATATAAAAATATGTATTCAACAAATGTATTTACTGAAAGGGCTACAACCCTCATAACCAACCACCCACCAGAGAAGGTAAATCTTGCTTCTTTATTGATTTCAAAATCATGTGAAGATAGCATCTCTGCTCAGGTGAACATAGCAAGAGGCCCCTGTCTTTTAGGAAACAATCTAGTAAGTTCTAAGTTGGTAAAGAACATGCCTGCAATGCAGGAGACCTGGGTACAATCACTGGGTCAGAAAGATCCCCTGGAGAAGGAAATGGCAACCCACTCCAGTTTTCTTGCCTGGAGAATTCCATGGACAGAGAAATAGAGCAGGCTACAGTCCATGGGATCACAGAGAGTTGGACACGACTGTGTGACTAACTTTCACTTTTTTTTCTTTTTTTTCACTTTCAAATGTTAGAGTACATCAGTATCAGCCTGGGAAGCTTGTTAGAAATTCCTGGAGCTCACGTCTAAAAGTCTGATTCGTTAGGTCTGGGGAAAATCTGAATATTTTGAAGAAGCTCTTTAAGGGTGATTCTGTTGCAGGTGGTCCCCAGATCACACTTTGAGGAATGCTGTGAATGTAGTGTTTTGGTACCAATAGAGTTTTACTTTTTTAGTGTGTTAGGTACATGAGTTGTAAGTAATTAGTAAGTTGACTTTATTTTTAAAATGATAGGCTTATGTGCAAAATGAGGTGTTATGGCAAAGTTTCTGTTAGAGACCCACAAATTTTAGATTCAGGGCAAGTTCCATACCTTTGTATTTCCCAACCCCTCAAGATTATCTAGGCTATTCTAGATACTCTGTATCCCCTTGTTAATTTTAGAATGAGTTGGCCAGTTTCTACCAAGAAAAAAAAGGGGTCTGCTTGGGTTTGGGTCTCATTGAATCAGTAGACCAACTTGAGGATAACAGGCATGTTAACAGTGTTGAGTCTTCTAATCTATAAACATGGTACACGAGTGAGCCTGTTTTTCACATTGACCATACTGAAGCTATTTGTATATGTCATGTGCTTAAATCTTTTGACTTACTTTCAGGGAAAAAGAGAAAAGAGTCTGACTAGCCTTAACATTTTTTCTTTTTGTTAAACTAAAGTTAACCTCCTGAGGTGAAGCTTAAGCTGAATTCCCTAGATTTAGCTTATAAATGCCTTTAAAATTGGGTCAGATACTTGTGCTGTCAAATGTTAGGCTCAAAATATGGTTTCATTAAGAATTGTGTTAACATGCCCTCAAAATTAGAACTTCACACGGTAGATTACAAAATGTGTAGTATTATCTGGTTTTTCTAATTGCCTCTACTTTGCCTCTTTGGCAGTTACTGAAGGTTCTCAATATGGATCACAGTTTATCTACCTGTTCAGTCTTGGTACCTGGCTGCTGACTCCCTTTTTGGCATTGTTTTCTTCCTGGCTCTGCCTTTGTCTCCTCTAACTCAGTATTGAGTATGTTTCCTGATATCTGTTCTCAGCCTTGCCACTTTTGATTTTTTATTATTCTTTTTTGCTGACCACTGGAAGTGGCTGTGCTTCCTGTGGATGATGGAAGAAATCGGAACATTCTCTCAAACATGTAGACATATGCATATTTAAACTCTAGGTCTATACCAATATTCAGATAGTTGGAAAGATAACTGCTGGATAATTGGCTTCAGTTCTCAATTTTCTTCAGTATGCTTGGCATGTTATATATACGGTTGAAGATTGAAAGAATGAGCTAAAGTTTTGAGGGAACTGTGGTTCTTGTCTTTTGAGGTTTGAGGTGGGGCATTATTTTACAGATAAGCCCACTGGGTTAGAGAAGTGAGGGAACTTGTTCAAGGTCACAGAGTTAGAACTTAAAACCGTGGTGTTTAACTCGAGAGCTCAGTGCACTAACAACCCTCCGTAGTTCACAGTTCAGATTCCAGACCAGAGGTGATGAGCTGCAGTGTGATTCAGCCTGATGGTTCCAACATACAGTGCATTAACAGTGTATTGGGATCCTCTGGAAAGCTTGGAAGAAGTACCATAGTTCCAAATACTGTGGTTTACTGGTCTGGGGTGGGAGCCTATCAACTCCTTACTGTGATTTACTGGTCTGGGGTGGGAGCTTATCAATCAGTTCCTTACTGTGGTTTACTGGTCTGGGGTGGGAGCCTATCAGCTCCTTACTGTGATTTACTGGTCTGGGGTGGGAGCCCATCAGTTCCTTGTTTTCCCTCCACCCCCAGCTCCCATCAGTGGTTCTGCCATGAAGTCCCTGCCGATTGCCCTCAAGCACAGAGGGGCAGGCGGAAGCCAGCTGCCCTCTACAGGTTCGCAGTATGTCACTACTTTAATGGTGTAACAACTACAATATGCCTACAATGAAAATTAGTTCCCATGAAGGAACAATAGAGTGTTCTCTCCCAGTGCCCATAACAGTAAGCAGACAAGAGGAAGCACCTGGGCTGAAAGCGCTCCTGGTGGGTGGGCTGTCTTAACTGGTTGCCGTGGGGGAAGGCACAGGAGCAGAGGGAATCTAGAGGTGCCAAGAGCTCACGAGTCATGCAAACTGGTGTGATGAGTCTGGTGCTGCTCTTGGTAGCATTATGGAAATTGCCAGGTGAGAGGTGGTCCTTTTCCTACAATGACTGAAATATTCCGAAGCAGTATCCAGCCTTTTTGGGATCCTCATGGTCAAGTGTGAAGCACAGAAACACAGCAATGAAATAATCAACAGCTGAGTAGTAGCCCCGAAAAGTTTACGATGTAAAATGCAGGTGTTTACATTTTCCATTCTCAATAAAAGGATGCAGCCCACCAGTTCCGGGATTTTCATTGTTTTATTCCAAGTTGAATCTAATCCTGTGCTAATTTCTCTGTGCTATCTGCAACATGGACAACTTGCTCTAAGATGGAAATCATTAAAGAAATACAAAGTGTCCACAAGCTGACTTAAAAATGTGTCTATTTTAAAGAGCCCTTCAGGGGAAAAGAGCATCTGGAGCTATTTTATAACAGAAACATGGTGTTGGAATCAGGGAGAAATTACTAATAACCTTTGCACAGTGCTGAGAGGGAATGTCATTTTTTTTTCTCTTGCAGGATAATTCCCTTAGTACTAACACTACAACGTGAAAGTAACACATTCACAAAATATCATTTTGTTAAAAATAGCCACACACACCCCTCCCCAGACTTTGCAGAATAAAAATAAATGTTTTCTCACACACCTCATCTACTAGCAGTTTCTTAAAGCAAATGTGAATTTCTAGTGGTAGACACTCACTTTTTCCTGCCACAGTTTGGGAGGAAATGTCTTAATTTGAAAGTCAAAGAATAACACTTTAAAAATGTATCATATGCTTTTTTAAAAGTTATACTTTAAATTAGGAAAATATACTAAAGAAATGAAAATAAGGCTTTCTTCCTCACTGAAATTAGCATAATGAGAAAGAGAAATGAATCCTTAGCACCATTTTAATATGCTAATAACTTTAGGCAATAATGTCATATTGTTACTTAATACCTAAACATCGGGTGATGATTCACATTTAGGATACCAATTTATAAACCTAAGAAATCCGAAAAGGGCACAGATTCTTTACCACTGAGCCACCAGGGCAGCTCATGCAATATTAGATGGAAATACTCTAAACTATGGTACCTTGGGCCTCTCCTCATTAAATGGGCTACACTGTTTATCATTCTGCCTCCTTCTGATGACCCAGAGAAATAGTGATGTGTGCAAGGCTGTTTGCCAACACACTAAATGACCCTAGATCACTGCTGATGAAATGGGAAAAAGACAACTTCTTTTGTTCAAGGACCACCTTTATCTTTACTCATTAGTTAAGATCTAGTTGACAAGTGTGGGGGGGGTGTGTGTGTGTGTGCGCACGCGCATGCCCAGTCACCCAATCGTATCCTACTCTTTGTGACCCCATGGACTGTAACCTGCCAGGCTCCTCTGTCCATGGAATTTTCCAGGCAAGAACACTGGAGTGGGTTGCCATTTTCTACTCCAGGGGATCTTGGATGAGGGATCAAACCTTCATCTCTTGCATCTCCTGAATAGGCAGGCAGATTCTTCACCCCTTCACCACCTGGGAAGTGCAATGGGTAGGTAACGGGGGGCTTTGCAGGGCCTATAACAGTCACAGGCCAAGGCAGACTGCGTCTCCCAGGGGTTGTTTTCCCTTTGTTGTCTCAGATTTGCCTCTTCTGTTTGAACTAACAGGAGCCTGGCCACTGGAAAAATGGGGAAATAGTTGTAGTTTCATCATTTTAATCCCTTAAGAGCAGTGGCCATGTCTTTAGCCACTAAGGAATAATTATGGAAAAGATTTTTAGGTAATTTTTTGCTACATTTAACCAATGATTTCCATTCTGGCTATTTATAAGACCCCTGAATGGTGGTCCCAGAGTCATTGTTTTTTCCCTGGTGTGGGCATGAGAACTCACTTCCACCAGCCACCCCAGCTGTCGCCGCCAGGGATCACTTTCCGGTTGGAAATGACCTGCCCTCCTTCCCCTTTCTCTCCTTCACCATGGGTACTGCCACATTGACCATAATGATGTGGGCAAGCATGTTTTCTCCTGAAACACTGGGCTCCCTCCATAATTTTTCTACCCCTGCCCACTGCAGAGAATCCAGATCAGAGTCACAAACAAGGGCCAGGCTGCTACCCTAAGTAAGTGAAGCCATTCAGAGAGGACGGTGGAGGGACAGGAAAATTGGAGAGCCCTTGTGGGTGGGATCTCTGTTTCTTATACTCCAGCCATTTGTTGTCAGATGGAGTGTGGGCCTGGAGTTATCAGAGGTTCTGATTTTTTTGAGGAAAAAAAAACAAACCCTAAACAAAACAGGTTTTTAGTGTGACATTTCCTGGCTCTTAAACTTGATGTGGGTTGCAAATTGTTGTAGCCTTCCAGTTTTTAATCCTTCCCCATCCAGACCTTGGCTGGTGGCATGGGCTCGGTCTTGTGCTGAAGACTCAGACCCTAACTGCACTGCCAAGTCACAGGTGTCCCTGCTCATTCTTTCCTCTCCAGGCATCTTAGCCCAGGGCCCTTCCTCCCCAGCTGGGCAGAGCATCTGCTGGGGTTCCCTCAGCCGTGGTCTGGAGGAGCTGTGAGCGTTGCCTTTTGAGGGCAGGAGTTTGGAATGTCTTCCCATGGAAATAACGTACAAATGAAGCCTAGGGTCTCATCGCGGTTGTCATTCCATCACCTGCCTCTTACTGAACAGTCACTTTGAACGTTTTGATTTGGGGAAAAAGGTATTTCTAAGTTCCAGAGAGGTGAACTGAAAATACTCTCTTGGGTGTCTATTTGAGTTCTGTATATGTATACCCATTACGCTATCACAAGGATGTATAATATATAATTTAAAACATTTTTTTTTCAACAGTAATGAATGAAATATGAGCCAACCTTCCAGCCTGTGTTCTAATAGCCCCCCCATTCTTTATGAGTTTTAAAACCCTCAAGTATATCAACAGAATTGTTTTTTTCCTTGGGTCAAGCCAGTTGTCTCTTTGAGAGTTTTCAAGTCATTAAAGAATTCTATAGGAGCACAGTGAAGAGAGTACCTTCAGAAAGACTCATTAAAAGGAGAGGCTAACCCAGAATACCACTAATGTTAAATTCTGTAAATTGATGTCAGAAGTAAAATAGAATCGGTGTATCACCCCCCTCAGTTTCCAGGAATTAAATTGGCCTTATGGTTCACTTGTTTTCTTATGAAAATATAGACAATGCTTAAACCTCTCCTAAAAGGTGGTCACTTATTTTTCAGCTAAAGCAGAAAGCTAACCCATCTATTGGGACATATCCACACAGTAATACTGGAGTTTCCAATAGGCAATTGCTTTGCAATTAATATGAATTTGTGCAAGCCATAAAGCTTGTCTAAGCCTCAGTTAACTTACCTGTAAAATGGTTGTAACAAGGTGGTTTTTGAGTATTACATGAGACAGAATTGTTGGTATTATTATTTCCATTTGTTTGAATCAGAGCTTTCTAGGCAATTTTAGAACTCAAGCTTTTTCATAAAATTCATCCATTTAAAGTACACAGTTCAATAATAAACTCACAGTTGTGCAACCATTACCACAATCTAAGTTTCAAACATTTGCACTGCTCCTGGAAGAAGTCTTGCACCTGTCAGCCATCACTCATCACTCCTCTCCCTCAGAAATCCAGACAGCTTCAGACAACTACTAATCTATTTTCTATCTCCATAGATTTGCCTGTTCTGGACATTTTATACGAATGAAACCATATAAATGTGATCTTTGTGATCGGTTTCCTTCATTTAATGTTTTCAAGAGACATCTATGTTATAGGATGTGCCAATATTTCATTCCTTTTTACGCCTGCATCATATTCCTTTAATTGCTGTATATTGCTGAAAATATACCACATTTTGTTAATCCATTCATCAACTGGTAGACATTTTGCTTCCACTTTTGGGCTGTTAAGAATAATGCCACTGTGGCCATCCATGTACAAGTTTTTGTGTGGATATATGCTTTTGTTTCTCTAGGGAAAATGCTGGCTCATATGGTAACTCTATGTTTAACAATTTCAGGAACTGCCAAGTTGTTTTTCAAACTGGCTATACCATTTTACATTCCCATCAGCAGTGAATGAGAGTTTTCATTTTTCTGCATCCTCACTCACACTTCTTTCCCATTTTTGAAATTAAAACCATCTTAGTGAGTGTAGGAAATGGCAACCCACTCCAGTGTTGTTGCCTGGAGAATTCCATGGACAGAGGAGCCTGGTGGGCTAGAGCCCATGGGGTCACAAAGAGTTGGACACGACTGAGTGACTTTCTTTTCTTCGTGGGTATAAAGTAGTATTTCAGTGTGGGTTTTTTCTTTTTATTTCCCTGATGACTAATGATGTTGAGCATCTTTTCATGTGCTTATTGGCTGTTTGTATGTCTTCTTTGGAGAAATATCTATTCAAATTCTTTGCCCATTTTTGTAATTGAGTTAATTGAGCTTTATTATCAAGTTGTAAGAATTCTTAATATGTTCTGGATACATATCCCTGAGCAGATATATGATGTACAAATATTTTCAACCCAATTTGTGGGTTGTCTCAATATTGCTTTTATTAACCAGTGAATCTGGATTTCTCTCTGTATGTTTCATGCTTCCAAGCCCACCTAACTGATTTGCGCAAATTCTCTTTCCAGCCTCTGTTTCTCTACCTTGCTCTCCAGTCTGTCCATGAGCCCCTTCAGGTCCCCGAGGAATACCTGAAGCCCTATGACTTCATCCAAGATAAGAACAGGCACCACTATGCAGGCATGGCGTCCCTTATGGATGAAGCAGTGGGAAATGTCACCGCGGCCTTGGAAAGCCGCGGGCTCTGGAACAACACGGTGTTCATCTTCTCCACAGGTGAGTCTGTCAATAGGAAAATCATCTCTTGGCAAAGCTTAGGATGTGGTATTCGATAAATGGAATGAAGATAAATTGGAACATTTAGCAGTTCCTTATTAAAATAAATGCTACCTGCAAGAGTGGAGACATGGTAATAATGGATAGAAAAATGTGTCTAAGGAAAAAAAGATTATGAGCCTTCTTTCCTCTCCCTTCAGATAACAAACTGTTCTTTGAGTTTACTTGAAAACAAGCTCTTAGTAACTGGGTAAGTGTGAGTGGATATCCCTCCTATGCAGGGCAGCTGGGCAGTAAGTGCCTGGAGTGACTTGTTCCCAGCAGTCTCTACGGACCAGGCATCCTTTATGAAGAGGACTTCCCCTGACTTGGGGGTCTCTATGTCAATGCCAAGACAGATTGTGACATTATTAAGATTTGTGACATTTTGAAAACACTTAAATGGAGCTGTTTAAATTTGGGCTAAAGTCTCCAAGTATAGATTTTTTTTATATTAAAATTTTCTGACAATAAAGTTATACAAGTTGACTGTAGAAAAAACAAAATGGAGAAAGAAAATTTTTGAAAATAGTTTTCATTATGGCAAGGTCATTCTGATTCCTCATCTGTTAAGTATGTGTTTTTTCCCCTCTTCTCATTAGACTCCTTGTTCAGTCGCTCAGTAGTGTCTGACTGTTTGTGACCCCATGGACACAAGCGCGGCAGGCTTCTCTGTCTTCTGTTATCTCCCTGAGTTTGTTCACATTCATGTCCATTGAGTCGGTGATGCTAACAAACCATCTCATCCTCTGTCACCTCCTTCTCCTTTTGCCTTCAGTCTTTTCTGATTGGTCAGCTCTCCATATCGGTGGCCAAAGTACTGGAGTTTCAGCTTCAGCATCAGTCCTTCCAATGAACGCTCAGGGTTGATTTCCTTTAGGACTGACTGGTTTGATTTCCTTGCAGTCCAAGGGACTCTCAAGAGTCTTCTCCAACACCACAGTTCAAAAGCGTCAATTCTTTGTAGTCCAACTCTCGCATCCATACATGACTACTGAGAAAACCACAGCTTTGACTATGTGGACCTTTGTCAGCAAAGTGATGTCTCTGCTTTTTAATATGCTGTGTAGGTTTGTGACAGCTTTTCTTCCAAGGAGCAAGTGTCTGTTAACTTCATGGCTGCAGTCATCATCTGCAGTGATTTTGGAGCCCAAGAAAATAAAATCTGCCACAGATTCCATGTTTTCCCCCATCTACATGCCATGAAGCGATGGGACCAGATGCCATGATCTTAGTTTTTTGAATGCTAAGTTTTAAGCCAGATTTTTCACTCTCCTCTTTCACCCTCATCAAGAGGATCTTTAGTTCTTCTTCACCTTCTGCTATTAGAGTGTATCATCTGCATATCTGAGGTTATTGATATTTCTCCTGGCAATCTTGATTCCAAATTGTGCTTCATCCACCCCGGCATTTCGCATTATGTACTCTGCATATAAATTAAATAAGCAGGGTGACAATATACAGTCTTGTTGTACTCCTTTCCCAGTTTTGAACCAGTCATTTATTCCATATGTGGTTCTAACTGTTGCTTCTTGACCTGCATACACATTTCTGAGGAGACAGGTAAGGTGGCCTGGATTACCCATCTATTTAAGAATTTTCCACAGTTTGTTGTGTTCCACACAGTCAAAGACTTTAGTATAGTCAATGAAGCAGATGTTTTTCTGGAATTCCTTTGTTTTCTCCATGATCCAATGAAGGTTGGCAATTTGATCTCTGGTCCCTCTGCCTTTTATAAATCCAGTTTGCACATTTGAAAGTTCTCAGTTCACATCCTGCTGAAGCCTAGCTTGAAGGATTTTGAGTGTTACCTTACTACTTTACTAGCACATGAAATGAACACAATTGTACAATAGTTTGAACATTCTGTGGCATTGCACTTCTTTGAGATTGGAATGGAAAATGACCTTTTCCAGTCCTATGGCCACTGCTGAATTTTCAAAATTTGCTGGCATATTGAGTGCAGCACTTTCACAGCATTATCTTTTAGGATTTTAAATAGCTCAGCTGGAATTCCACCACCTCCACTATCTTTGTTTGTAGTGATGCTTCCTAAGGCCCACTTGACTTTACACTCCAGGATGTCTGGCTTTAGGTGAGTGACCATACCATCATGGTTATCCAGGTCATTAAGACCTTTTTTGTGTAATCCTTCTATTTATTCTTGCTACTTCTTCTTAATCGCTTCTGCTTCTGTTAGGTCATTACTGTTTCTGTTCTTTATCATGCCTGTCCTTGCATTAAATGTTCCCTTGATATCTTGTTTTCTTGACGAGGTCTCTAATCTTCCCAATTCTGTTGTTTTCCTCTATTTTTTTTACATAGTTCATTTCATAAGGACTTCTTATCTCTCCTTACTATTCTCTGGAACTCTGCATTCAATTGGGTATATCTTTCCCTTCCTCCCTTGCCTTTTGCTTTTCTTCTTTCCTCAGCTATTTGTAAAGCCTCCTCAGACCACCACTTTGCCTTCCTGAGTTTCTTTTTCTTTGGAATGGTTTTGGTCACTGCCTCTTGTTATGAACCTCCATCCATAGTTCTTCAGGCATTCTGTCTTTCAGATCTAATCCATTGAATCTATTCATCACCTCCACTGTATAATCATAAAAGATTTGATTTAGGTCATAAAGAATCCACCTGCAATGCAGGAGACCCTTGTTTGATTCCTGGGTTGGGAAGATCCTCTGTAGAAGGGATAGGTTACCCACTCCAATATTCTGGCCTGGAGAATTCCATGTCCATGGGGTTGCAAAGAGTTGGACATGACCAAGTGACTTTCACTTCATACCTGAATAGGCCTAGTGGTTTTCCCTACTTTCTTCAATGAAACCTGAATTTCGCAGTAAGGAGCTCATGATCCGAACCACAGTCAGCTCCGGATCTTATTTTTACTGACTGTGTAGAGCTTCTTCATTTTTGGCTGCAAAGAACATAATCAATCTGATTTTGGTGTTGACCAGCTGGTGATGTCCTTATGTAGAGTCATCTCTTAGGTTGTTGGAAAAGGGTTTTTGCTGTGACCAGTCTCTTGGCAAGATGATGTTAGCCTTTGCCCTGCTTCAAGGCCAAACTTGCCTGTTACTATATCTCTTGACTTCCCACTTTTGCATTCCAATCCCCTAGGATGAAAAGGACATCTTTTTTGGTATTAGTTCTAGAAGTTGTTGTAGGTCTTCTTAGAAACAGTCAACTTCAGCCTCTTTGGCAACACTGGTTAGGGCAAAGACTTGGATTACTTGTTGGGTCAGTCCAACTTTGTAGTATGCATGTATTTTTTATTACACTGCTAATTACAGTTTGCTATGGTTTTATTTAGAATATTTGCATAAATTTAAAAGTGAAAATGAAGTAGGAGGTTTCTTTTCTCTCTGTTGGGTTTTGTTGTATTGGTTCTACACATATCATGATATATTTTGGAAGTTTTTCCATATTTTTCTATGTTCTGGAACACTTTACAGATTGTTTGAAAGATCCTTCTGGTCCCTGGAACATTTATAGGAGGCTTAGAAAAATGATCTCCATAGTTTACATTTTTGCTTAATTATATCTAGGAGGAGTGGGTCTTTAAAATAGTTTAAAATTAATTTTGCCTGAAATACAGTGAGCCCTTTGATCTGAATGCTGAGATTATTTTTCACTTCAGGAAGTCTTCCTTGTTCCTGTTTTAGCTTATTACTTTTGTTCTGCTTGATTTGTTTCTCAAAAGTGTCTTTAATTAGTAAGTTGAATTACTGACTCAGCTTTTCTTTCATCAGCCTTAGTTTTTCATCCCTTTTCTCAGCCTTCTGGAACTCTTCTGCATTACCAGTTCGACATTTCTGCAGTTTAAATTCTGCTCTTTAATATCTTCAGTGGAGATTATTATTAATTGTGCTTTTAGTATCTTTGTAATCCTTTCTTTGCCTCACTCACTTCTTTTTCCTTCTAAACTTGTTAGTAATAACAATGACTACTGTTTATTAAATATTTACTGCATGCCCAGCTGTCCTAGTGTTTTTGCCTGTACTTTCTCATTTTTGCTCATTAAAGCTCAAAGCAGCCTTGTGAAATAAGTTTCTTTATTCCTATTTTATAAATGAAGAAACCAAAAGTTAGGTTTAGTTAAGTGATTTGCCCAAGGCTAATGCTATGGTCTGAATGTCGGTATTCACCTCAAATTCATGTACGATGGTGTTGGAAGGTGGGGCCTTTGGGAGGTAATTAGGTCATGAAGGAGGACACCTCATGCGTGGGATTAGTGCTTTTTTAAAGGAGGCACCAGAGAGATCAGTAGCGCCTTCCTCCACCTGGGGACACAGCGAGACGGTGTTGACTCTGAAACGAGAGCTTTCTCATCAGAACGTGACTCTCCCGGTGCCTTGATCTTGGACTTCCCAGCTTCCAGAACTGTGAGAAATACATTTCTGTTTCCTTTTAAGCTACCAGGTCCATAGTATTTTGTTATAGCACCCAAATGGGCTAAGAGCCACACATCTTACAAATGGAAGAGAAGAATTCAAACCCAAATCAACGTGAGGCCAATACCTGTTAAATGTAATCAGTTCTGCTTTTCCATGTCCTCTTTTTCTTCTGTCTCATCCTCTTGTCCCTGATTTCCACTTTTTAGCTTTCTACACTTCTTTTCATAGAACCCGTGGCTTTTCCTGAATCTTTCTGAACAGAGCTTTTCTAAAACCTTCATTTCCATGGTAAATGATTACCAGCTGTATACTCTTCCGAATATAAGCAGCAGAGGATCTAGAGTGCATGGCTGTCTCTTGGCCTCCGGTCGTTGTCCCCTGATTAATTCCTTCTCAGATCTGTAGCTTGGGGTCAAGTTGCTGCATGCAACTCACTCTATTTCCAGTGGCCCTCAGGCACTGGGGGCTTCCCTTCTGGCTCAGCTGGTAAAGAATCTGCCTGCAATGCGGGAGACCCCAGTTCGATCCCTGGGTTGGGAAGATCCCCTGGAGAAGGGAAAGGCTACCCACTCCTGTATTCTGTATTCTGGCCTGGAGAATTCCATGGACTGTATAGTCCATGGGGTCCCAAAGGGTCGGACATGGCTGAGTGAATTTCACTTTTTCAGGCATTGAGTCTTCTACACTTTTGTGAACCTGATTGACCTAACTGGTATTTTTTTCTCTTTGGGTTGCCTGGTGCCAGGCACCACCACCAGGCTCTTCCTGTCTCTGTACCTTCAGGGCTTCAATTAGAGGGGCATTTGCCAGGGTAGTGTGCCCCGCTGCCAGGCCCTTTCTTCTGCTCATTGTTCTCGGGAGCTGTGATCTCTAACTGCAGATAGGAAGTTGAGGAGGGAGTAATTCTCTGGCCATGTCAAAAATGAGTGCCGTCCCCTCCCCTCCTGGCTGCCTTCGTCCCTCTTTTCGGGTAGGTAGATGGCTCCGCGTCATGAGGCAAACAGGGTAGACCAGCCCTTGTTTCTTCATTCCAGCTTCTCCAGCTGCACAGCTTATGGAAATTTCTCCAGAGTTCTCTCTGGCATTTGAATAGATTGTCTGTCAGACCTGGTTTCTTCATTGTAATGAGTTTTCATCTTATTCTAACTCATGACAATGTGATGTTATTCACATTGTTATTCACATCTTATTCTGTGTCTGTATCGTTCAGTCGCCCAGTTGTGTCTGACTCTCTGCAACCCCATGGACTGCAGCATGCCAGGCCTCCCTGTCCATCACCATCTCCCGAAGTTTGCCCACGTTCATGTCTGTTGCATCGGTGATGTTGTCCAGCCATCTCATCCTCTGATGCCCTCTTCTCCTCTGCCCTCAGTCTTTCCCAGATCTGTCTATGTTATTTTAGCAGAATATTTGTTAAGAGAAGCAGCACTAGCAGCTATTAGGAAGATACTTTTTTAACTTGTGCCCCTATTACCAGAGCTGAGCTTTATAGTTGTTAAACTCCAGGAATCTTCACACAAGTCTAATCCTGAGTAACATGAGCTAAAATTAGAACTTATTCTGGAGCAGCTAGATCATAAATTAAAGCTAGGAAAACTGATTCTAAAACCTTGAAAGCAACAATTGATCACAGCATCTTTCTGCAGCTATTGTATATTTATATTAACTCAGATCAGAATAACCATTTCCACTTATATTTAGAGAGAGTGTGACTATAAGGACAACCCTAATTTGCAGTTCTTCCTCTGGAGACTTCTCTGTGTTTATTGATAATTTCTTTGCCTGAAGTGGAATTTAATAATGTGATTAAAACCCAAGGAAACAAGGGCTGAATCTGGCTGGGTATGGAGCAATGATTCATTTTTTCCAGTTTTCTTACTTTACTTCACTTGGCACTGCTCTTCTTTCCAAGCATAAAAATACTGGGTATGTTCAGCAAATAACTGTTGAATCCAATAGTATAAAAAACCCTGACATACACTAGCTTCTTCGTATCACATGTTATTTAGTAAAAGGGAGAGACAAAGGCATGTTTTCTTTCTAGGTCTAGATGTTTAAGGACACTTTTAAAAGTCTTTTTTTATAATCTGGAGGAGACTCACGAGGCTTCCTCATTCCTTGTTGTCATCATCTGAGCACTTAAGGTGCAGTATGCTATCTGGGGGCCACTTGCCCCCTTGGAGTCTTCATTAAAAATGTAGTTACTGAGGTGATGGCTGCCAAACACTGTCAATGCGCTGAATGTCACTGAATTCAGCACACTAAAGTGGTTAATTTTATGTTATGTGAATTTCACCTCAGTTTTTAAAAAAGTAGTCTCTTAGACTCCAGTACAGATTCTATATCTGGGGCCAGGAATCTCCATTTTTAACAGTAATATAGGCGATTCTTCTTATAGAGAAATTTGAGAACTTTTAATCTAAAGGAACTTATACAAACCCTGGGAGTTTAACTAATGAAGAATATATATGTACTATACACATATATTTATAGGAATATACATAAATACAGTAATATATACATATTTGCCAGAAACCAACTGGGTTTGACATTCAACCTCTCCTAGGTGTTTTCATTTCAGGTAAATGCACCTGTTTGTAGAAACAAACTCTTGAAAAAAGTTAGTAAGAAAAATTTAAATGTAATTTTACTGCATATAAATTACAACCTTGGATTAATGACACTCTTTTTACAATGTGTGATTATTAGTGGGTGGCATTAACAAAAATTGTTTGTCTCATTACAAACATAATATTCTGTTCTTTTTATACAAGGATGACCCTTCTAATCCCTCTTTGATAGAATATGATTAGAGTTCAAGTCCCAGTTTTCCTGCCAATTAGTTGTATAGACTCTGGCCTCAGTTTCATTATCTATTAAATTCCGATTGGCCTATCACTCATTTATTCACCTGGTCTCTCATTGCAGATAGAAAGATGAATAAGATGTGGTTCTAGCCCTTAGGAATCTTGTACTGTAGTGAAGCAGGCAAGCACATGCAATGCAAGAGTGCCCGGAGATCTCACCAGAGCCTAGGGATCTGGGGAGGTGTTCTGAGATGGAAAGGTTGGCTATGAGTGGGCCAGAGAAGCAGTGTGTAGGTGAAGAAGAGATTGGGCAGCTGAGAGAGAGGGCCGCGAGCAAGGGTAGAGAGGAGAGAGCTGTCCAGTGGGGCTGGAGCCTAGAGTGCAAGGCGGGGTGGCGAGACGTGAGGACAGGGAGTGTGACCTGCAAGTCAGCTCAGAAGAGACCTGTGTACGTGCAAGGAAGAATCGCAGAGACAGCGAAGGCAATGGGAGGCATTGAAAGGTCTGAAACAGGATCAGATTTTCACCTTAGGATCGGTGTGGGGGATGGTTGGAGACCAGCAGAACTTTTGGGAGGTTATGGCAGTGGGTAGGAGGAGGAGGAGGGGCTGAATAAAGGCAGAGGGAAAATGGATGGCGTGGAAAGGAGAGAGTCAAGAAATGCCCTGAGAGCTTGAACCATTTACTCCTGATACGAGGAAAGCTGATGACTGTCGAGCTGCACTTGCAGAGCTTTTGTCAGTGCCGACGGCAGCTCTCCATGGATCCACCCCCTTTAACAGACAACGGGAGGCGTCTGCAGAGAGCTGGGGAGAGTGCAGCCCGCGGCCAGAGCGCCCGTGTGGTCCAGGTAGCCATGGACCCACAGTCCATTTGAGACTGGGGCGAGGGGGTCGGCCACAGTATCTGAAAGCGTGCAGTAACGGTTCGGGGTGTCGTAGTTACTTGAAGTTGAAGTCGCTTTTGAAGGCCAGGCGTCTGTAGTGCTCAGACCGGCCTCGCACAATGGAGACGTGTCCTGACACGGCCACTGGTAACACCAGCATCGAGGAACCCTGTCCACATCCTTTCATTGCACATGTCTCCCTGAACAGGGTAACTTATTCCCAAACCTAAACTTTCAACATTTATTATCTCATCTTTCACAAAATTATGTTTGATTTAATGTCTTAAATAGAGCAATAAAGATTCCTAACTAACTCCCCTAGATCTTATATCCCTTTCTCCCTCGTATGTTCAATTCCCTTCAAAATTGGTCCCCACAAATGGAGAATTCCTTCAGTTTAGATGTACTTAAGCAGTTGGCAGACTTGTGAATAATATAGAAATTCAGTGCCAGGAACAAAGTAATCTGATGCTGGCAAATCAATCTCACTAGGTTCTTCACACTCTTAACTGCATTCCTGACAAAGCTATGGAAAACCTGTTAAGTGAATAAGTGATATAGTGGATCCACGTCGACTTTTTCTTTGCAAATAATTGCTTTCAACACAACTACTGTAAAGGGAGGTAACAGCACATAACTCAAAACTCTGGGACAAGAACCACTTTTTCCCTCACCAGAGGTCGTGAACTCATTTCACCTCTTGAGAATTGTCACATTCATGTTCATGCTAAAAGCATGTTGGGACACTTTAGGATTTTATCGGTAATAGGTAGTAATGCATACAGGTTTGTCAGTTATTTTATTGAGTGAAGGTAATAGTCAATACATTTCAAAGGGCCCAAGAATGATCTTACCTTTGTAAGGCAATGCAAACCACTAAATCTGTGATGAACCACTGACTCACAAGCCCAGAGTCTAAGGCAAAGATGCTTCTTAATCCTTATGTTTATCAGATCTTTGATGTTTTATCATAATTCAGCTTGTATACTATAATATCGTGTTATTGATGGTATGAATTTCTTAGCATGAGAAACAATCTTTACATTCACACTTCTATGAGAAGTGGCCATTCCCTGAGTTTATAATGAATGGAAAATATGAATTGAAATAAGCATATTTATTGACTAAATTGTAAGCTTTCCAATGTATTTGGGTTTACTTTTGCCCCTTGTTTTGCCCTCCATTTTAAAGGTCACATTTAAAATGGACCGATTTTTTATACTGTACATTTCTCACAAAGTTCATTAAAACCCAAAGTGCCTGTGGAGGTGAGGGGAGTATTGGGTCGGATAGGCTGTACTGGGGGATGAAACAAGGCAACAAAGAGAGTCTGCATAGAAAGAATCAGGTGGGAGCCACACTCACAGTAGGGTGGAGGGGCAGAAATAAAGTCGGGTCATCCCAGTTACAGATGCAAATATGCAACCAGAGGATGAGAGAAGGGACTAAATGGCCTAGGAATTACTAGTTTCTGAAACAGCAGAAAATAGAGTGTATTTCAGGTGTTTTGCCTCTGGAATGTTTAAAAATCAGTCTTTAATTACAGATGGAAGATAAAAATTCAGATTTCAAAGGAGGAACCAGTGTTTTCAGTTGACAGACAAAAGATGTGTATTGTCTATACTCCTATCTTCCAGCAAGTAATGGGGCTTGACTCTGTAGTAGTTGTTTTAAGAAAACAAAACAAAAAAAAAAAATGAGAGTGGCTAAATTTTAGCTACTGAAGAATCCAATCTAGTTCTTCCCCATTTTAATCCACACGCGGGGTTCACCTCGAGGCGGTGTAACTGCTGTGCATGTGTGTGGAACATATTGAAACAAGGCCTTTGCTCCAGAACTGGGGCCTTCGGGGCTCGCTTCACCAGTGTTTTTGTCCCAGATTCGTCTGCTCTTTGTGTCGACGCAGTAATTGCTGTGTGGTTTTCCTTAGGCAGCAGAGGAGAGGCTGTGTCTCCAGGCAGGAGTTTAAGGAGACTTGCTCTTCCAAGCCCTGGGAACCAGGGCTGAAGCTCTTTGCGGGAGATAGCCCTGCTGTGCTGGGCCCCAAACAGGCTGCTCATCCTTTGCTTTCAGAAGCATGAGATTTTCCCCCGCCAGGCCTAAAAACAATAATAATGATGCATTTGAAAAAATCCCCATCGCGTCTCTTGCTGACTTTGGCAGTTAGGTCCCAAGCATCAACAAAATGTTGTACCCAGAAATCTGCCTTCCAGGCTTGTTCCCTTCTTACAGAACAATCCTTAGCCTGGTGGGGGCTCTTTTTTTATGTTTTCTTAATGAGAAAATATGTCAGAGATTATTGGCACCACAGGTTTGTTCCTTTTTGGCGGTTTTCACCCTTAACCAACTGTACTCTCTGTGATCTCTTTCCTATTTTCCTTTCTCAGTATGGGACATATCTAATCAACCTCTCCTAGGATGGCTGCTCCAAGTACACACTGATTTTTTTTCTTTATCATTTCTACTCCTGAACACTTTCTTATTTGTGCAGAATTTAAAAAGTAGAAAGGAAAAGGGCTTCAAAAAACTTAAACATCAGAAATGACACTCACTGCTGTGGAGACTACCAACAAAACCTAAAGCTGCATCTGTTTTCAAAGCAGCCTGTGATCTGGTAGCATGCCGACACACGCTGACGTACATGCATTAGTCAACGGTGCAGAAGCAGTTGGGGGCCGGGAGACAGGAGTGCTGTTTGGGCTGAGGATGCTGGCTTTCTGGAGCTGCTTCAGCATCCTGCTTTGGTGTCCTGTTTGGTGTTAGAAGGTCCATCTCAAGTCCAGAGGTAGTAGATCAGGCCGAACAGCTGAATCTGTGGCGGATCCAGTCCCCCCAGGTGCCCGTGTGCAGTACGTGAGACTTCACCTCTGGGAGCCCCTGAAGGGAGAGGTTTGATTTGTGTCTGTGGTGGGTGGCGATCATCAGGCTGACACCAGCTCAGCTCACCTGTCACCAGGTAAGCTCACCTGAACAAGTGAGTCATCATCTTCCTCCTGAAACAAGAAATCAGTCAGTTAATATGCATGACTCTCAGTTTTATTTAGGACAGTATATTGATCCCGAGGAGACCAGAAGCTAAAGATGAGAGGCATAAATTTCATATTCCCTTGGGGGCAAGGTGGGCTTCCCTGGTGGCTCAGCTGGTAAAGAATCCACCCACAATGCGGGAGACCTGGGTTCGATCCCTGGGGGGGGAAGATCCCCTGACGAAGAGAATGGCTACCCACTCCAGTATTCTGGACTGGAGAATTCCATGGATTAGTCCTTTGGGTTGCAAAAAGTCAGAGACGACTGAGCGACTTTCACTATTTCACTATGGTCAAGGCAGCAGCCAGGCAAGTGTAAGGCTTGGAGAGGTCCTTTCGCATGTCTGGGGCTCTGACACATGCTCTGGAAGGATCTGTGTTTACTCCCTGATCGCCAGGCTGAAACTGCTTTGTGCGAGGAGAAATATTACAGAAGGCAGTGTGAATGGCCTGGAGGAGACAGAAAGTCTGGTCCAGCGCCGTGCCTAGCACAGACCTCAGGAAATATTTGCAGGTGGAGGAGTGTGCATGTATTTGAGATCCGGCAACACACCCAGGTACCAGTGATTCAAGGTCAAGTGGGTACAACAGAAGGATGAAGTTTGGAAAAGAGCCTCTGGATCAGGGTCAGCAGGAGAAGCTTCATGAGGAGACAGGATGTAAATTAAACTGTGCTTGAATAAGTGATAAGATATCGGCAGGAGAATGGAAGCAGAGGGCAGGACCTTTAGGGCATGCGGAGTGGCGTGAGCAGATGAGTGGTGGGAGGGAAGCAAAGGCCTGTTCTGGGCGTGGTGACGAGGCCAGTCCAGCCTTTCCATTGGTGTTCACAGGGACATCCAAAACCTTAGATGTGTCCTCCTGGAATGTTCATTTTGCTCCAATGTACAGAAGGAAAATTATTTAACTTAACTGGTTAGTCATTTAAAACATTTTGACATTAAAAGAAACGGCAGGTTAAGGAACAGAATACAATGAGTTTCACAGATTTTTTTTTTATAAATGTTCAGAATCTCAGGTTTCCACTCTTAACCTTTAATGGAAGAATTTAGAATTCTTAAAAGGAGATCAGCTCCATTCATTTGCAAAAAAAAAAAAAAAGAAAGAAAAGCCCATTACTCCTTACCTGGAACTTGGGGCAGGAGCTGGGTCTCCTCCGCTGAGAGATGGGGCAAGCAGTTCAGCCCTTGGCTACAGGGCGGAGGGTTTTGCTTAGCTGTGAGCGAGCCTCATGTGACACTGGGCACTGTATGTCCTGGAAGGTATCTTGACAGTGGTTGGTGTGATTCGTCTTAAAGGATGTGCCTCCATCCCACACTGCAGACATGCAGGATAATAAGTCCCCTGCATGCAAACGAGGTCCATTCTGACAGCACGTTCTTAAGTCCAGTTTGTTCATAAGTCCAACGAAGCTAGCCTAGGTAGCCAACTAACACAGTTGGCTATATAGTACTGTACTGTAAATGGTTTATAATACTTTTCACACAAATAATACACTAAAAAACAAGAAGTAAAGAAGACGTGTGCAATCTCACAGTGCAGTACCTTGAAGAGTACGGCAGTAGAGTGCAACAGCTGGCATACAGTGGTTGGCATCGTGTAAACAGGCGAGAAGAGTTATTGACTAGAGGAGGAGGTGGGAGCAGTGGTGGAGCTGAAGGATGGTCAGCAACAGGTGATGGAGTGAAAGTGATGTCGCTCAGTTGTGTCCGGCTCTGTGTGACCCCACGGACTGTAGCCCACCAGCTCCTGTGTCCATGGAATTCTCCAGGCAAGAATACTGGAGTAGGTAGCCATTCCCTTCTCCAGGGGGGTCTTTCTGACACGTGGATCGAATCTGGGTCTCCTCCACTGCAGGCAGATTCTTTACCGCCTGAGCCACCGGGGAAACCTAGGAGATGAAGGGCAAGCTGCCGTTTCACTCCTGCTGGCATTAATGGCACAGGCTCTGGTTCCTTGCTGGAACCTTGCTCTGGTTCCTTCAATTCTATCTACACTCTTGAAAAATCAGTCCAGTGATGTCTGGGTAGTAGCTCTTTTTTTCTCATCATAGATGACACAGTAGCACTGGATTGCATTCTGAAGGGCTGCTGTCGCCTTCATGGACTGTTCCGCGTTTGGGTCCTATGCCTCAAAAACTAACAGTGCTTCCTCAAATAGAACTAACTTACTTGATCGCACATGTGAACACATGTTCACATCTTCGAAAGTTTGCAACTTGAAGGTTCATTTGTAGGGACTTACTGTACCTTTGTGTACAGATCTGGTCAATGCATTTTATGCATTTTTTTCATGCGTAGAAATGAATGCAGGCAGGCCTGGCTGCCTAGGTCTGCGGGGATAATGGAATGAAGGGTCTTCAGGGGTACTTCTTGAGTCTTCAGTTTCCTTTCCCTTCTCCCCTGCTGGTCCTAAACCCTAAATTCCTATCTCAGCTTCTCCAGCCCCTTTGGCTCCCTGCTCTCCCCAGGTCCTTGCCTGCATGCTGTTCCTTTGTTTTCAGCATGTTTGGGTTGTGAATGTTTAAGCAACTTAGATCACAGATTCTGTTTTTCCTAGGCAAGGGAAAGGGCAAACCCCTCCCCTTCAAAACTGTCTCCAGCTTTCCCGAGTTTTGAGAAAGCCACATGTAGCCTCTCCAAGCTACAGGGGCTTCTCAGAAGCCAAACAGGCCAAATTGTTGGTGGGTGAAGGAGCTCCTAGACCTTTCTTTACCATTTCTCTTTTAATTTCCATCTTTCCTGGCTTATGTCAGATTGACTTTGTTATGATATTTTGTCGTAATACCAGTCTCTGCCCAGTGCTATAGATAGCTTTCTTGTATCATGGTCATCCTTTCACAAGTTAAAGGAATTAAGAAAATGCCAAGGAGAACTCAGTTAACCTAATACTAAATAGTGCACTAGCCTTCATTATTTGGAGAAGAAAAAGATTTGGATCTGCTAGCCACAGAAGGCTACTGAGCATCTGAAACGTGGTTGATTTGAACTGAGATGTGCTGTAAGTGTGAAGTATGAAACTTCAAAGATATGTTATGAAAGAAGAATGTAAAATAATATCTCAATAATTTTCATATTGATTACCTGTTAAGCTGATATCTTCAATATATTGGGTTGAACAAAATATATCAGTAAAGTTAATTATAACTCTACCTTTTTGAAATGTGGCCTCTAGAAAAATTTTCAATTACACCTGTGGCTTGGGTTATATTTCTGTTGGACAGTGTTGCTCTAGATTGTATCTTTGCAGTAATTAATTCCTCGTGGGAATTCCCCAGGGATTATTTATTAATGATTTTTCTCTCTTAATCACCAAGCTAAGATGGGAAAAGGACACAGTAGACTGTGAAGTTCTACAAGGCAAGAGCTTGTCTATTAACCTCCTTCTTTGGAGGCAGGAATGATGAGGCCATTTTGCTTAGGAGGCTCATAAACTGTCTTTGAAGATGTTTCCAGAAAGGGTCTTGAGCAATTGACAACATCAATGAAGGAAGGGTATTGCCTCCCAGTGGCTCCCCTCAAAGATGTGATTCATTTAGTTGCCTAAACCAGGGCTTGGACTGTTGAATAAAGAAAGAAAGCAGTCTTACTGCTTGAAGTCGATATCCCCGGTGGGTCTCGGCATAGAAAAAGACACATGGACAAGAACCATGATCATCCCTATTCAGTTCAGTTCAGTTCAGTCGCTCAGTCATGTCCAACTCTTTGCAACCAGCACGCCAGGCCTCCCTGTCCATCACCAACTCCCAGAGTTTACTCAAACTCATGTCCATTGAGTCAGTGATGCCATCCAGCCATCTCATCCTCTGTCGTCCCCTTCTCCTCCTGCCCCCAGTCCCTCCTAGCATCAGGGTCTTTTCCAATGAGTCAACTCTTCACATGAGGTGGCCAAAGTATTGGAGTTTCAGCTTCAGCATCAGTTCTTCCAATGAATACCCAGGACTGATCTCCTTTAGGATGGACTGGTTGGATCTCCTTGCAGTCCAAGGGACTCTCAAGAGTCTTCTCCAACACCACAGTTCAAAAGCATCAATTTTTCAGCACTCAGCTTTCTTCACAGTCCAGCTCTCACATCTATACATGACCACTGTTTTATAAATGCAGATCGCAACATGATGGAGGCAAAAGGGGAAAAGAAAGTCTTCTCCAATTGCTCTAAAGAAAACCCAAAATATTTAACTTGTTTGCTGTGGTGCCAGAAGAAATATTGTTACAACATAGAACAAATAGGATTATGGAATCTTGAATCATAATATTATTAAATACCCATATGGTCTAACATTTTCTTTGAAATCTTAATCATTAGTACTTATGTAGGTTGAAGATGAACTCTCAAGGCCTCTGTATCCATTTTCAGCAAGCTTTTTTTTTCTTTAAGATTATAGAATCTTGTTTGGAGGGGGACAAGTTCACTATTAGGAAGTATTTCTCTATAAAATAGAAGTAATCTTTTCCAAAAAAGAAAATTTTTTTTAAATTTATTTTTTAGAACTACTTTTTTTAAAAAAAAGATTTTAATTTTTAAGAGCAGTTCAGGTCCACAGCAGGATTAAGAGAAAGATACTGACACTTCCGCATGTCCTCCCTGCCCTTATATGTGTGTGCCTTCCCAATCTTATCAACATCCCCCACCAGGAAACCTTTGTTTTTTAAGGTCTTTAAAGTGTTCCCTTTGTTGTAGCCTCCATTGTCTTCTAATTCTCTGGGGTAGATGAGAAATAATTATCATCTTTTTTGTAAATAAAGATACAGTCCCAAGGGTTATGGCAGGGATATAACCCCAAGGGAGGTGATTTGTTGAAAAATTAGAGGTGACCAGTAACAAAAATGATTTGAAAACTTAGATCATCTGTTTTGCATTTCAGCTGCTAGGTTTGTAGGATCACAGGGCCACATGCGTACTCAAGTCTTTTGTCCACAAGAGAACTTGCTGTTCTGAACAATGAGGAGGTACGTCTTATTCTCAGGGGTACTTCTTGTTATTAAATTCTATACTGTGCTTTGTTCAATAATATAGTTATTTATACAATGTTTAGAAAGTTAAGAGAGATAAAGTGAATTCTTAATCTTGGTACTCTTACTTTCTTCCCAATAGCAATAAAAAATAAAGATTTGGGCCTCTTTGCTGGCTTCTTGGAGGCTGAGTTGCTGTGAAGCTATGAAACTTTCATTATCACATTCCCACTGCTTGATCTGCCAGCTCACTTTCTTGAGGAATTTAATCAATCTTATCTCTGTGTATGGCTAAAAAACCAATGGCATTTATTTTCTCTGCAAGTACTTATTTACTTTTTCTCTTAGACGGCTGTCCCTGTGTTGATAATCTTTTCTCCAGTCTTAAAGCACGGATTGATTTTGGAGCTTCGGCGAGATCAGTGGTTCCACTGATTGCAGAAACCCTGTTCCTGTGGATTAATGAACAGTCTGTGTAACCATCAACAAGGGGTCCTGCTGAGAATTGTAAATGAGAAAGACGTGATGGGTTGTGAGAACTGGGGGCTCCAAACCTGAGGATTCAGAAAAGAGCAGACATAAGCAGTCTCTTCCTTGTTAAGTCTTTTCCCAGCCAGTCAGCCAGCCTTTGTTCTGTAATCATTCAGGGCTTGAAAATGTATAGACTCTTGAGAATGTGTTTACAAGTGACTTCCCTGGTGGTTTAGTGATAAAGAATCCACCTCCTGCAATGCAGGAGACATGGGTTCAAGCCCTGGGTCAGGAATATCCCCTGGAGAAGGAAGTGACAACCCACTCCAGTATTCTTACCTGAAGAATCCCATGGACAGAGGAGCCTGGCGGGCTACAGTCCATGGGGTCCTAGGAGTCGGACACAAATTAGCAACTAAACCACCACCACATGTTTACAAGTGCAGAAATGTTGGTCGGTGGATTTTCTTATACAGTGTGTGAAGAGTAAGACATAAGAAACAGGTTGGAAAAGAAAAATGATTTTAAATGTTGACATATCAGGACAGTGCTTTGCTTCTAAAGTTACATGCTATTATTTCAACTCCAGTTCAGTCTGTTCCCTGAAGCAGTCAACTGTTGCCCTTGTGTTCTGTTACTGTTCTTGGCCTTAGGCATGGCTCATCACAGGAACTTAGTAATGGACTGAGATTTTCTCCCAACTCAAAGAACACACCAAAACTGAAGTTACATTTTAGCTCCAACAGGCTGCCCAAGTCCTGGCTCAGTGGTAAAGAATATTCCTGCCAAGTCAGGAGACACAGGAGACTCGGGTTCGACCCCTCAGGTCTTCCTGAGGGTCAGGAAGAGCCTCTGGAGGAGGAAATGGCACCCCAGTCCAGTATTCTTGCCAGAAAAATCCCATGGACAGAGGAGCCTGGTGGGCTACAGTCCTTGGGGTCACAAAGAGTCAGGCACAACCAAGCAACTGAACACACGCACAACAGCTGCCCAAGTCAGGTGATAGAGCCACATAATATGCCAACAGAGACGCCAGTTTCGGTCAATACAGAATCCCCTACAGAAAATCAGTACAGAATCAATACAGAAAATCAAGATGGCATGTTGGGTGGCATGTTGGAAACAGGGAGAAGCTAGAAAGCCAGGTCTGGGCAAAGCCAGGAAGAGGGAACTAGGCTGCCTGTAGCATTGGCTTCTGAAGTTGGGACAGAGTCTGATTTGTAATGGACCAGAAGACATGGCGACCTTGAGGCCCTTCTGGGAGAGTCAGTGTAGCAAATGGGGAAGGCAGAGCAGGAGCTCTGTAATCAGACAAGCCTGAATTCAGATCCTCTTTCCATGACTTACTAATTGGGTAACTGGCTAAATTACTTTTCTGAGCATCAGTATTCTATCAGTCTGCAAAATGGGAATGATGCTTACTGATAGGACTATTATGAGAATTCATGTAATGCACCTGGTATCAGGCCTGGTGTAAGGAAGGAATTTGGTAAATGCAGCTACCATTATTATTACGTCACTATCTGAGCTTTCACTGTTTTGCGCTAGTTGATGGGGACACCACAGCAGTAATCCCTGGGTGATGTGTTGTCGTCCCAACACTGTACCTGTGTTCAGGAGCCGAAAGTCCAGGAACTCTCTGTACGACATTTGCAAGGTTAACCTTAATTTTAAAAGTTTAAAGAAATACATGGGGACTTCTCTGGCAGTCCAGTGGTTAAGATTTCATGCTTCCAATGCAGGGACAGGGGTTCAATCCCTGGTCAGGGAACTAAGATTCCACATGCTTCACAATGCAGCCAAAAGATAAAAATAAATTTTAAAAAATTAAAAGTTTAAAGAAACACACACACATAAATATCTCATAAAGGCCCTTAAAAATCAAATTAGGTACAGTCTACAATAAACTGAAAGGGAATATCTCTGAAAAGTTTCCATAAGTTAATTCCACTTAAAGGAAGTTCACTTTATGTTAAAAGTTGACAATATGTTGGTGTTGGTAGTTTTAGTTATAAATAGTACCATCAGAGGAGAAGGCAATGGCAACCCCACTCCAGTACTCTCGCCTGGAAAATCCCATGGACGGAGGAGCCTGGTAGGCTGCAGTCCATGGGGTCGCTAAGAGCACAACTCAGCGACTTCCCTTTCACTTTTCACTTTCATGCATTGGAGAAGGAAATGGCAACCCACTCCAGTGTTCTTGCCTGGAGAATCCCAGGGACGGGGGAGCCTGGTGGGCTGCTGTCTATGGGGTCGCACAGAGTCAGACCCGACTGAAGCGACTTAGCAGCAGCAGCAGTACCATCAGAACTCCCTGATAAAATTGCATGTGAAATATTTAGTTGCTACATAGAAGGAGATACCTTTCTGAACAGAAACAGTAAATCTGTTCACTAAGGAACTACCCTATACCTCAGTCAAACCTACAGTTAAAAACTATGAATTAATCGTCTTTAGGATTGAAAGGATGTCTCATGAATCTGATGGGCCAACATGAGGAAGTGTGGTGACAGTTTGAGTTGTGCCTTTCTTTTGGTTTGTTCCATTGTAAGTTTCTGAGAAATTGACTGATTTTTGGCCGTATTTGGTTGAAGAGTATTCAGTTTTCCTTGATTTCACTCAACATTGTAGTTTAATTTGCCACTTTTCAACACAGTTGCATTCAAAGAAAGGATTTCAAATGGATATGTACCCTAGCCTATAAAAATATTTCAGTGAAATTAAGTAGGTGGGTAGCACAGATAATGAAAAAAAGGAATGATAATTATAAAATCTGACTTGAGGTTTCTTTGTGGTTGATTGCCAGTCGTCATTGAGCTTATGTTTTTCTTGACAAAAATAACTTACCAGGAATATAGTTAAGATAGTCTTTAATTTAAAAGAAACTTTGGCATAATATATCCTCCCACCCTAGCATTGTATTAGAGAGCACCTTTGAACTTGAATTCCCTGTGTATGGAACTCTGTTCATCGTAACTGTCCCAGAGCTGATGCCTTGTCATTTAATGTCTCAGCTCACATTTGATGTTACCTTCTTTGCCCCTTCACTGTCTATCCCATCACAGCAATGGAATGCTTAGAGTGCTTATCACAGTGGGAATTATCATGTCTGCTTGTTTTTTTCTTGCTCATTAAATTAAACCCTAAGAGAGCAGGGGCCTTGTCTGTCTTGTTCATTACTATTTTCTGTGCTTGGAACACTGCACACAGTATATTGATACTTTAAAGTTTGACTTTGCAGTGTGTACATATAGACATATATGCATTCATAATTCCTGGTAGAAAAACAGGCCAGAAAGACCCCCCTTACTGAATGAAAACAATTAACAGGCTCCAGTCACTAAGTCCTTTTCTCATTCCTTATTCTGTTTCTGATTTCCTTAGACACATATTGACTTTAGGGCATGATAAATGATAAAATTTAATAGGAAAATGATAAACCTCAAGAAGAAAAGTCAATGCATCAAGATAGCACTTTATCTAGAGAACAAACTGATGTTTTAGCTGCCTTCTTATCTTTTGGTTGTTGTCAGTAAGAAAAGAATGACTTGGGATGACCAGGCAGTTTAGGGGTAGGATTCCTGGGGTTATTGTCTCAGTGACTTCTTGTTTTACCTAAACATTCCCAGAAGACAGGCAAGGTTAGTGATTTACAACAATAACCCAGAAATTCGATCAAATCTTCTCTTGGCTTTGTACTATAGAAAACTTGTCCATGTGCCCAGACCCAGTCTTCTTTGCTCTGGAATGGAACAAGCTGGGGCAAAGCTTTCTTTTCTCCCCAAAGGTCAGGGCACCTTCATGTAGTTGGCCACTTACCTGCCTTGGAACTTGCAAGCCTCTACAGACCTGCTGAGATCCTGAAAAGAAACGAAAGGTAGAGTGTGTGATCTTTATCAATTATTTACTCATGGTTTGTGTCTGGGGTATTTTGAGTTTTGTGGAAGCCATGCCTCACTTGTTACTCTCATCCAAAACTCCAGTTTCCTATTTAGATTATAATGGCTCATTTATCTTAGAGGATATTTGTAACCAATAAACGCTTATCTCAGAGTGTAAGTGGAGTCACAGACTAAGATTGCATAAGGGATGTTGCAAGCAAATCAACATCCAACAGATCTGAGGGATGTCAGGCTCCACTTGACATCCCCTCCCTCCTTTTCTTTTTTCCCCAAATGAATGCAGCCTTCATGTTTAATAGAAAGCCCATCTGACCTTCCCCATTGCTGCCTTTAGAGGCTTCCCAGGTGGCTCAGTGGTAAAGAATCCTTCTGCCAAGGCAGGAGTCACCAGAGACAGGGTTTCTATCCCTGGGTCGGGAAGATACCATGGAGGAGGAAATGGCAACTCATTCCAATATTCTTGCCTGGAAGATTCCTTGGACAGAGGAGCCTCTTGAACCCCAGAGGGCTACAATCCATGGGGTTGCAAAGAGTTGGACATGCAATTACACATGCAATTACTGCCTCTGGGGCATCTTTTCTCTTAATGTACAGAGTTAGCTTGCCTTAGATTGACCGGAACAAAATGCTTTACTTATCATGATCCTCAATGCAGAGAATCTTTTCTTAGGATCATTGGTTTCCTTTCAGATACAGAATCAATAGAGCTTAGAAAAGTCCCTTATGATGTGATTGATGAAACTCAGAGAAAAGAAGCTAAGGGCCTAGATATGTCAGCTAGATAAATTGGGTTCATGTTAATTGAAGTGGCAGCAATAGTTGGTTAGGTAATTATTGGAGAACTGAAGAAGGTATCCAGGGAATGAATGGGAGACAGAAACCAAACAGATTGCACACTGATAGGAAAGACCAGATTTGTTTGACAAAAAGGAACATTTCTACTAGAATTGAACTATGCCTCCTTTGGTCTGAAATACACAAGTAAGAAGTGATGAACACACTCAAGAGCTGAAGAAATTAGTCTATTGGTTGGCAAATTACCTGGAAAATTAATCAGTTCAGTTCAGTTGCTCAGTCGTGTCTGACTCTTTACGACCCCGTGAACCGCAGCACTCCAGGCCTCCCTGTCTATCACCGACTCCCGGAGTTTACCCAGACTCATGTCCATTGAGTCGGTGATGCCATCTAACCATCTCATCCTCTGTTATCCCCTTCTCCTCCTGCCTTCAATCTTTCCCAACATCAGGGTCTTTTCAAATGAGTCAGCTCTTCGCATCAGGTGGCCAAAGTATTGGAGTTTCAGCTTCAATATCAGTCCTTCCAATGAACACCCAGGACTGATTTCCTTTAGGATGGACTGGTCGGATCTCCTTGTAGTCCAAGGGACTCTCAAGAGTCTTCTCCAATGCCACAGTTCAAAAGGAAAATTAATAGGAATGTTTAATGTCTGTGAGAAGACTTTCATGAAATATAACAAATATAAAGTATCTCAGTGCCAGCATGTGATTCTGAGAATTTGGGCCTCTCCATTCAGGTGTGTTGGCCACTCTTTTCCAACAAGTTGGGGCTTAGACAGGGATTGCTGCAAACACTGAGGGTTTGCTTCATTGTGTATTTTTTAATAAGTTGGCTCTAAAATGTTACTTTTCTCTCTGAGAAAAGGTACTTTCCAGTTAATTTCTTTCTTCTTTGTAAATTAACATTTAACTTAATACTTTCTAACCTTTGGATTCCAGAGTAGACTTTATTTATACAATGTGAGAAGTGTTAGTTGATCAGTCATGTCCACCAGTCTGCAACCCCATGGACTGTAGCCCACCAGGCCACTGTCCATGGAATTCTCCAGGCAAGAATACTGGAGTGGGTTACCATTCCTGTCTCCAGGGGATCTTCCTGACCCAGGGATTGAACCCAGATTGGATTGCAGGCAGATTCTTTACAGTCTGATCCACCAGGGAAGCCTCAGTTCATGGGGCTGCAAAGAGTTGGATGTGGCTGAGCTACTGAGCACACACGTACGCATAGTGGAAAACTATAACACTATTGAAAGGTACAGAGAATAAGCTGTAAGTTATCAGTTATTCTACTACCCAAGATAAATACTTAACTTTCTACAGCAACCGTCTCTCTGATATGAAAAATTATTTAAAAACATGATTTTTAACAATGGTGGTCACTTTAAGAAATCATGCTTTGGATGACTCCAGCTAGAAAAGAGAGGGTTTGGTGGGGTTGTCAGTTTGCTAAAATTTGGGATACCTTAACTGAATATTTTGGTGTAAATACTTATATCGTGGCAGAGATTGTTATGTACCTAGGGAGTGTGTGTATGTGTGTGCTGTACTCAGTCGTGTCCGACTCTTTGTGACCCCGTAGACTACAGCCCACCAGACTCCTCTGTCCATAGGATTCTCCAGGCAAGAGTGCTGGAGTGGGTTGCCATTTCCTACTCCGGGGATCTTCTCAACCCAGGGGTCGAACCTGCATCTCTTGTGTCTCCTGCATTGGCAGGCAGGTTTAGTACCTGGAAGGCCCAGCTCCTGGTACCCAGGATGGCAAGTCTGTAAATTTCAGCTCCAAGCACAAATATATAATACTGAGCCTATATTGAAATATAGACCAAGAGATTCAAATGTGCTTTTGTAAAGTAAATTGATAGAAACCAGCATGTCTGTGTCTGTTCATAGTTTTAAGAAGCATGGGAATTAAATGAAATAAATAGGTTCCATCATACAACAGGACCGGAAAACCAGTAAGTCCACCTCAGGCTGCTGCCTTTGTCTGTGACTCAGCCTATGTGATGGTACTCAAAGTGAATTAAAACTACCCGTTAAAAGCCTGGTTCCCATCATGATTTTGGCCGGCAAGAAAAGGACTGGTGAAGGAGGAGGCATCACTCTGGCCGAGCATGAAACGTTCATGGATCCCAGTGACTCCCCGAGTCCTGTTCCTGAGCTCTCTGTGTGTTTTTAGTAACCATGAGAAAAGAGCATTTAGGTGATCAAAATGATACATTAATTCTTCTTTCTAATACCTCAAATATTCTTTCAGCAAAGCTGCTTTAAAAATAATTTCAGATTGTATGTTTGGTTTTTATCAAGAAGCAGGAATGGATAGTGGGATTGTGGATTGATCCCAAGAGAAAAAAGTTCCCATAAAATGTAAGTGCCTTAGTCAGATTGTTGGAGAAGCTCCTGCCCGACCTCTGTTCCATATTTTGAGCTCAAACCTTCCCCTTGGCTGAGTGGTGTCACGTTGTCTAGTTGAGTGAAATGTTACTGCTGCAGTTACTTGAATGGGAGCAGCACTTCCCGACCCACCTGCTGTGTAGGTAAACCTGAAACCCATCCTGGCAAGTATGTTTATTTGCTTTTCCCTGAAATGTGCTGTCCCTTTTTTCCTCCTGCCGATAAAAACTGACAGGTCCTTTTCCTGCTAGCCAAAAACAGTGATGGGAACCAGGTGGAAGATACGGCTCTTAGAACGTAGTTTTAATTCATTTTGAGTCTCATAAAGTAGGCTGAGTCACAGACAAGCTGGGGGCCTCACCAGATCACTCCATGACCTCACTTTCCCTCTGGCAAACCTCTCTCAGTGCAATAGGGTGATCTCACAGATGGAGTATCAGAAACAGCTTGCTTGAGAAGAGCTGGCCTGTGAGCTGCCAAGGCTGCCAGACGGCATCGCTCTAGTCCATCATCTCTCTTTCCTCTTGTTCTTCCAATGCATATGGTCTTCATGTACTACAACAGTGTTATTAAACCAATCTCACCACAACCACTTAGGCTGTAGATAGCAAAGGCCCATTCATTACATAACCATTCATTAGAAGTGTGGCTTTGGAACTGATGAAAGCCTATGTTGACTTCTCATTTTCTTAAAGTGGATGCTTTGAATGAAACCACTGGACTCTCCAAGAAGATTATTGACTTTACTGTTGTATTCTGAGATCCCTATTTTCAGTTCTCCCCAATTACCTTCTTTTCCATATCTTTCAAATTATTATTGCCATTGTAGTTGAATAATATGATAGCAATTTGGATGAACTTCAGGAACAGAGGTTCAGATGTGTCTGCTTCTAACTGGCTGTGCAGTTTCTTACATGCCATTTCATCTTTCTTGACATCATCATCTTTGTGTTGATTTCTAAGATATCATTTGAGATTCTGTAGTCCAATCATGAATTCAGACACCCTTTTCTACAGGGCAGAGGACCTTCTAGGCAGGTTTGTAATCTCTATATTCCCGAACCACCTTGAAAGCCCTCTCCAAAGATTCTGATTGCCCAAGGGTTCTGTAGTGTAGCTGGAATGAGAACCACCATGTGTGGACTCTAGACCAAGGGCTTATTGTTATAAAAATTTCTCCTCTACTGATTTTTTTCCAACCTTAAGTGAAGGTCAATCTTACCCTTCAGAAAGCAACTACTTTTTAAATTCTTTTATAATTGAATCCTCACAAAATTAAGGTCCAGCCATTTTCTCTTTGTGTGACTTTTGTGAATATTCTGCATGGATTCAGTTCCCATTTGTGTTCTTGTTTTTCCATTCTTAGGCTTCAACCACAGTTGGCCAGTGATTCAAAAGAACAGAAAAAATGATGCAGGGTAAAAACTGGTCGGCTTTTTTTTTTTGAGGTTTTTTTTATTGTTTGTTTGTTTGGCGGGGCGGGGGTGGGGAGAGGGCTGCGGTTTGGCTGTGTTGGCATCTTAGGTCCTCCACCTGGTATCAAACCTGTGCCCTGTGCAGTGGGAGCAAAGAGTCTTAACTACTGGATTGCCAGGGAAATCCCTAAAGCTGGTTGATTTTAATGTTGTTCTTTAGTCACTAAGACATTTCTGACTTCTGCGCCCCCGTGAACTGTGGCCCGCCAGGCTCCTCTGTCCATGACATTTCCCAGGCAAGAATACTGGATTGGGTTGCCATTTCCATCTCCAGGGGATCTTCCTGACCCAAGGATCTAAACTGCAGCTCCTGCATTGGCAGGCGGGGTCTGCACCAGCCATTAAATCTCTCACTGGAGAAATGATTTTCAAAATGTGGTCTCAGGAGCAACACCATCACCAGGAAGCTCATCTGAAATGCAGGATCTTAGGCCCATCTTTGGACCAGAAACTCTGGAGATGGGGACCAGCAATCATTGCATTAACATGCCTTCTAGGAGATTCTGTACATACTGTTGTTTGAGAGCTGTTCTAGAGAAATTGTATATTTTCAGATAGTTGTTTTTTGTTTTTTTTTTAAGTGTTCTCAAATATTTTTGAAATAATCATTGTCCAAACTTACATGCTCTAGAAATAGTAAGGATATTACATTTCTAAAGGGGATATTTCTCTGCCTTCTTTTTTTTTTTTTAAATCTTTTAGAAGTTTTCATGTTCTGCTCCTAGAAAGCCTATTCACATTTCTACCTATTTGCACAGTAAAATTTGAGTCTTAAGTTAGTTCTGTTATCATGATCTATAGTGACACTAGATGGAAAGTGACTTGTGAGACATTTGTTTAATTCTACTATTTTATTTGTCTATTTTTAGTTTAGTTCACTTACTTTTGGTTGCACTGAGTCTTTGTTGCTGTGTGTGGGCTTCCTCTAACTGGGGCGTTTGGGGGCTGCTCTCTCGCTGCAGTGAATGGGCTTCTCGCTGTGCTGGCTTCTCTTGCTGGGGAGCGTGGGCTCTCGACACTCAGGCTCCAGGAGCTGCAGCGCACGGGCTCCGTAGTTGTGGCACACAGCCTTAGTTGCCCCATGGCATGTGGAAACTTCCTGGACCAGGGATCGAACCCATGTCCCCTGCATGGGCAGGAGAACCCCCAACCCTTGCACCAACAGGGAAGTCCTATTAAAAAAAAGAAAAACTGAATCTTCTAAATGGCATTCTTCTTCCTTTAGAACAAGACAAGGATGATTTTTTTTTTTTCAGTTACCCTCAAATGAAACTGCCTGACATTAGACCCAAAGGTTGCTCTTGTCAGAGGGATATTTTTACTCAGTTGAATGCTCTCTGGAAGAAGGTGTGAGCAGAAGCTAATATCATGAATCAGAAGAGGAATAAGAGGAGAAGGGCATCTGGTCCTCAGCGAGGAAACTCAGACCCAGAAGCCTGCTGACTGCCAGCCCTAGGCTCGGCTCTTCCAGTCCAGTATTCTCTGCACCAAATGTCACTGCCTTCAGGACCATGCCATTCACCTAACTGGTGGAATTTTTGTCAAAAGCTTGATGCAAGTGAGGTTTTTTTGTTTGTTTTAAGATAGAAAGCTTTTGCAAGTTCTTTCAAGGACAGCACATAGCTTTAACTCCCTCAAGCCCTCTCTCCTCTGTCAAACTGCACCAGGAAATTCAAGGTCTAGCCAGAGGCCCCCAAAGAGTTAAAAAAAAAAAAAAAGACAACCAGCCTGCAGAGTAGAAGAAACCAATGTCAAAAACATATGTTCCTCTGCGGGGCCTCGCTGGATTCCTGAGTCCGGATAAAGCCAGTGTGTATGCATGCGCGTCAAAAAGAAAAAAATAAAACGTCTTGGCCAGTGTCAGGCAGCAGTGAAGCGTTGTCCCTCATCTGCAGTTCCTCTTGACTCCCTGCTGCCTGGGAGCCCAGCCCGAGGGCCCCCGGGAGGCTGGTGGCCCTGACACCTGAGCCGTTAGCTCAGAGCGCCCTCGAATCCCGTGCTCCTTGTGAGGGTTCCGGCCGAGCGGCCGGGACAGACCCTGCCCGTTTTCGTTGGCTTCGGGGCTTGTTATTGGAGTGGCTGACAGCTGTCTGCCAGGCTGTCTGAAACCGCCTTCCTGTGCTCTCCGCTGCTCGGCTTCACAGCACTATTGTTCCTGTTGGGCCTTTTTCTTAAAATCTTTCCCAGCTGTATCCTGATATGGTAAACCACTTAAATTAGCTCCAGATTGTTCTGTTTATTTTGTGTTAGATAAGCGACAAAATACAGTCCCGGCAGCCAGCCAGAAGGAGGGTGGAAGTGGGGGGGATGGGGACCTTTACAAAAGGTAGCGTTTGCAGACCGAACCGTGAAAAGGCCCAAATGTGATGCCATCACGGGTCCTGCCATTGACAAAGCGATCCTGACAGGCTGGCCAAGTAATCACGTTGGATCTGAGCACAGCTCAGTCCAGAAAAGAAAACCAAGACCCCTGGGTTAAGTCACACAAACAGGAAGCTAGATTTCCATTATTGGCAGTAGATAGGGCACCTCTGTCAGCCACAGGTCTGGTTGCAGTGCCGGCTCTCCTGGTACCAGGCTTGGTGTCCTGAGGGTGACAGGAATTCCTTGTATTCTTTTTTAAATCGTGCGTCTGTATTGCAAAGCCTGGTAGCTGATGGGCTCAACGCTGGCTGAAGTCCACCAGTCTCCCTATATGCTTCGCAGTTGAAAGTGTGCTCTTCCGTGCTGTAATTTAAAGCTAGAAATCCAAAGATGTTGAGTCACCAGCATAGGTATTTTCCACACAGCTGCAAGTGAAAACTCACAATGGACTTGGCCAGCTGTGCGCCCGGCCTGCCCACGGCCTCTCCTCCTCTGTGGCTGTCTGCTCACTGGGGCTCTCGGTGCAAAGCCTTTCTGAGCACGTAACAAAAAAATATCTTCAGAGGTAATAGATGCTGTCCTAGAATGAAGATCCTGCCTTTGTGATTGTAGGAATAAGCCCAAATCAAATATGAAGAATAAACTTCCGAATGTTTTAACTCAGCTGAAGCACACGCACAATGCCAGCAACCAGCTGAGTTACAACCATTATTGAGAATCGTGTCTGTGGTAATTCAAGACTCCCCAGGAAAGATCCCATGACTCCCTGCAGCCTCCAGTCTTCACTCTGAACCCAAGTCCTGGAAATGCTTTTTACTGAGTTGAGGGAAGCACAGGGTCAGGAGTAATAAAATGCCCTGAGAAACCACCTCTTAGTTTTCCTCTGGGCAAATAAACTCAGCGTGTAATAAAAAGGTCCAAAGCCAACTTTGAAAGCATAATTACTCTGTCAAGCCCCCTTCTCTTGGGTGGAATATGGCTTTTCTTCATCAAGGCCTGGCCAGGGGTTGAGTGGCCTCCGTGTCACCCTCTCTGATCCGCAGGCTTTCATCTCTTTTCTCTGTATCCTTTTTAACGCAAATAGGGGACAGTCTTGGATCTTTCACCTGGGCCGGGCTTCCCATGAGCAAAGCGTCCCTTGAGAGTGGGGACCATGAATCGAACTCTCTATCGTCTTTTCTCACAACGCTAACCAGCAGTCATGGGCGCTGAGAGGTGCTGAATGAAGGCCTTGCAAATAATAGATTTCTTTTTATTATTAACTGACATCAGGTGTCATTCATTTTGCTTCTATATTAATTCAGGCCAAACTAAAAACAACAGCAAAACAAGAACAAACACCAAAAACCCCCAAGATCAGACATCACAGGTCCCATGAGCCTGTTCTCATTAAAGTCATATACGCACCCTTCTGGCGCTGGGCAGGATGGAGCAGCCACAGAAGGCCTGTCCCTGTCATGGACTCCAGCTAAAATCTCTGGACAGTACCGAAAACAACTGCCTGGGGCACCTGAAAAGTAAGCAACAGCAGGCAAATGGTGAACGGGGTTAAAGTAAAGCATCACCCACACCCAAAGTGAGTTTGGTGGGATTTGTTTTCACTCCTCTGTCTCTGGGCTTTGACCCAAGGGCTGATGGAACTGTGGAACTATGTAGCAGGTGTTGGCAGCAAAATTTCCAGGTGAAACCCCCTTATTTATAACCAGAGCTTTGGGGAATGCTTTTGCTGGAGAGCATAGGAGAATTTCCATTTCATTTGTTTCCTTTTATTTTTTTCTCATCTCTCTCCTGACCCTGCCTCAAGGCAGCCCCGCTTGAGGATCTGCTTGGCTTTGGTGGTGAGGGTTTGGGCTCCTAAAGTCCAATAAGAAGATTCTTTCTGACCAGAGGACCAGGGAGAAAGAGGCCCCTTTTATACAAGGATAGTGGGAGATTGCTGTTACTATCTTTCTCTTTGCTTTTTTGCTGCTTTGCTCCCAAAGGCAACCTCAGTTGTTTTTCTGTGGGGCTAAAATCTGAGAACAGCCTGTCTTTTTGGCCAGAGGAGCCAGGAAAGGAGAACTCTGGGGCTGGAAGGTATAGGGGAATCTCAGAGAAGAAAGAGCTGGGAAAGAGGATCCGCTGACTGTGTGAGTGAACTGACTTGAGTCCCAGCTCTAAGCTGCTCGTGTGTCACACAGACCCAAAGAAGCAAAGCAGAGACTCCAAGAACTCATCTGCAACATAAACCAATGCCTGAACCCTAGACTAACCCCTGGGTTGGGCACACACTGCGCAAACCCAAACATCATAGCAATGATTTTTAAAACCTAAGCTAACGTTAGGACCACTGCCTGTAGACAAGACAGACCTTGTACTCTAAATCTAACTAGGTTGGTTATAACCATTCTCCATGAAATAAAGTTGAATACTCTTGAATGGAAAATAGAAATTCTTGAGTGAGGTAGAAAGGGAAAAGAAGAACCAAATTAAAATTTTAGAACTGAAAAGTACAGTGAAAAGTGAAAATGAAAATTGCTCAGTCGTGTCTGACCCTGCGACCCCATGGCCATACAGTCCGTGGAATTCTCCAGGCCAGAATACTGGAGTAGGTAGCCTTTCCCTTCTCCAGGGGATCTTCCCAACCCAAGGATCGAACTCAGGTCTCCCTCATTGCAGGCAGGTTCTTTACCAGCTGAGCCACAAAGGAAGCCCGAAAAGGATAGTACCGAAAATGAAACATTCATGCTATGGGCCCAGTAGCAGAATGAAGATGATAGAGCAAAGAGTCAGTGAACTTCAGTATAGATCAACAGACATTACTCAGTGTGAAAGACAGGAAAAAGAACAGGAGCTGAGCTGAAGGACCTATGGAATACTATCAAAAGGCTTAACATTTATGTCATTAGAGTCCCAGAAACAAAGGGAAAATATTGGTGCAGAAAAAAAAATGTGAAGGGATAAAGTCTAAGAAGTTCACAATTTTGGTGAAAGACACATGTATAGGTTCAAGAAGCTCAATAAAATCAGATTAACCCGAAGAAAACCTCATCTACGTTGTAATCAAATTGCTGAAAACCAAAGATGAAAAAATATCTTGAAAGCAGAAATTCTGATTGTGGGAATTTACCCAAGAGAAATGAAAACATGTTTATACAAAAACCTATGCTGCTACTGCTGCTAAGTCACTTCAGTCGTGTCTGACTCTGTGCGATCCCATAGACGGCAGCCCACCAGGCTCCCCCGTCCCTGGGATTCTCCAGGCAAGAACACTGGAGTGGGTTGCCATTTCCTTCTCCAGTGCATGAAAGTGAAAAGTGATCATGTCAATGTATGACAAAAACCACTACAATATTGTAAAGTAATTAGCCTCCCACTAATAAAAATAAATGAAAAAAAAAAAAAGTGAAAAATGAAAGTGAAGTCACTCAGTCGTGTCCAACTCTTAGTGACCCCATGGACTGCAGCCTACCAGGCTCCTCCATCCATGGGATTTTCCAGGCAAGAGTACTGGAGTGGGGTGCCATTGCCTTCTCCAAACAAAAACCTATACCCTCATATTAATAGCAACTTTATTGCTAATTGCTAGAAACTGGAAAAAACTCAAATGTCCTTCAACTAGTAAAGAGATACACAAAATTATAGTACATCGGTACAGTGAACTATTACTTAGCAATATAATGAACCATTATACATGCACTAACATGCTTGAATCTCGAATGCATTGTACTTCTGCAAGAACCCAGGCTTGAAAGGTTACGTTGTCTGTGTTCAGTCCCTAAGTTGTGTCCGACTCTTTGCAACCTCCTGGACTGCAGCACAGCAGGCTTCCCCATCCTTTACTTATCTCCCAGGTAGTTGCAAAAAGTTGCAAAAGGTTACACACTGTGATTCTTCCTATATGACATTCTGGGAAAGCAGAACTTTGAAGATGGAGAAATAATCAGTGGTTGTCAGGGATTAAGGGTGGGGTGGAGGGTTTGACTCTGGAGGGGCAGCACAAGGGAGGAATTCTGGGTTGATGGAGTTTTCTGTATCTGTGTTGATCTTAAAAGTTCTTTTATCAGCAAAAAATGAGTTAACTCCAGAATAGCAAAGAACTGCAAATTCAGGACAAGCAAGCTATAGTGAAAGAATAGGCATGTCCAACAAAGGAGAGGAACACTATTTTATAAAGACGAAGAAGTTGGGAAGGGTTGTTTTGAATGAATGTTTGCTGGAGAAAAGAGAGTTTAAGACGTTTGTGGTCTTTCATTACCTGAGTTGTTGGGATCATTGATTTCTTGTAAGAGATACAGTATACATCTTTTCCTCTTGAGGTCTGTCTTTGGTGGTTCTTTCCTGCTGGTGATTATTCTATTGTGGTCTGTAATTGACAATTCTTTCTGTAATTGACTGGGAGCGGTACTGTTTGAGAACTTCCCCTTCTGGTTCCAACTCCATTTTAGTGAGTCTTCCCTTTATTAATTTTCACATTTAATTGTGGTGCTGCACATATGACTTCACTTGTCAAAATGAATAGCACTACACACCAAAACAAGTGAAATTTACCATACACAAATCAGAAAATAAAAAATAAATCACTAGCATGGTATTTCATATCTGATAGGGTTAATATATCTTTATGACTACATGGAGTATGGAAAGATTCATGTAATCTCTTATCTATTTTGAAGTCATTTGCCACTTGACTCCACATTTAAAGTTGCAGGAAGTAAAAAATGGAATAAACAATGAAGCAATCTCTTCAGGTCCATACAAAAAGTTTTCCAAAAAAGAATTTTGTGTCTCACATGCCAGGCGTATGTTTTATAGAGTCAACTCTCCACAAAGGCCATGATGAGAAAACTGAGGCAGAAAAAGTTGGTGTCTGTAAGAGACAAATGTTGAATCCAGGAGAGATCTACTGATTTTAAAAGAAGCAAGGTCAGCTTGTTGGCTTGGCAAAAAGAAGAACAAGGCATCTGCTATGTCCTGGAAGCTCTGGGTTTTGATGACTAGGGTGGTGTTGAGAATTCCCTGTCCAGGAGAATCACGTCTGGTGTACTGACGTACATGCCTGTGTAGTTGCTGTTCAGTGGCTCCATTGTGTCCGACTCTTTGCAGCCCGGCTTCCCTGTCCTTCACTACCTCCCAGAGTTTACTCAAACTCATGTCCGTTGTGATACCATGGATGGTGATACCATCCAACCATCCCATCCTCTGTTGCCCCCTTCTCCTCCTGCCCTCGATTTTTCCCAGCATTGGAGTCTTTTCCAATGAGTCAGTTCTTCATATCAGGTGGCCAAAGTATTAGAGCTTCAGCATCAGTCCTTCCAAGGAGTATTCAAGGTTGATTTCCTTTAGGATGAACTGGCTGGATCTCCTTGCAGTCCAAGGGACTCTCAAGAGTCTTCTCCAACACCACAGTTCAAAAGCATCAATTCTTCAGTGCTTAGCTTTCATTATGGTCCAACTCTCACATTCATAATGACTGTTGGAAAAGTCATAGCTTTGACTATATGGACCTTTGTTGGCGAAGTGATATACCTTGCCTGTACTCTGAATACACTTGGAGTGGGCAGGCTTGGACTATTTCCATGAAACAGATTGTAAACGTAGTTGTGACAATAGGAAGAGTTTTCCTGAACGTAGCATTTCTTCCTTAGTCCACCTCTCATCCAAAGGGCAAAAAATGCAGGATGGATGCTTAATTTCAGTGAGATCCCACTGGCTGACCAGAGCCATACTTTTGCCCACTGCTTATTCTGCCTTTGAAGTTCTATCATCACCTTGCCTCGTCTTACACCATTATGGAGCTTATCAATTTTCATACACAAATGTATTATAAAACCTGTTGATTTTAAGAACCTTTGCCTACCTCCAAGTCACAAACATATTCTCGTACATTTCTCTATAGACGTTGAATGGTTTTAGCATTTACATTTAGGTTTTGGATCCATCTTTTATTTCTCACACAGCTTTGTTTTGTTAAGATATAACTCACATTATTATCAAAGTGTACAATTCAGTGGTTTTTAGTATATTCACAGAGCGGTGCAATCATCATCATAATTTATTTTTTATCTTCTCCACAAAAAAAAATCCTGTATCCATCACCATTTTCCCTTCTTCCTAGCCTTTGGAAGGCACTAATCTATTTTCTGTCTCTGTAGATTTGCCTATTCTGGACATTTTATATAAATGGAAAAATACACTATATAACCTGTTTTATCTGGCCTCTTTCATTAGCATAATGTTTTTAAGATTCACCAATATTGTAGAACATGTAAGAACTTTATTCTTTTTATTGTTGAGTAATATTCCTTTTTGCTTCCTATATATTGCTGAAAATATATCTTATCCCTTCATCAACTCATGGACATTGAGTCTTTCCGCTTTTTTTGGCAGTTATGAATAACGCTGCTATGAGCATTCATACACGAGCTTTTGTGTGGATGTATGTTTTCATTTCTTTTGAATGCACACCTAGCAGTGGGATTTCTGGGTCATGTGGCGCCTGTATGTTTAACTTCTTGAGAGACTGCTGAACTCTTTCCAGAGCAGCTGTGCCACTTCACCTTCCTGCCAGCAGTGTATGAGGGTCCTAGTTTCTCCACATCCTCACCAGCACTCCTCATTGTCTTTTTTTATGATAGCCATTCTGTTAAATGTGAAGTGGTATCGCTTGTGGTTTTCATTTGCATCCCCCTGGACATTTTTTCATGTGCTTATCGCTCATTTGTGTATCTTCTTTGGAGAAATATCCGTTCATATCCTTTGCTCATATTTTAATTTTTTTTTTTTACTGTTGAGTTGAAATATGAGCCATCTTTAATTAATTTTCCCAAATGTTGTGAAGTTGGAATTGGTCAAGGTTCTTTTCCCCCCCAATAGATATTCAACTACTCTAGAATCATTTGTTGCAAAGACTTTTTCCTCAACTGACTTATTTGGCACCTTCGCTATATATCAAATAATAATTAAGGGTGGTTCTTTTATTAGGCTTTCTGTTCTAGTATCAAGATAGGCAGGAGAAACATCAACAGTCTCAGGTATGTGGATGATACCACTCTGATGACACAAAGCAAAGAGGAACTAAAGAGCCTCTTGATGAGGGTGAAGGAGGAGAGTGAAAGAACCGACTTAAGACTAAATATTAAAAAAACTAAGATCATGGCATCCAGCCCCATTACTACATGACAAATGGAAAAGGTGGAAGTAGTGACAGACTTCTTGGGCTTCAAAATCACTGTGATGGTGACTGTAGCCATGAAATCAGAAGATGATTGCTTCTTATCGGGAAAGCGATGACAAACCTAGATAGTGTGTTGAAAAGCAGTGACATTATTCTGTTGACAAAGGTCCGTATAGTCAAGGCTATGGCCTTCCCAGTGGTCACGTACGGTTGTGAGAGCTGGACCATAAAGAAGGCAGAATGCCAAAGAATTGATGCCTTTGAACTGTGGTGCTAGAGAAGACTCTTGAAAGTCCTTTGGACAGCAAGGAGATCAAACCAGTCAATCTTAAGGGAGATCAACCCTGAATATTCACTGGAAGGACTAATGCTGATGCTGAAACTCCAGATTTCAGTCATCTGATGCAAACAGACAACTCATTAGAAAATACCCTGATGTTGAGAAAGATTGAGGGCAGAAGAAGAGGGTGTCAGAGATGAGATAGCTGGATGGCATCACTGATGCCATGAATATGAACTTGGGCAAACTCCAGGAGATGGTGGGGGACAGGGAGACCTGGTGTGCTGCAGTCCATGGGGTCACAAAAAGTCAGACATGACTGGGTGACTGAACAAAAACAATTCTAGTGTACCTAGCTGTCTTGATTACTGTAGCTTTATAGGGAGTCTTGGAAGTTGGCTAGTGTCCTTCTCCCAACATTGTTCTTTTATTTGAAACTTGGTTGCCATCCTAGGATAAGCCTCATTTGCTCATCATGATTGTGGTAGGCAGGGTAATATTCCCTTCTCTTCCCCCAGAGATGTTCACATCCTAAAGCCTTGAGCCTGTGAATATCATTTGTTGTATGGCAAAGGGGAACTAAGATTGCAGACTGAATTAAGGTTGCCAACCAGCTGACCTTAAGATGGGAATATTACCTGATTGGGCCAAATGGAATCACAAGAATCTTTAAACGTGGAAGAGAGAGACAAAGAAGAGGTCAAAGTAATACCAAATGAGAAAAACTCAATCTGCCATTGCTGACTTTGAGACAGAGGAAGAAAGCCTTGAGCCAAGGAAGTCTAGTGCCTCTAGAAACTGGAAATGGCCAAGAAGCAATCTTCCTCTATTGTCTCAGAAAGGGGATGAAGCCATCGCAACACCTTGATTTAGCCCAGCGATTGTTGCTTCAGACTTCTAAACTGTAGACCTCTAAGATGATACTGAAAGGTTGTTGCTGAACCTTGAAAGAGCCGGGATTCTTGGCCTCTGGAGGAGAAGAGTTCAATCCGGGGCCAGAGACGAGGCTTGATCGCTCAGAGCTTTTGTGTAATAGAGTTTTATTAAAGTATAAAGGAGACAGAGAAAGCTTCTGACATAGATATCAGAAGGGGGATGGAGAGTGCCCCCTCACTAGTGTTAGCAATGGAGTTGTATACTTTTAATTAGCTATTACAGTGAATCAATAGTATGTCTGGAGGTTGTAAAGACCTTACTAGACTCACTCCCATAATTTACATTTTAAGATTACAGGATTAGCCAGAAAGTTTTTTCCAGAGACTGTCCTCAGGCAGAATACATTATTGTTATATAATCCTAAGGAATGTAGAGGGAAAAAAATGTGTGTCCCTTCTTCCTCCTTGAGAATTCCAGACCCCTCTCTCCTTGGGGACCCCTAGACTTCTTATCAACCTGCCTAGGAATTGACTCTCTCAATACATTTGTGTTGTTTAAGTGGGTAAATTTGTAGTAATTTGTTATTGAAGCCATAGAAACCTAATAAATCATGTATTAACATTTTTATATATAGCTGGATTTGATTTACTAAAATTTTATTGAGGATTTTTGCATGTCTGTTCACTGTAATTTTCTTTTTTTGTAACATCTTTGGCTATGGAATCAGAGTAATGTTGGCCCCAAAGAATGAGTTAGGAAGTTTCAGCTTCCGTTTTCTGGAAGAGCTATTTTAATTTTTATTTTCGTGTTCATTCCTGCTCTTTTTCATTCTTCTGTGCTTCTAGTGTAGAATGGCCTCCTTTAAGTCCAAGTGTGTTCATATATAGTCCATGCAATTATCTAACCACTTTGCTATGTATTCTATGTCTGCATGTTTTCATGTGAAATACATGCTATTTTATTATCAGTTGCCTTTTTTCCCTTATGTTACATTTAGAGTTATTTTAGAAAAATTAGGTGTGCAAGTATAATATGTATGAATTCCACTATAGGGCAGTCAAAGGACCATGACAAAATATTTGTTATAAAAAGGGGATGTTAGGCTTGAAAGACTTGAGAACCATGATATAGAAGCTTCCCCTGCCCTATTTCAGAACTTTCCCAGTTATTACAGTTGTTATCAGGTAAAAAGGTAAAGTCTGTGAATGAGCCCACAGACAGGTCACATATTACCATATCCACAATGAAAACGAAACAACCACAACAGTGAAAACATGTTCATGTTCTATCTCACCTGCAAAGTAATTTAACATAACTATTCTACCCATCCAACACAGGGCGTCCAGCCACAATGCTCATATATATGCATGGTAATCGCAGGTGTCAATCCACAAAGATAGAAGTGCAAAAAGCGTAACTTGCTCCCCCCCACCGCCTGCAACCCTCACCAAATAACTAAGCTTAGTTCTGTTAGAGTCCCAACTCTGCTTAGAGGAATCCTGTTTTCAGTCCATTCAGATCATCTCGGTTAATCCAAGGTGTCTGTGTCTCATGTCTGCCTCCCCACCAGGAGCCAAAATATTGCAGCTGAGGGGAGCTTGTGGACCCTCAGTCCTGCTCACTGTCTGCAGAAACCTCCAGATTCCTCTCTGGTCTTTGAGCATCATCCATCTAGATCATGCTGCAGCCTCCTCGCCTGCAGCCTCGGGCCCTCTCTTGCTGCATCTGTGCTTTTCTCAGGAGCGAAAGGAAACCGTCCATCAGTGGGGCTGCAGTCTCTTCCACACTGTGATCTCAGGGCCTCCGAGCCCCCGGCCGTTGCCACCTGTGACACCTCTCTGGGCACGGGGCAATGCAGGGAACCTTGCTTTCCTGTCCCGTGCCACCAGGCTCCCCTGGGGCAGGAAAGACAGGCTGTTTCCGCTTGCTCTCGGATGCCCACATCGCCCATTCTCTCTACCCTGTGATGCAGGCCGGGAGCCCAGAGTGCCTTCTTAACGTCACAGCCACGTCCTCTGGCTCTGCTTTCGTTCCTCTCTCCTCCCCTCACTGGCTCTGAGTGATTTTGGAAGTTAAACCTAGTAGCCCATCCATCTGTTGACTCCTTCCCTGAGGCCATTCCCCAAATGCCCTGCTCATTTCCTGGGTGAAGGAAGTCACAGGACAACTGGAATTACTAGGAATGAGAGAAACCTGATAGACTGTCTCAAAACACTTTTCCAGTAGGGCCATAAGGCTTGTGAAGCACTCTGCCCTGAAATCATTTTCTCTCTTCCAACTTCAGGCTTAACTCTTTGCCAGGATTGTAGAAGTCTGTGTGTGCCTGCTGTTGTGACCTAAACGTGACCTGTGGAGGTGGCCACCTCCTTTTTCTAGGTCTACACTGCCCTTAACTATCTCACAGGCCTCTGACTGTCTCAGTGATGTGAGGTTATCATTTTAATGTTTTTAATTACTGTGTGATGCTTCTTTCAGTGGTGTCCCTAAAATACATCAATGTGGATCACCTAACCTTGTGAAAACAGGGAAATAGTTTTTAGTTTTAAAACTAAAAATCATATTTTTTTCTTTTAAAATTCATATTTTTTTCTCTTCCTTCCCTCATTCGTAGGCCGCCAACTCTCCCTACAGAGACCATCTCCAGCAGCCTGCACTATCCTAATTTGCAGATTCTAGCCTGCTGGGAAATTAGGAAGCCAGCCATCATACATGTTATTAGAAATGTGGCTGAGACTAAATGGGCCCTGAGTTAGGATCTGATTGCAGGAACTTGGTGGTGCCCTTGGTGGTCACTCAGGGACATTTATTTGGATTTGTTTGGTCTTTTTTTTTTAATCCTAGGAGATGTTGCATTTCCCAGGTGCCAGACCTTTCTCTCTCAACATCCTTTTGTCTCCTGCTAAAACGCTTCCACTTTAACCACTTGCCTGTCATTGAGCACAGAGACCCAGGCTGCCCCCCATGAGTTCTCGTCTCCTCCAGCTTCCGTCTCTCCCAAGAGCTAGCCCCGTCTTCACCTGCTTGAGATGGCCAGTGTCACCAGATTTCTTCTCATTCTCACTGCACATCCCAGTCAAAAAGGGTGCTGCCCGCCTCCCCTGAGCAGGAGGACCCGGAGTCCGAGAACCCTGAGTGTGTCTCTCTGTGCCTTTGGATCAGGTGTCGTCTGAAGAGCTGAAAGGAGTCTTCTTGTACCTGTCTGAAGTATGTTCGTCATTTGAAATTCCTTAAACAGACTTCTTAATATTTAGGTACATTGAAGGATTTTTTTTTGTTTCTGCCATTAAATGTTTCACTCTTCTGTTTTTCTTTCTCCTTCTTATGTTTTATTAAGATGTAATTGACATCCAGCATTGTATAAGGTGTATGGCATAATGATTTGACTTATATACATCATTAAATGATTAGCACAATAAATTTAGTGAACGCCCATCATCACCCAGGTACAAAATTTTTAAAAAGAAATATATTTTTTCCCTGTGATGAGAAATCTTAGGATTTACTCTTCCGTTCTTCTTCAGAGAGGATCATTAGTGTTGGTCCGTGCTTGTGCTCAGTCACATCTGACTTGGTGATCTCATGGCCGTAACCCGCCAGGCTCTTCTGTCCATGGGGTTTCCCAGGCAAGAACACTGGAGTGGGTTGCCATTTCCTCCTCCAGGGGATCTTCCTGACGCAGGGATCTAACCCACATCTCCTGTGTCTCCTGCATTGCAGGAGTTCTCATGACTTTTTTTTTTTTGGTCTCTCCCGCTATAATTAGACAATCATGTGTCACTGAGATCCTTTAGCAATTAGCAAACTTCAGAGAAGAGCTCTGGGAAAACAAAACTGCCTGTGCACAAAGCTTATTGGTTTTTCCGAGTAACCCTAAAAGCAAATCTTACTACTTGTGAAGTAGCGATCCAATAAAAATCAGTTTGTTTCTGCTTCGGGGTTAAATTCAGAATACTTAACTTGTGTTGTGTATTTGGAAATTTTAAGAGAAATTAGTAGTTGATGCCTACCCAGATGGAAAATGTGAGCTATCATTCTCTCTAAAACATCGTAGGCCTTAATTCCGTATTTCTCACATACAAGTAGTTATGACACTTGTTATTTTGCAATCACAGTTTTACTTTTTTCTACCTCTTGATGATATTTTCACTTCTCTCTTGCTTTCTTTAAATTTGCCGGACTCTGAAGTGCTTCTCTGATATTTTTTCATCTATCACTTCTTGATTGACATTAGTGACAGATAAACTAGTAAAAAAAAAAAAAAATTATCTGGCTACCTAAAGGGATTTCAGGTCTGATAGGGAAATCAAATACTTTGTGAGTAAACTATGAAACTCCATCAAGATGCCAAAACATTTTAGTTTGCCCTGAAATTCATAACTTTATTAGTATAAAAAAAAATCAAGCATTCTTTCAAGATCAAACTACAGGAAAAACAAGGAGAGCTTTAGCTGCAAGAAAGGACTGAATAAACATTTGGTACTTTTCTTGGCCCTAAATATTCCAAACACAGGGCTTCTGTGCTACTTGTTAGGGGATCCAGAACATGGAGATCAAAGCTAGTGTTACCCCTGCCTTCTAAGTGAGAGTGACTCATAACATCTTGTGCTTACAACTTTCATTTAAGGATCTCCAAGATCTGTGACTACCTATGATTTAAATTTCAGAGAAAAGTTTAGATATTTGCCTACCAATATGCAATAAATTAGGACGCTGTTTTTCAGTTCCCAGTTCCATTTTAACTTTTGAGACCAAATGTTTTCAATCTTTCAACAGATTTTTGAGACTTTTCATCCTTAAGTTTTAAAAGAGAAGATAAAATCCCATTGGTATCTCATCATTATAAGCAATGATATTAGCCCTGTAAAAATGAGAAAATCTTTGACTACAACTGTGTGTAATTTTTTTTTCTTCTTAATCCCCATTCAATCCTGATTTTGCCCTTTTCTTGCATCCATCTTCCTTTATCTTCAGCTCTTTTGGTGGCTGTCTCAGTTATTTGGGGGCTGGCTGCCAATTCCATTCCACCAGAGTCCCCCTGATGTTAGTTTGGCAGGAACACCCTCCTTTGCTGATTCTTTTAATCAAGATGTAAAGTCTGATTATGTCTGGCTAGGAATTGGGGGTCAGAGCATGGATCTACCCTGAATGCTGCAAACCATTTGAAACTCCTACAAATATTCAGATGAGCATCTGCATAAATATTCCTTTTCTGAAATTTAATTTGAATAACAGTTCAAATTAAATTGGTACCTTAAATTTGTACCTCTATGACCACTGTACCTCTTTCTTTGATAATTGATGTACTCTCTTTGGGGCTTTCTAGGTGGTGCAGTGATAAAGAATCCGCTTCCCAATGCAAGAGACTTAGATGTGGGTTTGATCCCTGGGTTGGGAATATCCCCTGGTGGAGGAAATGGCAGCCCACTCCAGTATTCTTGCCTGGGAAATCCCATGGACAGAAGAGCCTAGTGGACTCCAGTCCATGGGGTCACAAAAAGTCAGACATGACTGAGCATGCACGCTCTTTTTAAATTCATGAAAACTGAAAGGAGTCATAACGACAAAACCCCTCACAACTCATTGTGTTTTTATGACTCTTAAGAAATTACATACAGAGAAGAGAATGCTCCCTGGAAGGGTCTATGCTTGGAATACTTTCTTCCTACAAAAGCTGGTTATAATACCTAACTCTCGCATCTGTTTAATAAACACCCAGCTAGGAGCCTGTGTTGCTCTGCATACTTTGATGATCCCCATCAATGAAAATAGCTAACGTGTATCAAGCACTACTTCTGTGCCAGATTCTGTGTTAAAGTCGGTATTGTTGTTATCTTCACTTTTCAAATGGGGGAAGTTAGGCCCAGAAACAGAGTGATTTGCCCAAAGTCACAACACTCAACTCTTTCCCTTGAGTATGCTTCTGCAAAATTAGAAATGTGGCCATAGAAATGATAGGGAGAAATAATATTAGTCATAAAACAGCTAGACATCTTTGTGTTTATATATAGTTATTGTTCAGCTCAAGTTTTCCTTATGTTCTGGCAACAGAGTATTCTTAAAAGCATGGTTCACTTAGTCTTTAATTAAGAAGCTCGATGCAGAACACGTCCTATCTAGCGTGTAATTGAATCAGGCCCTTGAGCCTCATGCGCCTCATGTCTGGGCTCTCCTGTCTCAGACGGTGGTTGGCGGTGCCCTGTCATTCTGCTTCCAGCTCCTCCACAACGCCCAGTCACCCACTGCTTACTTCCAATGTTGAGATCTCTCTTTTTCTACCCATTCCATGTAAAAGGACCTTGTCTGTGTTATTTACTTCCATTTCCCCAAAGCTGGAGTGGTCCCTGGGCCATGAAATCCAGAAAGAATTATTTAAGGGGGTGAGTGAGGGCTCTTCTCCAGGCCAGGACCGTGCTTCCTCAAATGCTGTCCAACAGGCCCCTTTGATTTCAGTGTAACTGATCGGGTGCCAGATTGGACAAACAATTCCGGTATTTGTGGGTTGGATGTGCTTAAATCCTCGTGGGGTTCCAGGAGCGCCTCTTGCCAATATCCTGTAAAATAAGCGGCCTCTGTGTGCAGAACAGCTTCCTAGAAGTCAAGGTCGTGGGGCGACTGGATGAAGGCTCAGAACACTTCTCTATGGTAATCAGAGAACTTTTAGTGTCTTCAGTCTGCATTTCTGAGGGCCTTTCTTCCATTCACTTATTTGTCCCCTCTCCCCATCCTCAAATCCTCCAGCCCTCCTCTCTGGCAGGCCTTGTGCGAGGTCCTGGGAATGCAAACAAGAATGAGACATTATTCTTGTCCTTGAGAGCCAGAGTTCTCTCAGACGATAAACCATGAATGATTGATTAACACCAGGCAGAGATAAGTGTGATAGAGAAGTATAACGAACATGCAGGAGGACAGTGGAGAGACAGACTGTCTGGGGGAGTAAGGAAAAAAGCAGCAAGGTGACATTGAAGTCAGGCAGGAAGGACAGCGAGGGCATTTTAGGCAAAGGAACCCACATGGACCCACAGAAAGTCAGCGTGCTAAATTCCAACATCAGAAGCAGGTTCCCTGTGGCTGAAACAGGGGGCGTGCTTTGTGGAGATGGGCAGGAGCCATGACCCAGAAGTAGTGTGGAGCCACGTGTGAAGGATTCTAGGTGTTGGACGGAAGTTTGAGCTTTTTGCCGATTGAGAAGCGATTAGAGGTCTTGAAACACACACGTGGCCTGATTGGTTTGGGGCATTGTCATGCCTCTGATGACAATGTGAAATGTTCCATGTGTTACCCCAAGAGTCCAGGTGAGGGCAGTGCCAAACCCTGGAGGAGGGGGAGGTGGATTGGAGTCCATTTTCAAGGTCAACTTGACAGAAATGAATGTGTTGGATGTAGAGCAGGAGAGAAAGAGAAGAACATCAGATGGTAAATTGAATGTCTGGGTAGATATGCTCTCCAGAAGCTTTTACCAGGAGAAGATTGAATTTACCCAGTCCTTTAGATCCAGTCTCCAAACTTTTCGGCACCAGGGACTCGTTTCCTGGATCTTTTCACGGACCGGAGGGGTGGGCAGGGGGATGGTTTCAGATGATTCAAGTGCGTTACATTTGTTTCTGTTATTACATCAGCTCCATCTCGGATCGTCAGGCATTAGATCCCAGAGGTTGGGGACCCTTGTTTAAAACATAGATTAACTCTCCAATTTGAGTCTAAAAGAATCAACCAGAGTACAGGTCCTTTTATGGGACAAAGAGGCTTCTAGATCTTTGAAATCCTGTTGTCTGCTCACGAGTCGCACGCCAGTGGGTGGTCCTGTTGAGAGGGAAGTCCAGGCCCTGGTGCAAGGCTGTTGGAGCCCTCCTTGCTTTTTGATCCAGGATCCCCAAGTCAGAGTGAGGGGCTGCTTTGGGTTAGCCAAGGTTGAAAGGTCCCAGGGAGCAGCAAGATGGAAATACACACTGACGGTTCAGAGCAGCCTTCCTTCCACAGCCAAGTCACAGCATTGCACTGCGTGGGGAGGAGTCCTCGAGACCAGTGTTGTTGTCATGGTTCCATCTTAATTTTTATCAGCTGGATGCGAATTAGGCTTCATTGTAACATGCTTAATGCATTTGCTCAGATCTTTGGCTAACCAATGTTTTTCCATGACTTTTTGACAGCTATTTTTGTTCAATAATGAATAATAAAGTGAGATTTACCATCTGTAGATGACAACATTTGTTTTATTTTGACATTTCTTTGCTAGACGGCAATGATTTTATAATTAGGTTTTTCTTCTGCCAAAAACATTGTTGAGAAAACGTTTTCCCTGAAAAAAAAAAAAAAGTTTCATAGCTTCCTATGCTAGTTGGAGTCATCTTATTTTGATTTGGAAGTTTTTCCTAAGTCAGTTGGGAAATGAAACAAGAAAAATCTCTCTTGAAAATTAATTCTTAACAAGAACAAAGATTAACTGTTGCCCAAAAGAAAATGAAGAGAGAAAATGAAAAGAATCGTGTTTGAAATGGTAGTGGTTCCATCAATGGCCTTTTGAATTTTAATTTATGTCAGACTTAAGTGAACAATATTGGAAACCCCCTTCACTACCTTCTTTCAAGTGAGCTGACTTTATTCTTGTTGTTACTTTGATCACTTTTATATCTAACTCTTTGAAATACCTGTGAGATTGTCCTAGATCTGGTGGACAGTACCCTATTTCTCAAAGGCCTAAGTCTGTGAATTTTTTGCTGAGAAGTGGTGACTATTGGCCAATGCCTCCCGGCCAGGTCCCTCGCAAAGCTGAATGGCCCTCTTCATGCCGTGGATCTACAGTTGGCTTTGTGACTGGGGAGCCCAAGAGAATGAGTTGCAGGTGTGTCAATTAACAGTGCTTTCTCCCTGGGGTGCTCTCAGAAAAATGATGGAGGAAGCCACGTCGATAACAGATAATAGACTCACTCTTCATTGCTAATGGGAAAAACATCACAGACGCTAACGGCAAAAACAGCCACACTCACTGCATCAGCGCCTCCCAAATAAGACGTGGAAACACCTTCCAGCTCCTACAGTAGCAGCGGAGGCCAAATTCTCTTTACAGCCCAGAGTATTTTCCTTCCTGGGTCATGCCTCAAGGCTGCTCCTAAAATCAGATTCCAGACCCAGCCCACCCTATCTCCATCACCTCTGCTCTTATTGCTGTCATCGTCATCACCCAGCATTTTTGCTTTGAGCTCTAACAAATAGGTAGAATTGAAAGAGACATTACCTAATGTTTCAAAGGAGTATATCTATCAAAAATGGACACAGCAGGCGCCTCCTACAAGCACTGAGCCAGTATCATGCAGCGGTCTCCAACCTTTCTGGCACCAGGGATTGGTTTTGTGTAAGACAATTTTTCCACAAACCAAGTCCAGGGGATGATTTGGGCATGATTCAAGCACATTACATTTATTGTGCACTTCATTTCTATTATTACTGCATCAGCTCCACCTCAGATCATTAGGCATTAAATCCGAGATGCTGGGGACCCCTGATTTATAGCAATCCAGAGAGTAGAGGGAAATGAGTGCTATCGTAGATATTCTTGACTACATTTTTCCAGTGTATTTTTGTATCACATGAGTAGCACCTTCTTTTAAGTTCTGATGCATTGATTATTGGTGCCTAATACTCAGTGAAGAATAAGGAGCATGGAGGAATTCCCTTTATCTAAAGATGGTGCCCCTTGTTTTGAACATGTAGGGTCTCAGATCAGTTCAGTCACTCAGTCGTGTCTGACTCTTTGTGACCCCATGAACTGCAGCACACCAAGGTTCCCTGTCCATCACCAACTCTCATAGCTTGCTCAAAGTGATGTCAGTTGAGTCAGTGATGCCATTCAACCATCTCATCCTCTGTCATCCCCTTCTCCTCCCACCTTCAATCTTTCCCAGCATCAGGATCTTTTCCAATGAGTCAGTTCTTCACATCACGTGACCAAAGTATTGGAGTTTCAGCTTCAGCATCAGTCCTTTCAGTGAATATTCAGGACTGATTTCCTTTAGGATGCACTGGTTGGATCTCCTTGCAGTCCAAGGAACTCTCAAGAGCCTTCTCCAACACCACAGTTCAAAAGCATTAATTCTTTGCCTCTCAGCTTTCTTTATAGTCCAACTCTCACATCCATACATGATTACTGGAAAAACCATAGCTTTGACTAGACAGACCTTTGTTGGCAAAGTAATGTCTCTGCTTTTTAATATGCTGTCTAGGTTGGTCATAGCTCTTCTTCCAAGGAGCAAGCGCCTTTTAATTTCATGGCTGCAGTCACCATCTGCAGTGATTTTGGAGCCCCCCAAAATAAAGTCTGTCGCTGTTTCCATTGTTTCCCCATCTATTTGCCATGAAGTGATGGGACCAGATGCCATGATCTTAGTTCTCTGAATGTTCAGTTTTAAGCCAACTTTTTCACTCTCCTCTTTCACTTTCATCAAGAGGCTCTTTAGTTCTTCTTCACTTTCTGTCATAAGTGTGGTGTCATCTGCATATCTGAGGTTATTGATATTTCTCCCAGCAACCTTGATTCCAGCTTGTGCTTCATCCAGCCTGGCATTTCATGTGATGTACTCTGCATATAAGTTAAGTAAGCAGAGTGACGATATACAGCCTTGATGTACTCCTTTCCCGATTTGGAACCAGTCTGTTGTTCTATGTCCAGTTCTAACTGTTACTTCTTGACATGCATACATATTTCTCAGGAGTCAGGTAAGGTGGTCTGGTATTCCCATCTCTTTAAGAATTTTCCAGTTTATTGTGATCCACACAGTCAAAGGCTCATGTGAAATAGAATGTGTATTTAATAAAGCAGCCTGGATGACCATTTGTTTTGTCAGGAAGGGATGTGAGGTTTCAGAAAAGGTTCTTGGAAGTCTGATAGCCAATGATGAGATTGACTGTCACCCACTCGCGTGTTAAAGAACTGTTCCCTTCATCTAATATGGCTCAAGACTCTTCCCTCTCCCCTTCTTGAGGCCCAGAGAAGAAGCAGAGACCTGTTGTGTCAAGGGCTTGGTCAGAAGCCCCCCTGACAGTAGAGCCTTGAATTTCCTCCCCACCAGCAGCAGGGACACCTCTGGAGGGAGTTACTGTCTCCTTGAAGCAGCTCTCCTGCTGTGTCACGGGAATTGTGTGCGCATGGTTGAGAGGGACTGTGTTTATTATATTTTTCTCAGGGAAGTGAAACTTAACGTCCCTAAAAAACCCACTCCACTCCAGGGACATCAGGAGCAGGGCGCTCAGGGGGCAGGAAGTGACTGGGAGTCACACAGACTTTGAATCCTAACTTTGCCAGTTAATGGCTGTTTGGCTTTTTCAAATCTCTCTCTCCCCCTTCCTCTCTCCCTCTCTGTTTCATGACAAAAGAGTTATAATACTAGACTATCTGTATTGTTATAAATAATGTTGTTGTTCAGTTGCTCAGTCGTGTCTGACTCTTTGTGACCCCATGGACTGCAGCATGCCAGGCCTCCCTGTCCATCACCAGCTCCCGGAGTTTACCCAAACTCATGTCCGTTGAGTCAGTGATGCCATCCAACCATCTCATCCTCTGTCGTCCCCTTCTCTTCCTGCCTTCAATCTTTCCCAGCATCAGGGTCTTTTCTAATATAAGGCCCTGATGCTGGAAAATATATGTAATTTCTAATATAAATATTGGCTCCCATTTATTGAGCACTTAGATTGTGCCAGGTCCCTAGCCAGACAACTGTCATAAATGATGTGACTTAATTCTTACCATAATATATGAATGAGGTAGAAATTATTGTCTCTACGTTAAAGGTGAGGAAACTTTGGCAGTGTATTGCCCTGGGTCACACAGCTAGTGAGTGGCTGGCATCAGGCTTCAATTCCAGGTCTATCAGACTCCAGATTCTGTGATAATGTGAAATTAAAGCAGTGCCTAGTGCAGAGTGGGTGCTTAACAAAGGCTGGTTCTCCTTCCTTGCGTGAGAATCCTTTGGCTGTGGTAGAGCTTGATTTCTGTGTTAGATTTCTTTATACATGCACGCTTAGTCACTCAGTCGTGTCCAGCTTGGCAACCCATTGTTCTGTAGCCTGGCAAGCTCTTCTGTCCTTGGGATTTTTCAGACAAGAATCCTGGAGTGGCTTGCCATTTGCTTCTCCATGATTTCTTTATATATTTGTTCTATAGAGCAGATCTGTCATACTGCACCCAGCCCCGTGGTTCATTTGGACAATAGTGGCTTTTAGGAAAACAGTTAATTGGGATATAATATACATGTAAATATATGGGCTTCCCGAGTGGCTCAGATGGTTAAAGAATCTGTCTGCAATGTGGAAGACCCAGGTTTGATCCCTGGGTTGGGAAGATCCCCTGGAGGAGGGTATGGCAACCCTCTTCAGTACTCTGTCTTGGGAAATTCCATGGTCAGAGAAGCCTGGTGGGCTACCATCCATGGGATCACAAAGTAAGACATGACTGAGCAACTTTCACTTCACTTCACTTTTACATGTAAATAAGTGTTGTTTAAAATGTCTCTGAAATCACCTAAGCGTGCAGGTACTTTGGGAGATAATATGATTCTACAACCTCAGTGTATAGAAATATGATGTTTATTTTCTACAGCCTAACTCAGTTTCTGAGTCTGAGCCCCACCCAACTGGTCAGATATTGAGGTCGCCCGTGTAACTTCTCCGACTCCCCCAGTGTCCTCCATTCCCTCAGTTGTCTTGGAAGAGAAACCTTCTTTTCCCTAGCACACATCTTACAATACAGCTTTGTCCTGCCGTCTTGTCAAGAATTTTTCTTGCAATTATTTTTTCCACCCAACTTTTCTATGTGCCGAGATATTTAGCCCACTGGCAAAGTTTTCAACTTTAACACTTAAGCAAGAGTTCAAATCACCAGGGAGTCAAATGTTAATCCCATGACCAGTTTAAATGTTAGAAAAATTTTCCAGGAAGAAAATAAAAAGGTTCACTCTCCCCACTCACTAGGAGCTTTAGGTTTCTAAGTGAAACTTACTCAGAGGTGTCTTTTTGTGTATCAGGAGGGGCTTCCCTGGTGGCTCAGATGGTAAAGAATCTGTCTGCAATGTGGGAGACCCGGTTCCATCCCTGGATCGGGAAGATTCCCCTGGAGGAGGGAGGTCATTCCAGTATTCTTGCCTTTAGAATTCCATGGACGGAGGAGCCTGGTGACTACAATCCATGGGATCACAAAGAGTTGAACAGGACTGATCAACTAACACTTTGACTTTCCTTTTCTGCCTACCTGGGTTCATTCTCCTGTGTTACACAAACTTGCACACGTGCATTTGAATCTTGGTCAGTGCTCAGCAGAGCCCAAGCAGTTCCCCTCAGAGGCCTTCCTTGTTCTTCAGTGGCTTTCTCCTCCATGGAGGATTTCATGGTCTCCCATCAGACGTGTCCTGGGCTGCCCCGTGGTCATGTCTGTCAGATGGAGGGTGGTGTTGGGTGGGAGGAGGGTCGTTGGTACAGAAGATGGGGAAGAGGAATTTCCCTTTTGAGTTTTGAAGCACCATTTAATAACAGCACACACCCAAGTCTTTCTTCCACGTGTCTGGTCATTAAGCTTGTCCTCATGCCGCGACCTGACTGTGTTTCAGATAACGGCGGACAGACCTTGGCGGGGGGCAACAACTGGCCCCTCCGAGGAAGAAAGTGGAGCCTGTGGGAGGGAGGTGTGCGAGCGGTGGGCTTTGTGGCCAGCCCCTTGCTGAAGCGGAAGGGCGTGAAGACCCGGGAGCTCATCCACATTTCTGACTGGCTGCCCACCTTGGTGAAGCTGGCCGGGGGCAGCATAGCTGGCACCAAGCCTCTGGATGGCTTCGATGTGTGGACAACCATCAGGTACTGCCCCTCTTTCTCTTCCCCTCTGAGGTCAGAAGCTCCAGAAACATCTGTACTGGACTGGGAAGGATTGCTTTTATGTGAAAATGATAGTATAGCTTGCAAATAAAAGATTTTTTAAAAAAGAAATGCCTTTACAAATACATATATATACATATATATGTATAATATGAGGAACAAGATCGTCCTCAGTGGCTGACCCTCTGCAAGAGGTCTTTATAGAAGAAGCCATGCTAAGAAATTGGATAGGGTACTGTTTGCTTCCTGCAGAGGGTCAGAAGACCTGTCCTCTTGCCTGCTAGGAGAATGGAAGACCAAGGAAGGGAGGGAAGATCTGGAAATAGCCTCATCTTCTAAAGTTTAGATTTTACCCTTAGATATAAATGATTTGAAATTAAATATTTAATTGAGCTAGAGAATGACCATTTGAATTAATTTATTATTTTTCCTCTTGTTTTTTTGTTCAGAACCATTTTTCTCAGCTTGAAATGGGCCAAATATTTATCCATATTTTCTTCTAAGTGTTGTGGTCTGAGTTTCTTCCAAGTAATTCTTGGACTATTGTGACATGATTTTATGTTCCATGAGGTCAATATCTAAATCAGAGGAATGGAGTTTTTTTCCCTCAGGTTTTTGAATCATAGACCTCTTTGAGACTCTGAAAACAGAGATTACAAAAAAATGTACCTAAGCATATGCACAAAAGCTTAGATAGAATTTATTTTTATGGTATTAGATATTGATTACATATTCTTTGCTGTGTACACATAGAAAATATGACATTCTTTGAAAACCTCTGCCTCTCACTCATTTTTAATACAAAAATTAATACTCACTTTATGATAAAAAGGAAATAAAAATTTCCAAGCAAAACAAAACTTGAACTTCAGCTTACTGCCAACTTTCACTGTGAAGGCTATTGGAGTTTGACTTATATAAGCAGGAGAAAGTTTTGAGTCATTTTGCTATGACAACATATGGGTCAGCCTTTACACCCAATCAGTTTTGATTTTTTTGTTTTGTTTTGTGGCTAAAATGTCATAAACCATGGCTTGTAAAAGCACGTAATAGCCAATGGAGTCAAAGCTCTGTGGCATACTTGGCCAAATGAGGCTTGAGTTGAGAAACAGTTGAATTTATTTTGAGTAATTTCCTCTGTCCCAAGAGTCACAGAAGTTTTGATCTTTAGTAAAGTCCCAGTCATTGATGTTCATCCATATCACCAAATTTTGGACTATCCATCCACATTTCACATTTCAGTGGAATTCCACATTTCAGTCTTAAGATTAGCTTGGTCAGAAGTAACCTTTAGGACTTTGGCATATATTTGCTTCTGCTTGCAGAGGAACTGGAAGAAGTTTGGCCACCCTTAAATGCATATTTCAGGTCTTTCCTCAGTATCAGAGGAGAACTTCTAGTGGCCCATCCTAAAGAGAACAAGAGCTCTGCCTCCTCCAGCAATGGACACAATGTTGACTGCAGGGCTGTAACCAGAATGTTGTCACCAACAGTATTGTCCCAGGGTGTGAAACCATGAGAGAGTGGTTTTCCTTTTCTATTTGGAAAAAAGTAAAATTTCTGCCCAGTATCTAATCAAGCATCTCAAGATTTTCCTCTGCAAATTCAGTAAGTGTCTGTTTCATAAGTGAAGAGCTGCTCTCATCCTGTTCCCATTTATGGATGAAAGATCCTGAAAACAATGATTCAGGCCCCACTGTCCCGATAAAATGGACGCTTCTCACAACATTAGGCAAGCGTTTGTTCAGTACCAGTGGTGGAGCGTTTGGCACCCACGCCTGCCAAGGCAGAAAGCATCCAGCCTCACTGACGTCGGGAGCATCTCTTCCAAAGCAGTAAAAACAAATGGACAGCCAAATGTCAGAGACACTCCGTCTGTGCCCAGAGTTCTGGAACTTTTCTCAGTAAGATATTTACTTGGAAATACCATTTTCAAGATGATGATAGTTTTTGAAAATTTCAAAAGGGTCTGATGAAAGAGGAATGCCAGTAATGGCAGTAACAGAGTTGGATGTCTGAAAACATCCCGAGTTTCCCTAGTGGCATAATTATCGATTCCTCTCAAGTCTGCTTCAAAATACTAAATTTTAGAAGGAATTCCGTTTTGGAGGGGGTGACATTCTTTGTAATAGGAGTTCCTTGACTTCTATTTTTCATCTGTTTCAAGATACAGTGCCTGTTTGTCAATTGTAGGGGACATCACCTCTCCAAGTTCTTTCTGATTCTGTATGGTTTCTCTGCTTTTCATCTTGATAAGCTGCCTATAATTTGTTTCAAGTCCTTTCAAAGGATTTTTGAACTTATTTTATGTTTCATTAAACTTATATAAACATAAGCAGAGCCCCTAATTATAATGGAAGGAATGTTGTTCCTTTCTGATCAATGGGAAACTGATCTAGATGGTATAATATCTTTCCAACCCAGGTTCGATCCTGGGTTCAATCCCACACTGCAGGCGGATTCTTTACCATCTGAGCCACAAGGGAAGCCCCTTATTATTATAAGGATGGTGACAATCAAATATTATCTGATAATGTGAAATATCTTAAAAACTTACTATGAAACTATAAAGACTTTCCCCACCTCATGGATTCAATTTTAAGAGGAATGTTGAAGGAAAGGTAAGTCACTTTTCATCCCATTTTCACAGATACCGTGAGGCCTAAAGCAGTTATAATACTTAATGAGCCAAAGTTTAAGAAACTCTAAACTAAAATGATGCTTTATTTAAAACATTAAGACAACTCAGACTGATTTTTGAGTAGTTATTACTGAATGAATTTATTATAACAATTATAACAATAACAATGAAATTATTATTATTATTGAATATTTCCTTTTTTACTGATCTGTAGTACCACTTTATGTTCTTATTAGTGCTATGATCTGTCTGGGTTCCATCTGTTTTAATCCACTGGCTTATCTGTTCTTGTGTTAGCACCTGACTGTTGTAATCTGTAATCTGCTATTAATATAACTTCTAGAGTATATTTATATACCCCTCCGCATTATATTTCCTTTACAAAATTTCCTTGACAAGTCTCACGTTTCCCTGGTGGTCCAGTGGTTAAGACTCCACACTGCCAATGCAAGGGGCACAGGTTTGATCCCTGGTCAGTTAAGTTAGATCTCACATGCCCTGTGGCAAAAAAATTTAAAAATAAATTGAGATGAGTCAAAGGCTCCTTAGGTACATGAATATATATCTCGTAGGGATTATTAAGTGGTGTTTTTAAAAGAAAAAGCAGGATTTTAAAATATATCTTATAATACAATGATGCATGAATGGGTAATGATTATGTAGTGTAAATTATATAACCTCAATCACAAAAAAGTAAATGAGATTAACCACAAAAATTAATTTGGGAAGAATGGAGGTATTTGTCTTCTCACCTAAATCTTCCCCCTGCTGACTGATGCTCTTTTCTTTTTGTTTGTTTTTTTTTTGTAATTATTTTTTTCTCTATATATTCCCTTTTGGATAGATTCTGTTAGTATGCCTTCAAGTTTTTTTCTTTTTTCCTTAATTCTTACTCTTCTTTTAAATCCGTCCAATATATTTTTCTTTTTTGAAATTTTATTTTTAAGTGTGACAAATACACATAACAAAATTTACTACCTTAACCATTTTTAAGTGTACAGTTCAGTAGTGTTACCTGTATTCACATTGTTAGATAACTAATCTCCAGAAACCTTTTTATCTTACCAAACTAAAACTATATATACATTAAGCAACAATTTTCTACTTCCCTCTCTCCCCAGCCCTTGGCAACCACCCTTCTACTTTGTCCCTATAAATCTGACTGCTGTAGATACTTCATACAGGTGAAATTCTACAGTATTCGTGGTTTTGTGACTGGCTTGTTTCCTTTAGTTCATTCATATAGCATGTGGCTTTCCTTCCCTTTTAAAGGCTGATTAATATCCCACTGGTATCTACCACATTTTGATTTTCCATACATCCAGTGTTGGACGCTTGTGTTGTTTCCCCCTTTGGCTTTTGTGAATAATGCTGCTATGAGCATAGGTGTACAAATATCTCTTTGAGACCCTGCTCTCAATTCTTTGGGTTATACACATAGAAGTGAAATTGCTGCACCGCGTGGTAATTCTATTTCTAATTTTTTGAAGAACTACTGTACTGTTTTCCATAGTAGCAGTACCATTTTATATTCCCAACAGTGTACAAGAGTTCCAGTATCTCTTCATCCTCACCAGCACTGATTCTTTCCTTCCCTTAAAAAAAATTTGCTATGAGCCATTCTGATGGATGTGAAGTGATATCTAATTGTGATTTTGACTTGCATCTCCCTTGTATTTAGTGATATTGAGTATCTTTCATGTGTTTGCAGATCATTTGTGTATCTTCTTTGGAGAAATATCTACTTGAGTCCTTCATCTGTTTTTAAATGAGATTTTTGTTGTTGTTACTATTGAGTTGTAGAAGTTCTTTATATATTCTGGATATTATTATATATCCTTGTTATATATATTGTTAGCAGATATTTTCTCCTATTCTGTAGATTGCCTTTTCTTCCTAATGAATATGTCCTTGGATGTATGTCTTTTAAAGGAGTCATGAATTCTGCATATTTAAAATATCTGAATGCAAGTTATTAGCTTAGTATTTTTGAGTCTTATATTAATCATCAATAATCTTACAGTCCATTGTGCAATTAAAAATGTCCAGAATTTATATCACTTATTTGTATTAAAATATAGCTGATTTACAATATTGTGTTAATTTCTGGTGTCAAAGTTATCTATACACATCTTTCAGATCATTTTCCATTATAGCTTCCATCATACAAGTTATTGACTATAGTTCCCTGTGCTCTGCGGTAAGTCCTCGTTGCTCACCTATTTTATGCAGAGCAACTTGTATCTGTTGATCCTGTACCCCTAATGTACCCTTCATCTCCTCCCTTTCCCTTTGGTCACCATAAATTTGTTTTCTATGTTTGTGAGTCTGCTTCTCTTTTGTATATGGATTCATTTGTATTATTTTTTAGACTCCACATATAAGTAATATAATATTTGTCTTTCTCTGTCTGACTTACTCCACTTAGTGTGATATTCTCTGGGTCCATCCATATTGCTGCAAAAGGCAGTATTTCATTCTTTTTCATGACTAATATTCCATGGTCTACATCACCACATATTCTTTTTTTTTTTTTTTCATTTATTTTTATTAGTTGGAGGCTAATTACTTTACAATATTGTAGTGGTTTTTGTCATACATTGACATGAATCAGCCATGGATTTACATGTATTCTCCATCCCGATCCCCCCTCCCACCTCCCTCTCCACCCGATTCCTCTGGGTCTTCCCAGTGCACCAGGCCCGAGCACTTGTCTCATGCATCCAGCCTGGGCTGGATACATCACCACATATTCTTAAACCAGTCGTCACTTGGCGGCCACGTAGGTTGTTTCCCTGTCTTGGCTACTGTAACAGTGCTGCCGTAAACACTGTATCTTTTTGATTTAGAGTTTCCATCTTTTTTAGGATATGTGCCCAGGAGTGGGACTGCTGAATCATATGATAACTCTATTTTCGTTTCTTAGGGAACCTCGATATTATTTTCCACAGTGACTGCAACAACTTATTTTCCCACCAACAGTGTAGAAGGGTTCCTAGAAAAAGGAACCAGCATTTATTGTTTGTAGATTTTTTGATGATGGCCATTCTGACTGATGTGAGGTGATAACCTCGTTGTATTTTGATTTGCACTTCTCTAATAATTAGTGATGTTGAACATTTTTTGATGTGCCTATTGGCCACCTGTCTTCTTTGGAGAAGGGTCTATTTAGTTCTTGTGCCTATTTTTTGACTGGGTTATTTGTTTTCTTCATACTGCTTTGTATGAGCTGTTTGTATGTTTTGGATATTAACTCCTCATCAGTTGCATCATGTGCAAATGTTTTCTCCCACTTGGTAGATTGTCTTTTCATTTTGTTGATGATTTCCTTTGCTTTTAAGTTTGATTAGTTCCCGTGTATTTATTTTTGCTCTTCTTTCTTTTGCCTTGGAAGACTGATCTAAGAAAATATCCCTACGATTTATCTCTGAGAATGTTTTGCCTCTATCCAGTCTGGTTTTCATCTCACATGTTGCAAGTTTTCACTTTAGAAGTCCAGTTTGGATCTTTTATATCTTTTTTAATCCAACTTTCTAAACATACAGAATATAGTTTTAATAACTGTTTTCATGTCCCCTGCTAATTCCAACAGCTATGTCAGTTCTGGGTTGGTAGTGATTAGTCAGTCACCTCATTGTGGGTCTTGTTTCCCTGACTTTTCATCTTTGATTCGATGCCAGACGTTGTACATTTTACCTTCTTGGATATTTATTTATTGTTATGAATCTTCTTGATTTGTACTGAAATGCAGTTGAGGACACTTGGAGCCTTCAGGATATTGCCTTTATGATTTATTAGGCAGGTCTATATCAGTGTCTGGTTGTGGACAACCTAGTCTTCACTGCTGAGTCAAAACCTTCTGAGTAATCTACCGAATGCCCTTGGAATTTAAGTTTTTCCAGTCTGGCAGATGGGAGTAGATATAACTGTTTCTAAGCCCATGTGAATGCGGGGCACTGGTTCCTTTCATCTTTCAGATAGTTCTTTCCCTAGTTTGGCGTAGCTCTCTCACATACGTCTGATCAGTGCTCAGCTGAATGTTGTAAGGGACTTTCTGCAAATCCCCAAGCTCCTCTTCCTGTGCCTCCGTCTCCTCTGGCTCTCTATCCTGTCAACTTAGGGGCTCCCTGGAGCCTCAGCTCTCAAGTCAGGGAGTCCATGGGGCGATGCCTCAATTTCCCATCCCTGCAGCAGGGCTGGGAACCTTACTATTCTTATGGTAATAATTGAGGACAGTGATAAGAATTCCTGGGTTTCCTGTCGCTTAGGGATCACTGTCCTTTGCCTGATATCTCATCTTTTGAAAACTGTTGTTTCATATATTTTGTTTCTCTTTAGGTTGTTTTAGGTAGGAGGGTAGGTCTAGTCTGCCTGTTACTCCATCTTGGCTAGAAGCAGAAATACCCAAAGAATATTTTATTATCCTGTGTATTTTCTTCTTTCAAATGCTTTCCAATTCAATCTGGGATCACAGAACCAGCTTTCTGAAACATAATATTGTTAAGTCTTATAACTCTCTTCCAGTTTTTCTTCTTTATAAACCTTTGTAATCACATATAGAGAAATTATGTATATTGATCTATAAGTTACTTTTTATATTACAAATATTCCTTAACTTTCACATTCTCAGTTCCTAATTTTAATGATCTTTTCATTAGTTGGTTAATACTTTAAAGTAATTTTCATAGAGGAACATAAATGATAAGGTTTTTAAAAAAAATCTTCGTATGTGGAAGAATATCTTTCTGTTACCTTCAAATATAAGTAATAATTTGACAAAGAATTCTTATCAAATCTGTTCTCCTTATTACTCTGTAGACATTGCTTTATTGTCTTCTGATAAGTACCATTATAGCAAAGTGTACCAAGTTTACCTGATAACAGAAAAGCTAAGATTTCAATCTTGGTATATCTGACAAGGTGGAATTTATGGCAAAATCATTGTTAAGAATAATGGTGGAAATGTGCAAATGGTTTCTTCTTTGATCCATGTGTTTAGACCCATTTATTTTCCAAAATTTCAGATTTTCTCAGTTAGATTAGTGATTTCTAGTTTAATCCTATTGTTGTAAGAGGACATACTTTTTATTATTCAGTCCTTTTAAATTTGAGACTTGTCTCACTTTCTTGGAATCTGTGCTGGCTAGCCTCGAGAAGAATGTGTATTTTGTAGTTGTTAGGTATAATATTAGGTTTTTCTTTGTGATCCAACCAGAAAATATTTTACTTCAGTAAATGAGTTTTTATATGTTGCTTTAACTATAATTTTTCTTAGCTCGGTTGTGTTGTTTTATATTATATTTGTTTTTTTATCTGTGATGAGATCAATGTATGGTTTATTCCAGTAGCATCATTATATTAATATATTTATGTAATTCTCTTAGTCACTTTTTAGGTTCTGCTGTTTGGTTTGTCAGCTTTAAATGTTATCTTTGACTGCTACTTATTACCTGTAAGAACATCAACAAGTTATTCAATTCTGTCCTTTGTCTTACCTTCCTCTTTCAGTGCTATTTTTAGTTGTATTATTTCTACTTTGTCTGAGCATATAATATTATAATGCTGTTTTTCTACCCTTGTCCACAATTTTACTTTTGTCTTAGATCTATAATAATATATTCTGTGCTAACCACTTGTCCATTCCTAAAGTGTTCTCAATTACCTCTTAGTTGGAGGAATTCATGTTTTAATAGATTTCTCAGGATTCTTTGAATTTCTCCTTGGTATTGAAGCCTTTCCTACAGCCTTGATAATACCAAAACAGTTGAACTGATATAAGATCCTTGTCTCATATACTTTTTGTCCTTGAGTTTCTTGACAGTGTTACCTTACTGTATACTTGTTTCGTATGTCACAGTTGATAAATTTCATGTTACCTGGATCTTATTTCATTAACAAGTGACTTGGTCCTTTTGCCTAGAGGTCTGGAAGGTTTTTGTTATCACTAGTATTATTTAAAGTTGAAGACTTTTACTAGGTATGTCTCAAAGGTGACCAAACTGAGTCACGTTCCCAGATGCACAATGGGGTACATTCAGGTCTTTTGTTTCAGAGTTTTTGGTGTTGGTCACTCAGTGTGGGGGCCTCTCTTTCTGGGTTTATTTTATCAGTTACAGCCTGAGTCCCTTCCCCTCTTGGACCCCTGCACCCTCTTGGGCACAATCCCAGCCTGACTCCTTCCCTAGGTGGGAACCAGCACTGACTCTCCAGGGCTTAGATGCATATTTCCTCATGTCCATCCAGGTTTAAACATATTCTGTCTCCTGCTTATGTTGTAGGCTTGAGTGTTGGGTAATTTTACTTTCTTTCCTTTTCCGTATGTCTTTTAAGGGAAATGTGTGGAGAGATTCAAATGTAGATGGCCACCATTATCCTATGGAAATCTAGAAATTCACACGTTCTTTGACTCTTGCTCCAGTGTAAGAAAAATGGCACTGGAAACTGGAAATGAAGCATTATAAAAATGGCTTACGAAGTAAAGACGATAGCGACACCAACCAGTAGCTCTGCATTCAAAGTCTATATATGTTTAGTCAGATCAGTCACGTGAATATACATCTATATATGTGTGTGTGTCTACATATATGTCACATATATACAAATACATACGTTTTGGGCTTCCCTCATAGAAGGCAATGGCACCCCACTCCAGTACTCTTGCCTGGAAAATCCCATGGACGGAGGAGTCTGGTGGACTGCAGTCCACGGGGTCGCTAAGAGTCGGACACGACTGAGCGACTTCACTTTCCCTTTTCACTTTCATGCCTTGCAGAAGGAAATGGCAACCACTCCAGTGTTCTTGCCTGGAGAATCCCAGGGACGGGGGAGCCTGGTGGACTGCCGTCTATGGGGTCGCAGAGTCAGACACGACTGAAGCGACTTAGCAGCAGCAGCAGCATAACTCAGTTGGCAAAGAATCCGCCTGCAATGCAGGAGAAGTGGGTTCAATCCCTGGGTTGGGACGATCACCTGGAGAAGGGAAAGGCTACCCACTCCAATATTCTGGCCTGGAGAATTCCATGGACTATATAGTCCATGGACACAACTGAGCGACTTTCACTTCACTTTGAGTGAAGCTACGTCTATAGCTAGACGTAGACAAAGTGAATCCATCTTTTTCTGTTTTCTTTGGGACCAGGTTTTGATTCGTCTGTTCGAATCCAAGAATATGTTGTTAATCTCTTCAGCATTGGCACGAGTGAAAGTCCCCTCAGGACTTTGGCATCTGGTCTTCTCTTTAGTTTCCAACACTGTTGCCAGTGTTGGTCTTTTTGTAATTCTTCACAGGTATTATAATGGAAATCGGGGGAAAAGGGATATTAGGTTCTGCTGGTTTGCCCTGATACTAACCTGGAAGTCCTACCAATTATTTTTTAATAATGAATAGGAAAAGATTGTAATAAAGGTGTGATTCAGTTATTCTGAATAATATTGTATCTTTTAGAGTAGCCTACTTTAATATTTAATGATTCCTTAATAAAGGTGTACATGAAAAATTTCTCTCATATAAAACTCTACATCAGGTGGATTTAAGTTACATATTTCCTCACCAATTTTAGTCAAAATGTTTTGATTTCCGTGGCTAAACACTTTATTCATGGTAACATTTGCATGTTAAAATGGCTTTTAAAGGAGCATGGAATTTACCCAAACCCAATATCACTGTCACCCACATAACAGAGAAAATATATCCTGGGAGTAATGTCACTAGTGTAACGGTTGAAAATGTGAACTCTGTGGTTAGATATGGTTCAAATCTGGTCATTTCCATTTATTATTTGTGTGATCTTGGGCAAGTTACTTTATGCCTCCAAGCATCAGTTGTGTGTAAAATGTAACATTAGTGATGCCCACTTCATAGGCACTTACATGAGGATGTGGTGAAAGAATATGTATGAAACAGCACAGAGCCTGGAACACAGTATTAATAGCAACTCAGTAGTTCTAGGGGAAGATAATCAGGATGATGATAATTCTTATAGAAAGTGGACAGGATGGAAGTTACTCTGTGGGTGTTTCTTGGATTTTTTTATCAATAATTTTTTTTTCAACATTTCATGTCTGGAAATATTGCCATGGCTATTTCTGTTTCTAAAAATTTGAGATTGCCTTCCAGGGTGTGTCTTTTTTACAACAGATGGTCAGCAGCTAGTGGTAAAAGAAGTGTGGAATATCATAGCACTTCATTTATTTATGGGGAATGTTTTACTGCCCCACCCTTCAACTAGTTGGAAAATGAAAGTCAAAAACTGGAAACTCTATAAATGGACAGTGCTGTGATCTCAGTGTCTGAAACTGTAGACTTTTAGAAAATATTTATAGCATATTGGAAACTAGTTACTGATCAGTGTATCCTTGCTCCATTAAAAAAAAAACTAACCCAGAATACATGAAATTTGGGTAAATTAAAATTGAATAATGAAATGGCATCAGAGACAACTACATACCATTTTATATAATTCTTTAAGAGAAGATGGAGAAAGATTATTAATTCTTTTGTTAATAGAGGCATTTGAAATAAACAGATATTTGTTAATGGATCCTTAAAAATAAGCTGAATGAATGGAAATGTAATGTATTTAAAAAGATACTGAGTCCATGTCTACATTTGATGGAGGAGACAATTTAGCATACTGGCTGTGAGTGGGGAATTCAGGAGTTTGCCTGATTTCCAAACCCAGTTCTGCCACCTGCCCAAACACACGATCTGGTAAGTCACTCAACTGCTCTGTGCCAAGGTTGTGTCTATCATAATGTAGAAGATTAAATGAGATAGTACATGCAAAACATTTGGAATGGTGTGAAGCACATAACAAATGCTCTCTAAATTCTAGCTTCTATTATTCAAACGAACTTGGCCGAAACAACCTCCACTCCTCATTCCCAAGTGGTTCAGTGGTAAAGAATCCACCTGCCAATGCAGGAGATGCTGGCTCAATCCCTGAGTCAGGAAGATCCTCTGGAAGAGGAAACAGCAACCCACTCCAGTATTCATGCCTGAAAAATCCCATGGACAGAGGAGCCTGGGGGGCTACAGTCTGTAGGGATCACAGAGTCGGGCACGACTGAGCACATGCACCATCCCGCTGGGCATGTTACGGTTCTTTGTCTTTGCGTAAATCTTCCCGTCGTGGTCCTTACTCCCGTGACCACTATTGTCTGCTCAGACGGGTAGTCAGCACTGTGCAGGAAGAAAGAATCTCTGAACAGTCCCCTAGGTGCCTAGCTTAAAGAAGCTGTTTCAGCCTGGAGCCCAAACATTTACCCTAATAAAAACACCTATCACCTTGCCATAATAAAATCAGGGCATTTCATGAACTTGTGTGATTACTGAAAAATCATTTTCCATGAACATCATCAGTCATTATTTTTAGATTTACATTTTGCAAATGTAATCAACAGTTTAATGAAGATAATATTGCACATACAGCTAAACTATACCATATGCTTAATTCAAAACATTGGGGAAATTCCTAGATAACAAATTGCAATGTATCCTTTTTTATATGCAGTTCATGAGTGGACTGTGTGACTTGGCTGTATTTGACACTGATGCTTTTCTCAAAAGAGACTTTCACTTGGAAAAGAATATCATAATATGTCTTAGAAATTAAAGTTATAGCTACATCAGTGTATTTCTAAGGGGAACTCTTGCCAAGAAAGAGGGAAAGATAGGAATGTTAATGTTCCATTGTTTTACATATTATTTATGTAGCTTATCTAGGCTATAATCTTGTCTCTGTGATTATATTCTTTCCATATTTACATACTCAGGATCTGAATTCTGCAACAAAAGGTGTTGTCATCGTTTTTAAGCTACCAGCTTATTCAGTTCAGTTCAGTTCAGTCGCTCAGTCATGTCTGACTCTTTGTGACCCCATGGGCTGCAGCACACCAGGCCTCCCTGTCCATCACCAACTTCCAGAGTTTACTGAAACTCATGTCCATTGAGTCAGTGATGCCATCCAACCATCTCATCCTCTGTTGTCCCCTTCTCCTCCCACCTTCAGTCTTTACCAGCATCAGGGTCTTTTCCAATGAGTCAGTTCTTCACATCAGGTGGCCAAAGTATTTGAGTTTCAGCTTCAGCATCAGTCCTTCCAATGAATATTCAGGATCCATCCTAAATTTCCTTTAGGATGGACTGGTTGGATCTCCTTGCAGTCCAAGGGACTCTCAAGAGTCTTCTCCAACACCACAGTTCAAAAGCATCAATTCTTCGGTGCTCAGCTTTCTTTATAGTCCAACTCTCACATCCATACGTGACTACTGGAAAAACCATAGCTTTGACTAGACAGACCGTTGTTGGCAAAGTAATGTCTCTGTTTTTTAATATGCTATCTATGTTGGTCATGACTTTTCTTCCAAGGAGCAAGCGTCTTTTAATTTCATGGCTACAGTCACCATCTGCAGTGATTTTGGAGCCCAAGAAAATAAAATCTCTCACTGTTTCCACTGGTTCCCATCTATTTGCCATGAAGTGATGGGACCAGATGCCATGATCTTAGTTTTCTGAATGTTGAGCTTTAAGCCAGCTCTTTCACTCTCCTCTTTCACTTTCATCAAGAGGCTCTTTAGTTCTTCCTCACTCTCTGCCATAACAGTGGTACATCTTCATATCTGAGGTTATTGATATTTCTCCCAGCAATCTTGATTCCAACTTATGCTTCATCGAGCCCAGTGTTTCTCATGATGTACTCTGCATATAAGTTAAATAAGCAGGGTGAGTATACAGCCTTGATGTACTCCTTTCCCAATTTGGAACCATCTGTTGCTCCATGTCCAGTTCTAACTGTTGCTTCCTGACTTGCATACAGATTTTTCAAGAGGCAGGTCAGGTGGTCTGGTGTTCCAATCTCTTGAAGAAGTTTCCACAGTTTGTTATGATCCACACCGTCAAAGGCTTTGGCATAGTCAATAAGACAGAAGTAGATGTTTTTCTGGAACTCTCTTGCTGTTTTGAAGATCCAACAGATGCTGGCAGTTTAATTTCTGGTTCCTCTGCCTTTTCTAAATCCAGCTTGAACATCTGGAAGTTCATGGTTCATGTACTGTTGAAGCCTAGCTTGGAGAATTTTGAGCATTACTCTGCTGGCATGTGAGATGAGTGCAATTGTGTGGTAGTTTAAACATTCTTTGGCATTGCCCTTCTTTGGGATTCGAATGGAAACTGACCTTTTCCAGTCCTGTGCCCACTGCTGAGTTTTCCAAATTTGCTGGCATGTTGAGTGCAGCACTTCCACAGCATCATCTTTTAGGATTTGCAATAGCCCAACTGGAATTCCATCACCTCCACTAGCTTAGTTCATAGTGATACTTCCTAAGGCCCACTTGACTTTGCATTCCCGGATGTCTGGCTCTAGGTGAGTGATCATACCATTGTGATTATCTGGGTCATGAAGATATTTTTTGTATAGTTCTTTTGTGTATTTTTGCCACCTCTCCTTAATATCTTCTGCTTCTGTTAGGTCCATACTATTTCTGTCCTTTATTGTGCCTATCTTTGCATGAAATGTTCCCTTGGTATCTCTAATTTTCTTGAGGAGATCTCTAGTCTTTCAGTACTTACTATATAGCCCAAGCACTTTGCATATGTTTCCCCACTTAATTCTCATACAACCTTGAAAGTAGGTACTTTAATCCACCTCCTGCTAGAGAGAAAAACAAGGCTCAAGTTTATATAATCTTGTGGAGTTGAGATGCAGACCCTGAAAAGCTATGCTCTTAAAGACAGTGCAGGGCTGCACATGAGACAGTGAAGCCTTCAGAACTGGTGGAGGGAAGACCATAAACCACTGAAGCAATTAGTATTGTCCGCTTTCTAGTGCTTTCTTTGGAAATGAAACTTTTGAGAAGTGTGATATCCAAAAAAATCATGAAAAACCACAATAATTGTAGCATTACCTATCAATACATATCAATAGGTATGTTAGAAAATAAAAGTTACCACGCTATAACAGTGATCAATCCCATGAACATTTAATGAGTTTTATGGGGCCATTATTTATTCTGCAAAGATTGTGATGATTATACAGTTGATATTGCTGGAAACTGTTTTGAATACAGAAAACATTTCCCCCACCCCATAGCTCACTTTGTTACATACACCTTTAAGGAAGAAATTGTATAATATACTAAAAGTTTGTGTTCAGGGTACTTATTCAAGGGTATATAAAGGAAATGGATATAGGAAGTTATCAATAGATTTCTTAAGGTATTTTCTGAGGCACTAAGACTTCCTTTCAAGAAGGAAAGGACGTCTTATAGAATTATACATGGGCTTATTACATAAATATCCTAAAAGCTTAGCCCTCATCTTTTTGTTCTACAGAAAAAAATCAAGAATTTAGAATATATAATGAGATGTGGTGCCCTCAGATAGCAAGGCTTGAGATTGGTGATTCTCATCCTAAACTGTGAGAATCAGCTGTATTTATGTGTATGTTTGTTATTGAAGTATAGTTACTGTACAGTATTATATAAATTATAAGTGTATACTGTAGAGATTCACAATTTTTGAAGGCTATATTCCATTTATAGTTATTATAAAATGTTGGCTCTATCCCCTATGTTGTACAATATATTCTTGTAGCTTGCATACAAGAATATTATGCATAATAGTTTGTACCTCTGGTCCCACCTGCCCTCTCCCCACTGATAACTGCTAGTTTGTTCTTTTGTTCTATATGTCTGTGAGTCCACTCCTTTCTTGTTATATTCACTAGTCTGTTGTATTTTTTTATGTTTAAATTGAAGTATAGTTGATTTACAATATTGTGTTGGTTTCTGATGTACAGCAAAGTGATTCATTTATATGTATGTGTATATATGTATATGTTTTTCTTTTTCAAGTTCTTTTCCATTGTAGGTTATTATAAGATATTGCACGTAGTTCCCTGTGCTGTATAGTTGGAGCTTGTTGTTTATCTGTCTTATATATGGTAGCTTGTATCTGACAGTCCCAAGTTCCTCATTGATCCCTCCTTACCCCTTTCACTTTTAGTCACCATAAATTTGTTTCCTGTATCTGTGAGTCTCTTTCTGTTTTGTATGTAGATTCATTTGTATAATTTTTAGATTCCACATATAAGTGATATCACATTTTTGTCCTCTGTCTTACTTCACTTAGTATGGTATCCATGTTGCTGCAAATGGCATGATTTCATTCTTTTTTATGACTATGTAGTATTCCATTGTGTAATATATATGCATATATGCCGCATTTTGTTTATATACATATGTATTCATCTGTCAGTAAACACTAGGTTGGTTCTACGTCTTGGCTGTTATAAACAGTGCTGCTATGAACATTAGGCTGCTATCTTTTTGAATTAGAGCTTTCATCTTTTCAGGATATATGCCCAGGCACGGGATTGTTGAATTGTATTACCACTCTTATTTTTAGCTGTTTAAGGAACCTCTATATACTGTTTTTCACAGTGGCTACAACAATTTACACTCTAACCAGCAGTGTAGAGAGGCTTGCTTTTCTCCACACCCTCTCCAACACTTATTATTCTTAGACGTTTTAATGATCATCATTCTGACCAGTGTGATGTGATATGCCTTATTGTGGTTCTGATTTGTGTTTCTCTAATAACTAGCGATATTGAACATTTTTTCATGTGCCTATTGACCATTTTTATGTCTTCTTTGGAGAACTATCTATTTAGGTCTTGTGCCTATTGTTCAATTGAGTTGTTTGGTTTTTTGTTATTGAATTATATACTGAGTTTGTATATTTTGGAAATTAAGCCCTTGTCAATAGCATCATTTGCAAATATTTTCTCTCATTATGTAGGTTGTCTTTTCATTTTATTGATGGTTTCCTTTGCTGCAAAAGCTTATAAGTTTGATTAGGTCCCATTTGTTTCTTTTTGCTTTTATTCACTTCCCTGGGAGACTGACCCAAGAAAATATTGGTACGATTTATATCAGAGAATATTTTGCCTATATTATCTTCCAGGAATTTTATGGTATCATGTCTTCTATTTAAGTCTTTAAGGAGTTTTCAGTTTATTATTGTGTATGGTGTGAGGGAGTATTCTGACTTCATTGATTTACATGCAGCTGTCCAGCTTTCCCAGCACCACTTGCTGAAGTGTTATACTTTTTAAGATTCCACATAGAAATGGTATCACACAGTATTTGTCTTCCTCTGTCTTACTTCGCTTAGCATAATACCTTTCAGGTCCATCCATGTTGTTGCAAATGGCAAAATGTCTTCCTTTTTTAGGGTTGAATAGTATTCCATTATGTATATATACCACATCTTTTTTATTCATCCATGTGTTGGTGAAAACTTACTTCCATATCTTGGCAATCATAAGTTTTCTGGGTCATATGGTAGTTCTATTTTTAGTTTTTTGAGACACCTCCCTTCTGTTTTCCATAGTGGCTGTACCAATTTGCACTCCCACCAAAAGTGTATGAGGGCTCCCTTTTCTTCCTGTCCTCACCTAATTTCTTATTTGTATTCTCTTTGATGATAGCCATTCTGACAGGTGTGAAGTGATATCTCATTGTGGTTTTGATTTGCATTTCCATGATGATTAGCGATGTTGAGTATCTTTTCATGTGCCTGTTGACCATCTGCATTTCCTCTTTGGGACAATGTCTATTCAGTTTTTCCTCCCACTTTTAAATTGGGAGAATGAGTTGTGTTTTTGACAAGGATGCCAATATAGTTCAATTAGGAAGAAGAATCTTTTCAATAAATGTTACTGGGATAACTAGATATTCACATGCAAAAGGATGAAATTAGATTCCTACCTCACAGAATACACAGAAATTAACTTAAAATGGATCATAGACATGAAAGTAGCAACTAAATTTAAAATAGTTTTAGAAGAAAACATAAGAGCAAAACTCTGTGACTCTGGATTAGGCATTTTCTTAGAATAAACACCAAAAAGCAACAAAAGAAAAGACAAGTTGTTCTAAACCAAAATTTTAAACTTTTTTTTCTGCAAATTATACTATCAAGAAAGTAAAAAGCAACTCACAGAACTGGAGAAAATATTAGCAAATCATGTATCTGATATAGGACTTGTGTTCAGAATATATTAAGAATACTTGCAGTCGATCATAAACAGATAAATAGCCCGTTTTTAAAATGAGCAAATGCTCTGAATAGACATTCCTCCAAAGAAGTTGTATAAATGATCAATATACACATGAAAAGGAAAATGTAAATCAAAAACTACAGTGAAATACCACTTCATACCAGCTAGGATGGCTGTAATTAAAAAGACATACATTTATAAGTACCACTAAGAAGAGGATAGGGAGAAATTAGAATGCTCAAACATAGCTAGTAAGAGTGTAAGATGGTGTAGCTGCTTTGGGAAATAGTTTAGCAGGTCCTTAAAAGTTTAAATATATAAAGTAGATATAGCAAGTCTACTCCTAGATACACCCCCAAGAGAAATTAAAACAAATGTCCATCCAAAATCCTATACATAAGTATTCATAATAGGCAAAAAATGTAGAAACAACTCAAATGTCCATAAAATGATGAGTAGATACAGACATTGTGATATATCCATGTGATGACTATTATTCAGCCATTTAAGAGGAAGATGTACTGATACATACTATAAAATGGATGTACCTTGAAAACATTATAAATCATATGGTTTGTAAGTTATATTTCAGTAAAGCTAATTTGACAAAATAATCAACTCGGATACTTTTGTAAATCTTTATGCCCAAGCTGAACTCCAGATCAATGAGATCGTTCTCTTATGGTGGAACTCAAGCATCAGTATTTTTTAAACTTCCCCAGGTGATTGCATTGTGTAGCCAAGATTGAGAATCACAGCTCTAGAATCAGCTCTAATCTAAATGAGCTTCTAATTTAGGAAACTCTAGAAAAGTTCAGACCCCAGTAAGAGGACTCCAGGAAATTTCCACCAGTCTCGCTACTCAAAGTGTGGTCCTCAGACCAATATCACTGGAGAACCTGTTAAAAATATAGATTCCTGGACAGCCTTCACCCTGGCTCTAATAAATCAGAATCCACAATTTAACAAGAGCCCCAAGTAATCTAAAGTTTGAGAAGCACTGCCCCAGGCCAGTGATTCACAATCTTGGCTGCATGTCGGAATCATCTGGGAGTTATACTGATGCCTGGGTTCCGCCCCTAGTGATGCTACTGGTATGAGGTACAGCATCTGGATTTTAGAAGCTCCTAGGTGATTTTACTGTGATACAAATTGAGAATAACTGGTGTAAACATACTGTTTGGGGACATTTAGTGGCAAAAAGAAGAAAAGATAAGACATTTTAAAATGAAATATATTTTGTTTTTAACATAAAGTACTGAGGAACATGCATAAACAAATGGAGATTATTGATGTCAAAAATTTCCAGAAGTGCAGGGAAGGAATGGGAATAAGACAATAGTAGGGAAGGTTTGCCCTAAAAAGACATTGAAAAAGTAAAAAAACAAAAAACAAAAAAAACCCGAGCATTTTCCCCTCCAGGTACAAGAGTGAGACCTCTTTTTATAATATATGATTATTAGAGACTATGCAAATTTAAGTGGCCAAGGATCTGTGAGTTCTTGAGAAAAGAGTGTTTTTAAATTGTACCAAAAAATGTTCAGCAGCTACTAACTGAACTTTTCTCTTTTTTTCATATTTTAAAAAAGAGCATTAATATATTAATTCAGCAATAGATAATCCTTCCCAATAACCAGGGTACCAGTGTACCTGGCGTTCAGTTCTCAGTTCTGAGGAGATTGAATGCCTGCAGACAATGGGAGCTGAGCTGGGTGGGAGGTGTTCTTCCTGGGCATGAAGGACTCCCCTCGCCAATGATGGGCTTCACCTCGTTCTGACCAGCGTCTCTCTACCCTCACTGGTCTTTGCAGAGAGTCATGACTCTAAAGTGTCTCCTAGACAGAGTCACAAAGCTCGCAGAGTTGATCTTCGTGATCTCTCCTTTCATCCCCCACCACCAGCCTTAGTCTCCACCTGCTCTTCCCCAGGTGACTTGAGTCTACGCCTCTGTCCCAGCATCAGTGTACGGCACCCTTGTCGCCATTGAAATGAGTCACGTGGGTTCTGTGCCTTCTGGAGGCGGGGTGTGTGTGTGTGTGTGTAAGTGCTTTAGTGATCCCTGCTAACTTAGTGCGTAACTGTTAAAGGAAACCCACAGCCCCTTTTCCCTTCTTCCTCCTCCTCCTCCAGCTTTTCTGCCTCCCTCCTTCCTCCCTAACATCTCCTTCTCTTTTTTCTCTTACTCCCTCCATCTCAGGCACTGAGACCCTGAACCCTTTACCAAAATGAAAGAAGTGACATAAGTGTTGAGACTTGAGAGCCAACCCAGTGACCATAATACCTCTACTGGTTTTCTACCTTTTGTGAAAGGCAAGTCTGATCTTAAACATATCAGGACATTTCTACATGCTGAGAGGGAAATCACATGATCAGTTATTACCAGTGTGTGATAGCATGAGTGAGTAGCGTGCAATTGAATTCCAAAAATCAACTAATGTGTTTAAATACTGCAGGTACAACGTAGATATGGGTCATTTTCCTGTCTTTAAATTCCCAAATTCTGTAAACTATCTGAGTTTTCTCTTTTCATGCTTTTTAAAGTCTTTATGAAATAATAAAAATGTTCACAAGTTATATACTACCTTAAAAAGAATCTTAAAATTTTTCTGATTGCAGTAATGATGCATGCCAACTGTATATGGCACTGTTGAAAATGAAAGTCTTGTAGTGTCACCCAGCCCATCCCCCATCTCAGCTAATAGTTTGGTGTATGTTTTATCATATTTCCGTTATCACTAGCTTCCCTTTACATGTATGTATGCATTTTTTAAAAATTTCACCTGGAGATATTTCTAAAATCCATCACTTTCCAAAGGACTAGCCCCAGGGAATAGGTACATGAGCTTGTCTAAGGATTTTAATAACTTCTCATATTTTGATATGGGGTAACCCAAAGTTTGGGCTTCCCAGGTGGCCCTGGTGGTAAAGAACCTGCTTACCAATGCAGGAGGCTTAAGAGACATGGGTTCAATCTCTGGGTCAAGAATATCCCCTGGAAGAGGGCATATCAACCCACTCCAGTGTTCTTGCCTGGAGAATCCCATGGACAGAGGAGCCTGGCAGTCCACAGGGTCTCAAAGAGTCAGACACCCCTGAAGAGACTTAGCACACATGCACCCCAAGATTTATGATACTTTATTCAGTTCCTTTAAATGTACATGTAGTTTTCTTGACGCATTTAATAACTTGAAGTCTCTAATAGTATTTGGTTATTGTTTAAATCACTTGTCTTATTTTGTCTTTCCTTGGCTTATATCTCTGACCATGTCCTTATCAAAATACTCTGATTAGTAGATTTTAAAAAGTAGCATCAGGGAGAGGGGATCGGGATGGGGAACACATGTAAATCCATGGCTGATTCATGTCAATCTATGGCAAAAACCACTACAATACTGTAAAGTAATTAGCCTCCAACTAATAAAAATAAATGGAAAAAAAAAAAAGTAGCATCACTACATACGTGACTTAAGAAGGTTGGTTGACTTTTGGTTTTTTCACTCCTGTCTGCATCATGAGATTCTACCTGTGATGATTTTCCCCAGCAAATAATTCATCACTGGGATTACTCACTACCTTTAGTGTTCAAAATTCATCTCTTACTATTAAGTTTCATTATTTTGCAATATCTGTGGCTCTTCTGAATAATGAAAAAATGAAATGAATGCTATACAGATAAATTCCCTTTAAAAATTATTGAAAAAATATCTTTTATTTAACCATGCCTAGTACTTTGGTGTATTCCAGTGAGCTCTACTTATAAAGATGAGAAATCTAGGAGTTCCTCCACCTTCTTTCTTTTTTTTTTTTTTTTGGATTGAATGAATTCTATTTTGTTTTACTCCAGAAAAGTCATACCTTTCTTTCTAAGTTACCTAGAATTTTAACATGCAAATTTTACTTTGCTAAAATCTAAATTTAATGAACAGTTGTATCCTCTTCCAAATACTACAAAGACTTTCAAATGTTTTTATTCTGATTTCCCCTCCTGACTTACTTGCTATTTTTATCAACCAGATTTTAGCTCTGTTTGCTTGCTTTTTTTAACCTCATGAATTAAACATCACCATTCTGTTAAGATTTCCTTATATTCATCTTTTTTTTTTTTGGCTTATCATCCCTGCTTACATTCAGAGCTTCTGGGATGAAACCCTGGTTTCTGTCATTTTGGATTGGTTGACAATCTCCATGATATACAGGTCGTTAGTTAAATGTCTCAGGAAGAAAATGAGGAGGAGTCCAAGGAAATAGCCCCCCACATGCACATTCTAGGCCCCCAGGCCTAGAATCATCCCTGTATATTTTCCTCTCTCTAGTTAGAGGATTTTATGGAGTAGAGAGGAAAAAGGAAATCTTATAGAATCCAGAAGTTAAATATATTCACTTTAAAGGATTGTTTCTTATTCTGAGACTGTATTTGTCCTAACTTTTGTTGCTGTTAAAATTACCTTTATTTTGTAAAATAATGGATGGTGATGGTAGTTGCAACTTTTTTTGGTTTTGGTTTTTATTCATGAAGTTTATTTTAACTTTTCTTTACTTGGCAAATATAACATTGCCGATCAAAACCCAAATTTTTTGAAAATTTACGAGTCCTTCAAGTCCTAAGCCACTGCTGTAGACAACTAACTATGAGTTTGGGATGTGGACATTGAAGCTTGTATTCTTGGTTACATCAGGGGCTTTATTGGTTATTCAGATGTGGACAAATCCCGTAGTGTTAGTAGCACTTTGCAACCTTTTGTTGTATTATCAAGTAGTCCTTAGGAGTCTCCCAACGATTGAAATTATGTCTAAGAACTTCTTCCATAAGGCTGGGTCTATACTAGCAAAATGATCTGGGTGCTTTTTGCACACCCTGTGTACAAGTGGTGATGTTTATGCTCCCAATTTTTTAGAAACACTCACAACCAAATATTTGGCCAATAACTTACTATGTGCCTTTCTCATATGAAACATGAGTAGGTTGAACTACTCTCCAGGTTTGTTTTCAACACTAATGTGAGTTGTGATTGCATTTGCACATATATCTTAAAGAAAAAAAGTCTTAAAGAGTTATAACTATTTCATATGTATTTATATTGCATGTAAGTGTCACACTGTAAATTCAGATGCGAAAGACACTCATTTCTCTCATGTGGGCTCATTTAAAAGGCATGCTGCATCGGTGATATGGGCACTGATGTCTTAGCAGATGCTTTTTCTTTCTTTCACTGTGAGTGTTCAGTGTGGAGTCTATACTGGATTTCTCATTTCACTGCTGTAACGAATGGTCATGTTTAAATACGGTCACATTATTTATTGCAAAGGGTCACAGAACTCATCTTTGTAATGGTCATATGCCTGACACTGAAGTTGTTATGTAAACATTCAGTCATTGTGACAATGTAGACAAGTGATGACTACTTGAAGATGCACAACCACAGATTTTGGAAGCCTCTGAATTCATGACAGAGTTGTTAACTGGCAGTTTTGTTATTTCCTATAAGTACAAGGAAAGGAAGTATTACAGTTACTCATACCCATTTGAAAGAGGAAATTAATGTTTTCTAAAAAATTCTTTTTTAGTGAAGGAAGCCCATCCCCCAGAATGGAGCTGCTGCACAATATCGACCCAAACTTTGTAGATATTTCACCATGTAAGTACGTTGTTTATTGCTACTAACTTAAATCTCTTTGGCTTACAAAGATGGTTTTATTGCCTAGGGTCTCTCTAGCCTAATTCTCCTTTTCCACTTGAGTTTGCTCTAAAAGTAAACCTTTCTCCATGGTACCTGTGGCAACAATGTCACCGTGGCTTTGCTGACACAAATGGTGAATGCTGCTAATCAGCTATGTGACCTTCTAAGCCAGTCCCCTCCCCGAGCCCTAGCTTTCCCATCTATAAGAGGAGAACCCATTGCTGCCCTATAAATAAATTCTTCAGTACCATTTTTCTAGATTCTGTATATATGCGTTAGAATACAATATGTATCTTTCTCTTTCTGACTCACTTCACTGTGTATAATAGGTTCTACGTTCATCCACCTCATCAGAACTGACTCAAACATGTTCCTTTTATGGCTGAGTAATATTCCACTGTGTATATATACCACAACTTCTTTATGCCTTCATTTGTCAATGGACATCTAGGTTGCTTCCATGTTCTAGCTGTTGTAAATAGTGCTGCATTGAACATTGGTTCAACATTCAAGATGCATGTGTCTTTTTCAATTTTGGTTTCCTTGGGGTATATGCCTAGGAGTGGGATTGCTGGGTCATATAGTGGTTTTATTCCTAGTTTTTTAAGGAATCTCCATACCGTCTTCGATAGTGGCTATATATGTTCCATGTATCAATTTACATTCCCACCAACAGTGCAAGAGTGTTCCCTTTTCTCCGCACCCTCTCCAGCATTTATTGTTTGTAGACCTTTTGATGATGGCCATTCTGACTGGTGTGAGGTGATATCTCATTGTGGTTTTGATTTGCATTTCTCTAATAATGAGCGATGTTGAGCATCTTTACATGTGTTTGCAGTGGAGAAACAGACACAGAGAATAGCCTGATGGACATGGGGAGAGGGGAGGAGAGGGTGAGGCGTATGGAAAGAGTAACATGAAAAGTTACATCACCATGTGTAAAATAGATAGCCAATGGGAATTTGCTGTGTGGCTCGGGAAACTCAAACAGGGGCTCTGTATCAACCTAGAGGAGGGGATGGGGAGGGAGATGGGAGGGAGGGTCAGAAGGGAGGGGATTTTTGGACACCTGTGGCTGGTTCATCTGGAGAAGGAAATGGCAACCCACTCCTGTATTCTTGCCTGGAAAATCCCATGGACTGAGGATCCTGGTAGGCCACAGTCCATGGGGTCGCAAAGAGTCGGACACGACTGAGCGATTTCACTTTCACTTTCACATGGCTGGTTCATGTTGAGGTTTGACAGAAAACAACAAAATTCTGTAAAGCAATTATCTTCAATAAAAAAATGAAAAAATAAAGACAGAGAAAAGCAAATGTTCTATATTACTACCTATATGTGGGATCTAGAAAAATGGCATAGATTATCTTATTTGCCAAGCAGAAACAGAGACACAGACACAGAGATCAATCATATGGACACCAAGGGGGAATAGGAGATGGATGAATTGGGAGATTAGGATTGACATATATACATGATTGATACTATATATAAAATAGATGATTAAATAAGAAATATTGCTATGATGACAATATCCCCTCAGCTTATCTATAGGTTAAATGCATTCTCTTTTAAAATAGTGGCTGGGTGCAAGCTGAGAATAATTTTTACATTTTAAATTTTTAATTTAATTTTTATTTTAGCTTGGGATGTGGTTGATTTATAATGTTGTATTGATTTTGGGTGTGCTGCAGGTGGTTCAGCTGTACATATGAGCTTGCACGCTCAGCTGCTTCAGTTGTGTCTGACTCTTTGCAACCCTATGAACTATAGCCTCCCCCGGCACCAAGGCTCCTCTGTCCATATGATTATCCTGGGAAGAACACTGGAGTGGGTTTGCCAGTTCCTCCTCCAGGGGATCTTCCTGGTCCAGGGATTGAACCCATGTTCCTCCATTGCAGATGGATTCTGTATCACTGAGCCACCTGGGAAGCCCATACATGTACATGTATCTGTTCTTTTTTGATTTCTTTTCTCATATAGCTTATTACAGAATACTGAGTGGTTTTTACATTTTTTTCAGCTTTGTTATTACTTATTTTTAGATCTTTTTGAAAAATGAAAACTGTGGAGGGAGGTTCAAGAGGGAGGGAACATATGTGTACCCATTGCTGATTCATGTTGATGTATGGCAGAAACCAACACAATATTGTAAAGCAACTATCCTTCAATTACAATAAATGTTAAAAAAAAAAAAGGAGAACCCATCTTTGATAAGCCAGTTCCCTCTCTGAGCCCCAGCTTTCCCATCTATAAAAGGAGAACCCATCTCTGAGCCTCCTGTAACCGTCAGCATAGTGCTGTTACTGCCCCGTTCTTACCTGAGAGTGTCAGAACCTCCTTCCAGAAAACTCAAGGCCAAATCAGCCAGCACATCATCTGATCAGGCTGCCCAGGTGCTACCCAGACCTGCCAGGTCTCATAAACCTGTGATTTTCTTGGCAATCCTGCAACTTAGCTTGAGTCTGCCTAGTGCCTAAATTAACCCATAGGGAGCCCTATTAATTCCTGCAGGGAGAGAGGCCATGAGGTGCTCCCACATTGCCATAGGTTGTAATGCATGCAATAGCCCTTTATAAATACCATACCATACATACCAGTGACCCTGATGCCCCTGTGTCATGAGTTAGGGCCTAGAAAGTGTTAAATTAGATGCCAGGATCCATCGTCATGCCTCGTTGTGAGACTGTCTGCAGGAAATATTGCTCTGACATTCCCTTCACTCACTTGGGTGCTCCCATCACCTCTTTTAGACATAGCACTCCCCCATGGTTCAAGCTCTTCTTACTCTTTTCTTTTTCCTCTCCAATCTGTGCTACAACCTGCCTTAGATTTCCCTGCCCGGAGGAGGACCCCGCAGTAATTCTGAGTGCGTCACCAGGCGTTTGGGGTCCAGCTCTCCTTGTCAGCCCCACTCCATGCCCTTCCTCCATCTTCTTGCCCTCCTAGACACTTGGCGTTTCCAAGTATGCAGATCATCATCCTTAGGTCTTGAGCGTGCTTTTCCCTATGCCTTTCGCTGCTCCTCCGGAAGTTTCCTCATCCCTTAAAACCCAGTCCACTTGTCCCACTTCTGTGAGTGCTTTCCAGAAACCCCAGAGGAAACAGTACTCCTTCCTCTCCGCATATGTGCACCCCTTCATTTATGTCTCTGTATATGCTATGCTGAGTTGCTCAGTTGTGTCTGACTCTCTGTGACCCCATGGACTATATAGCCCGCCAGGCTCTTCTGTCCATGGGATTTCCCAGGGAAGAATACTGGAGTGGGTTGCCATTTCCTCCTCCAGGGGATCTTCCTGACCCGGGAATTGAACCTAGGTCTCCTGCATTTGCAGGCAGATTCTTTACTGCTGAGGCACTGGGGAAGAGTCCAACTCTTTACGACCCCATGGACTGCCACACGCCAGGCTTCCCTGTTCATCACAAACTCCAGGAGCTTACTCAAACTTATGTCCATCAACCATCTCATCCTCTGTCATCCCCTTCTCTTCCTGCCTTCAGTCTTTCCCAGCATCAGGGTCTTTTCCAATGAGTCAGTTCTTTGCATCAGGTGGCCAAAGTATTGGAATTTCAACTTCAACATCAGTCCTTCCAATGAATATTCAGGACTGATTTTGTTTAGGATTGACTGGTTGGATCTCCTTGCTGTCCAAGGGACTCTCAAGAGTCTTCTCCAACACCACAGTTCAAAAGCGTCAATTCTTCAGCATTCAGCTTTCTTTATAGTCCAATTCTCACATCCATACATGACCACTGGAAAAACCGTAGCTTTGACTAGACAGACCTTTGTTGGCAAAGTAATGTCTCTGCTTTTTTTTTTTTTTTTTTCTCTTTTTTTTTTTTTTTTGTCTCTGCTTTTTAATATGCTGTCTAGATTGGTCATAGCTTTTCTTCCAAGGGGCAAGCATCTTTTAATTTCACAGCTGCAGTCACCATCTACAGTGATTTTGGAGCCCCCCAAAATAAAGTCTGTCACTGTTTCCATTGTTTCCCCATCTATTTGCCATTAAGTGATGGGACTGGATGCAATGATCTTAGTTTTCTGAATGTCGAGTTTTCAGCCAACTTTTTCACACTTGTCTTTCACTTTCATCAAGAAGCTCTTTAGTTCTTCTCTTCTTTCTGTCAGAAGGGTGGTGTCATCTGCATATCTGAGGTTACTGATATTTCTCCCATCAATCTTGATTCCAGCTTGTGCTTCATCCAGCCTGGCATTTTGCATGATGTACTCTGCATGTAAGTTTGCTCCAAGCATTAGAGTAGTGTGAATTATTACACAACTTTGTTATTACTACATCCTTCCCACCTTTCTGGCCCCTGTTCTGAAACATCACTACATCATTCCAGTTTTCCATCTGCTGTCTTTCCTTTAGTGGGTCTCGTTGGCAGTGGTGAACCAGTGTCTCCTTCTATCATGAATTGTAGGAATTGATGTTAGACTTTTCTGAAGGAAGTCCTGCCTTCCACATAGGACCAGGGCATCAGGGCATCAGAGGAGTTCCTGCCACTGATGCATCAGTGAAGTGAACTCACTCAGTTGTGTCTGACTCTTTGTGACCCCGTGGACTGTAGCCCACCAGGCTCCTCTGTCCATAAGATTCTCCAGGCAAGAATACTGGAGTGGGTTGTCATTTCCTTCTCCAGGGGATCTTCCCGACCCAGGGATTGAACCCAGGTCTCCCACATTGCAAGCAGACGCTTTAAGCTCTGAGCTACCAGGGAAGCCCATAGGGCCAGAGCCCCTCAAAAGCTGGCCTCTTGCCTTGTAGCATCTTCACCACCTCCCCCTTACTCTAGGAGTACAAGACACCACAGAAGCCCTTCCTACTGGTGGAGTTAGGGTTTCTTCCATGGCTACATACCTTGGTGGGTTGTGGCTTTGATATTAACAGTAAAAATGTTTCCAAAAGACTGGTGTGTGCACGGACACACCAGAGGTCATAGGATCACCTGTGAGCCAGGAGATTCTGCAATAAAGCATAGAGAAATCTCAAAGAGCCGTAGATCACACCCATGAGGATGACTACGGGAAGGGAGGAGTGGAGGAAGGAAGAGAACAACTGTTGAGAAGGATGTGACTTGGAGCCCTTGTGCACAGCTATTGGGAATGTAGACTGGTACAGCCGCTGTGGGAACAGTATGGCAGTTCCTCGAAAACATAAAAATAGAACTGCCACATGATCCAGCAATTCCGTACCTGGATATATGCCCAAAAGAATTGAAATCAGGGATTTGAACAGCATTGTTCACAGTAGCTGGGAGGTGGAAGCCACGCAAATGTCCACCAAGAGAGGGACGGATAAACAAAATGTGCTACATACATACAATGGAGTATTACTGTTCAGTCTTAGAAGGAAAGGAAAATTCCGACACATGTTGCAACATGGTTAAACCTTGAGGACAGTATAGTAAATAAGATATGCCAGTCACAAAAAAAGACAAATACCATATGATTCCACTCACATGAGGTACCTGGAGTAGTTGAAATCGTAGAGACAGAAAGTAGCACAGTGGGCTCTAGGCGCTGGGTGGAAGGTGGAATGGGAGTTGTTGCTTTTTAGTGGATATTGAGCTTTGGTTTTATAAGATAAAGAGTTCTGTGGACGGATGATGGTGATGGTAGCACAGGAATGTGATCGTACTCGATGCCACTGAACTGGACACTTAAAAATGGTTCAGACGGTAAATTCCATGTTATGTATTATATTGTACCAAAATTTTAAAAATTAAAAATAAATGAAATTTAATCCCCCCAAAAAAAGCATAAAAACTCCATGAAGATAGGATCTATAACATTTTCTTTTATTGCCATATTTCCAGTGCATAGCACAAGGCCTGCCATCATACTAAGTCCTCAATAAATATTTGTTCATGAATGATGACTAGACCAACAGGTTATAGTCTTTGTTTTATTGTCTCTTAGCCTTTCTTGAACCTAAAAGTGCCTCCAGATGGCAATTCACACTCTCCTCTTAAACCCTGAACTCACATCCTACATTTTGTGCCTAAAAAAAAAGGTCACAAGCTGCTTTTTATTTTAATTAACATTATCACATACAGATGTTTGAAACTACTTATCCGGCATATAAATGCCCACCCTCACTCTTCCCCTCATGGAAAATATCCAGTGATGTGGCATTTTCCCTGCCCACTTCATCTCTTTACCCCAGACTTCCTTGATGAACAAACGAAAGAAAGTGAAAGTGTTAGTCAGTAAGTCATGTCCAACTCTTTGTGACCCTATGGACTGTAGCCCACCAGGCACCGCTGTCCATGGGATTCTCCAGGCAAGAATGCTGGAGTGGGTTGCCCTTCCCTTCTCCAGGGGATCTTCCCGACCCAGGAATCAAACCTGGGTCTCCCGCACGGCAGGCAGATTCTTTACCATCTGAGCCACCAGGGACAAATATGTATAAATATAAAGCCCCCGACCTGGTTTCAGCTCAGCTGACTTCCCCTCTGAGCCGAGGGTGCAGTTGCTTCTTGCGGGTCTCTGTTCCCATTTCCGCCTTTCTGGAAAGCTCCCTTTCATTGCTGTTCTGGGCACTGGCTCTCTCAGTGCGCGCAAAGCGGCCTCTGCTTTTGTCTCTCTTGCCCCTGGGGCCCTGGCCAGTGTCAAACATATGGTTTATAATTGCTTCCCCGTGTGCTTTGAGGAAACTTCTTATTCATCTTCAGAGGCTTTGTTTTCAGGTGACCTTGCATGGACACATTTTGGTCTCTGTTCAGGTAGTACCTTTTTCTCCTCCTTCATTGCTAAGAATAGATCCTGAGAAGTATTTATTCTCCTCCTGTCCTCCCACGTCTGTGAAGGGTTTCTTTCTAGCAGGCTGACCTGACTCAGGGTCTGTCTCCAGCTGCACAGGGTGGCCCATGGAGGAAGCCTGTGCAAGAGTCTGGGGGGAGGGGATGGTACCATCGAAGGTGATTTGTGGGAAAGCCTGGAGACATTCAAAGGGCAGGGAGCAGCCGTGACCCCCGGTTAGGCTCTGAGGTCCTACAGGTGTGAATGCCACTCAGCCTGGTTCTGAAGCACTCTAGCCCCAAATTCTGTGGTCCCCTCGGTTCTAGCCAGCCAGTTCTCGTCCCCGTCCTGCCTCAAACCAGGAGGAGAAATGGTTTCAAAGGTATTAGTCTGCCTTAGAGAACACCCCAGGCTTGCCCTGGGCTCCTCCGAGGTAAAGAATATGAGGTCCGTCTATGACCACGACTCACCTTGGAAGTCAGATGTGGCTTTCGGTGAATCGTCAGAATCCTCACGTCCATCCGCTTGTGTGACCTGACGCACATGCACACATATGAAGTGCTCAGCCCCCTGCTGGCAGAAGCCTGATTAGAGATGAAGGGCCCTGACAGATGTTAGCATTTTCCACTCCAAAGGCCAAGGCTTCAAAGTGAGTCTGTACATCTTCGTCACTATTGCATTGAAAGGACCTCTTCTCTTCAAAGGTTATAATATAGGATGTTATATCTGCTCATGAGTACAGGGTGAAAGAACAGTCTTCACTCCCTCCCCTCCTCTCTCACACATTCTCTGTGGTAAAATTTTCAGGTCTGTACTCTAGATCCAGGAGTGGTCCAGGTTTGCATGCTTGGAGCTGCTCCCTGTTTTCCTCTTTAGAGCAGATTCAGATCCACTTCCTGACGCTAAGTTGCCGTTTCTGAGGTGATTTGTTCAGTAGATCCTGCCTGTCCCCAACAGGTAAACAGCTGTAGGTGTTGTCGTTCTGTTGCTAAGTTGTGTCCAACTCTTCATGACCCTATGAACTTCAGCACGCCAGGCTTCCCTGTCCTTCATCAACTCCTGGAGCTTGCTCAGACTCATGTCCATTGAGTCGATGATACCATCCAATCATCTCATCCTGTCACCCCCTTCTCCTCCTGCCTTCAATCTTTCCCAGCATCAGGGTTTTTTCCAATGGGTTGGCTCTTTGCATCAGGTGGCCAAAGTATTGGAGCTTTAGCTTCAGTCCTTCCAATGAGTATTCAAAGTTGATTTCCTTCGTGATGGACTGGTTAGATCTCCTTGTAGTCCAAGGGACTCTCAAGAGTCTTCTCCAACACCACAGTTCAAAAGCATCAATTCTTCAGTGCTCAGCTTTCTTTATGGTCCAACTCTAACATCCATACATGACTTCTGGGAAAAAACCATAGCTTTGACTATATGGACCTTTGTTGGCAAAGTGTACAAGAGATCATTTAGGCTTTAGCTTTTGTTGAAAGAGGATGTAGACACAGGCCCTCACTTACCTGCTTGACAGCTGTTGGTGGTCCCCAGCTGCCCACAGCCATGCGCAGACTCCTTGGTCTGCCTCCTGCAGCCTCTGTGATTCCCCTCAGCACCATTGCAGCATCCTCCGCCATCTTCCTTTGCTTCTCTGACCCTTCTCAAGGGCCCAGGTCACATTCTCCTGCTCCATGAAGCCCTCCCCGACCCTCCAGACTTGAGTCCCTTGAGTTTTCCTGGAGCATCTTGAGACACTGAGATCTTGCTTCTTCCTCCTGCAGTTATTTATGTTTATGGTTTCCCCATCCAGAGCCATACACTCCGTGGAGGGCAAGGTTTCATCATATATGATGAAATATATATATTTTATATATATACAAAGGGCTCTCTTGAGGCCCTTTGTGTAAGGAGATGTACACATCCCCAAAGAATGCATGCTGATAAATTAGTCATTTAGGTTGGTTATCATCTGCTCATTTAATTAGAAGACATCTAACAAGAGCAGTAATACCATACATTATTTCAAAGCACTTTCGTGTCTTTCTGGGCATCTTGGGGAAGTACCAACACAGGGCAGCTTTCTATCATTCAACCTGAAATGATATATTGAGCAGGAAAAAAAAAAAGTTAGGTGGAATGCCTGAGGCCAGCCAGCTGTCAGTGAGATTTCCCATCACTGCATGGAGTACCAGCGGCTAGAAGGCACCCTGGCAGTCAGGTCAGCCACCCACTTTATAATTCAGATGGAGAAACTGAGGCAGCAGGTCACACACACCTAATAAATAACAACCCTGGACCTCAGGGCTCTGCAGGTCCAGGCTTCACGTCTAAGACACGATCTGCTGACCTCAGAGGTCTCTGTTTTCTGATCTGCACTGATTTTGTGAAAAAAGTACAATCACCTCCCTCAAATACCCAGTGTGTTGATGGAGGATTACACATTTAAATGAGGCTGGGGAAGCAGATCTACTTGTGACACTAACATTGCTGTTTCACGTGTAACCTGACTCTGTGGATGATGGCAGCTTCTCTTTGCACGGCTTGTTATGGAAACTGTTTGTGCCTCCTGGTAATTATCTCTGCGGAGGGTGGTGGGACGAGGGAGTCGGGTGTGGCTGAGGCGGAGTAGCCTACTGGGACTTGTAGAGTTCCAGGGTGTCAGAAAGACCTGGATCTGAATTCCAGCTTTGACATATTTCCTGTGAGCTGGTAGATAAGTTCTCTGTTTTCTGTTCCATTACCTATAAATTGGGGACGACTATAGGTATCGCCTCTAAATATGTTCAAACAATAGCAAATAGCAATTATATACTGACTGTTGGTGTTGGAGGTGTGTCTGCAGTTTCAATTTTTAGTAATGAGCACACATTGTCTCCTTAACCAGGAGTAAAGCCATAAAAATTATTTTTTAAAACCAGCTTAGAGGATTCTTGTGAGAGTGTAATATCTGGAAAACTGCTGGGTTCTTAGCGAGGGGAAGTGGAGGCCATCCCAGAGTTCTTGGTCACTATGCCCACCTGTCCTGGGTCAGAGAAGCTAGCATGTGACAGCATTTTTCCTCAGGTGTTAGTCCCGATATCCTGACCTTCTGAGCTGCCATTCTTTCTCTATAGCTAATATAAGAGCTCATTTTACAGCTTGTCACAGAATTAGCAGAATTTTGTGTCTTCTCTTGCTGCCAATGTTTGCCTGCAGAGGTTCGTCAAATTTTCCTTGGTGTGGGCTGGTCAAGCCCTCAATCACAGAACCTAAATACAGATAACTTTTCTCCTCTTTAATTTTCAAAGGCTTTTAGTTTGCCTCCTTGACTTTGGGGAGTACTAAAGTGTGTTTGGAAATGTGGCCTTTCTGATGCTGAAGGCCGTCCCACAAGCCTCGTTTCCTGCCCGCCCCACTTCACACAGGGCATCTCAAGTAACATACATCAAACCTTTGCTGTTAACACTTGGTGCTGGCGTACTGGCTTTCATCCTGAGAAAATAAATAAACCAAACCAAACCCACAGCACTTTAAAAACACTAATTAATCCTCACCACAGGCCTAGACTACACAGAAATGGCAAATCCCACTGCCCCAATTTTATGTTTGAAGAAATCAGAGTAAGCACCTTTTTTAAGGCTTCTCAGGGCCAGATAACAGAGGCTGACTTGAAGGGCTTGGGCCGGGCCTGCCTCTGGGAGATGGGTGTCTGGCCATGTGGTTACTTGCTCGAAACCTCAGTTACATATCAGCTTAATTTTTTCCCCCAAGGTTATGTTGATGCCACATCCTCTCATTTCCAACTGACCTCTTATTTATTTGGTTACTTTTCTTTAATTCTGGTAGAGCTTAGAAATTTTAGCAATGGCTTCCAAGAGTAGCCTGACAATTCTAATTTATTCAAAGGTCGATGCTTATTTTGATACTCAGCACAGAAGTAGGCCACCCTCCAAGTAATCCCTTTCAGATCCAGCCCCTGTGCCCGCTCCACCCTCCACACTGGAGGCCTCTTTGTAGCTAGATCTCTTCAAGATTTGGGAATGTGCAGACTCTCTGCTTTCTCTCCCAGTCTAAACTACGCATCTTTCTACCTCAGTCCCCTAGTCCTACAACCTATAAGGGTAAAGATAGATATACACTGTTCTTGAAATTGTCAACCATAGTATTTTGGAAAGACATAAAGCCTCACTAAATTCCATGGGATAAATCCAGTGCAGTTAAATTGTGGTAAGTCTACTTTCTCAATATTGACTAATCTGGTCAGATTTTTTAGGGGCTTTAGGGTGCCTATGTATAAGGCTGAAATGAAACTTAAAAACATTTCTGAGAAGTAAGCTGTAGAAAGCTGAGGATGTGGTCTGCTTTAATAATCTATAATGTAATATGTTGGGCTTCCCAGGTGGCACTAGTGGTAAAGAACCTGCCTGCCAATGCAAGAGACATAAGAGATGTGGGTTTGATCCTTGGGTCGGGAAGATCCCTGGAGGAAGGCATGGCAACCCACGCTAGTATTCTTGCCTGGAGAATCCCATGGACAGAGGAGCCTAGAAGGTTACAGTCCACAGGATCGCAGAGAGTTTAGACACAACTGAAGTGACTTAGCACACACACGCCCTGTGTAAGATGTCAGTGATCAGGCATGGCATGTATAGAATAAAATCTGTTACCTCTGGCAGCGAATACCTAGAGAATAAATACATGGCCTCTGCTTCTGAAGAGCCTTTTGAATCAGAGGAAAATATATATATGCCCAGGAAGTGATATTAACACAGTTATGAAATAAAGTAGCAACAAATGATAAGCAATAGAAATCAAATACATAGGCACTAAGGAGAAATGAAGAAATAATGAAAGGCATTTGGGGGTGATTAGGGTAGATTTGCTTAAAAAGTATAGCTTTAAATTTATTATCTCAACAACTTTGGTTTTATCTTTCTTGATTTTTATCACCTTCCTCTCCCATTAAAACTGTCCGCGAGGGCAGACAGTTTTATCTTTCATATTTGTTATTTTCCCTAAGCATCTGGAGCAGTGACACAACAAAAATAATAGTCAAATAAATTTCCTTCTTTATTTAAAGAAAAATGGAAAAAGGAAAGATTTAGGAAAGGCTTTAACAAGTTTTTTAAAAAGAAATTAGATGTCAGAGGTACTTGATTTGTAATAGCTAATGTTTGTTCATAAAGTAACACAAAAACTTTAGATTTGGCTTAATATAGCAGGTAAGCGTCTGACACTAGCGTCATTCCTAATCATGACAGGAAGTCATGATTATTTTGATCACTTATTCATTCCAGAGCCTTTCCTCTATATCATTTTATAAAAATTCCTTTCAGAAAATAATTTGGTCTTTATCTGACTTTCAGCTCCTTTCTCAAAAGAGAAAATAAGAATAAAAGAGGAAAGATAAAGAAACTCAGCTCAAGTACCACCCTCCCTTCTAATCATTTGCCTGAAATGTAAGAATTATTTGTAAGATAAATATGTCATTTAAAGAAAGTTGAGGATTGGATTTTGGTTATTTCTTGGACAAGGTAGAATGTAGTATCTGATTTCTGTTAACAACTGATGTTTAAATATTTTAATGTTAGAGATTGAAAAAAAATCTAAACCTTTCTCTTTTTTTCATTCAACCGTATTTTCAAATTTATGTGAGGTTGTTTTTTTCTTAATCTTTCCTCAAATTATAAAGGACACATTTACCCTACATTAAGCTCAAATGAATATACATTCTTTTTAAATGAAAATATTGACAGTCTAAGCCAAATTAGAAAAGAATGGAAAGAGGTATTACGTAAACCGTCAGACACTTGGAAGAGCATGCAAGCAAATCTAAGAACTGCATGTTTTTCATAATTTTATATTTTCCCTTTTAAAAAATTTTCACTTTCCAGATTGTTGATGGTTTGGCAGCTCCACGGATGACATCAACTCTTCCATTGTGCAGTATCTGCTTTCTTTTAGATAACTTGAGGGCGCTTCATCAAGTTTGGGTGATTAAGTTGATTTTAAAAACCAACTGGGTTTGAATTTAAATTCCCCTAACTGCTAAATCAAACACATTCTTGACCTTAGGCCTACTTGTAAGCACTCTTAAAAACTTATATTGCACATAGACTGCCGCTATTTCTTGAAGGAGAAGTAAGCAAGTGAGAGAAAAACATACTTGTTAAAAGTTCCTGATCATATTGGTCAAAATGCACTGTATTGTCAGTGTGGTGCTCCAGCCATTCAGATGCTTTCATGTCAAGCATCCTCTTTTCTCTTATTTAATCTGACATCAAATCAAGAGGATAATCACCTTAGCAGGCATTGTTTTTCCACCAGAGAAATTACAGAGTGCCCTGAGCTCTAGTCTCTATCAGCAATCAGGGATAGCTTCTGACCATCAGCAAGGCAGTGATGAAAACAATAGACTAGAAGTTAGACTGTAATGGGGAAGAAGAAAGCCGTCTCTGAACAGTACCAACAACTTTTCCGCATTGCCTAGGAAGTCACTTGTGACCATACGTGCATTCCAAAAGTCTGATCTGTCACCCGACCACAAACCAGTGCTTCTCAGATTAGAATGGGCATGTGGATCACTCAGTTGAGTTGGGCTGGGCTGGGGCCTGCATTCAATCTTTCTAACAAGCTCTCAGGTGGAGCCAATGCTGCTGGCTCTCTGGCAATACTTTGAGTAGTCCCTAGTCTAGGAAGGACTTTTACCTGATTTGAAGCTCAAGATTTATAATTTAAAATATTTGCATAAATATTTGATTGAAGACTAAGTAAATGTTTTTTGTGTGAGATATGCAGTTAAAGACAGAGATATAAGACCTTAAATCTCAGACATGTTTTATAGGTCTTCATAAATTTCCCCCAGTCCCTATTTAGGCTAGTTGGACAGGAATTTACATTGTCTTTCTCATTATCTAGATGTCAAATTGTTTCCCAATCCTAAAGTAATCTGGCGTTTAATGAAAAACATCCAAAATATATTTCGGCCAGCGAGGCATGAAGATTTTAGAGCTTATCTCAGAAACTTGGTTCCTTTTTCCCTTTGTTCCTGATGTTCTCATTCTGTCAACATTCAGGGGAAAAAAAACTCAAGCTTCCAAAATATGGTCGTGAACTGAGCAACTGCCCAGGAAGCAGTTCCCAACCCTACAATGAAGTAGCCAATTTCTTTTCTTTTTTTTTTTTCTTAAAAAAATTTTTTTAATATAAATTTATTTATTTTAATTGGAGGCTAATTACTTTACAGTATTGTAGAGGTTTTGCCATACTTTGACATGAATCTGCCACGGGTGTACATGTGTTCCCCATCCTGAGAGGTAGCCAATTTCTACTCAAATTCTCTGAGACCCTCCCTGCTTGGGTTGTGGGTTCTGACTCCTTCCAAATACTGCTCTGGTCTTGCAGGGTATTGGGGATGGGTACAGGGAAGCTCCGGTGAGCCCCCGAGAGACTATGTGGAGAAACTGGGTGACTAAGGGTGCTATGTGGGAAGTAGGAAAGCTCCCCATGTTCATGGTTTTGTAAATTACTGAGAGGTTACTCTCAAGTGGCTTTTGACATGCATGCATCCATGTGGCTGGTCAAAGAAGTGGCTGGAACACCTGTTGCTCCATCACACTATCTCCTAGGAACACAGAGCATCCTCACCCAGTGTTATTGTGTGAGCTTGTCATACATCCTGGTCTCAGCAAGTTCGTTTTCTTTTGTTACCTCTCAAAATTAGAAATATAGACGTGTCTACAACTTCAGAGCATCTGAAAAACATATCTTGTCACCACATTTAGAGGGAAAATGGTAGAATTTGATGTTCCTATAATATTGTAAAGAAGAAAACCTATTCTTTTTTCCCCATGAATTTATGCCTTTGTTTGGAACATCATAAGAGGATTCAGTATAGTTTTCCTTTAAAGTGTTTGGAGACAGTACAAGATAGATAACTAAAGAGAACTGACTGTGTAGCACAGGGAACTTGACTCTGTGGTGACCTGGGAAGGAAATCTAAAATAGAGTGGATGTATTAATATGTATAACTAATGTACTTTTGCTTACAGCACAAACTAATGCAACATTGTAAAGCAGCTATACTCCAATAAAATGTTCTTTCTGACTGTTTAGAGATGGAAACGAAATATTATATGTAGTATCTAAGAGGAAAAAATGCAGAATAGAAAATTTTATGTTCATTATTACCTCAATTGCATACAAAAATATGGGCATTAAAATAGGATTAGAAGGAATATGCCAAAATGTTATGATGGGCCATTAGCTTTTGAGAGTGAGATTGCAGATGACTTTTATTACCAGTTTTCATTCTGTTCAGTATAGGCCAAATTTTTTTTTACAAGTTATACTGTTACTCTTGCAATTAAAAAAAAAAGAAAAAGGAAACAAAGTAACACTGTGATCAGGCTGACAGTCCCTGAGCATTAACCTCCTCACACCAAACATGCCTGAAGCTCTGTGCTGGGACTTGGGTCTGTATTTAATTGTTTGGTGTTTTTATGTGATATGGATCTGTGTACTGCCTTGGTGACAGGAATACATTAAAGTGTCTCAATAAAGACCAAACTCATCTATTTTTCCAAAATCTATATTTGATTAATTCTACAAAGGTCCAGGTCAAAGTTATTCCTCAAACCTCATTATTTTATAAAGAAGCCCAAAGTTTCCATGTTTGCCAGGAAATTCATTATCATTGTAAAACAGCAAAAGGTCACAAAATGTCTCCTTCCACAGTCATATAGCATATAAGAAAAATTTCTTATTCTCAACAATTCATTACCCCACCAGAACCAAGAGAAACCTCTGACATTTGCTTCAGGGGAAATAAATGTTCCATAGATCATGGAGAAAAATGACAAACAAATTAATGAAAAACAAATACACTCCTGCAGTATCCTCAGCCATGCCAGACCAAACACAAGTCAAAGTCAGCTTTTATTCTCAGGTCTTTCCAACTCTGAAGACTGACAGTTTCCATAATGGCATCAGCGCTTTAGTTACAGAAAGCCGTACACACACCAAAGAAACACAAATTAAAGAAACATGCGGTGGAAAAAGAGAAAGAGAAATTCTATCATTTCATGCATATTTAACTGTAGTGGGAAAGTTGTTGCTGGCAAAGCATTGTTGAAATCTTGAGCTAATAAGTGGAAGTATTCTAGAAGTTATTCCCCACCCCCCTCGCCTTCATAATGCTTTATACAAAATTGTAGCTTGACTGAAGTTAGCAGTGCTCAATTTTCCCACATCCTAAAAATTCCTTCCTTTAATTCTGCCTCATTCTAGCCAGCTTTCTCTTCATCTTTAAACCTTGTCAAGGAGTAGCATACATATTCTTTCTCTACATCTTCAATTTCCATTCATTTACAAACAATTTAATTTTAACATCAAGTATATTTTTATTTTTTAAAAATACAAGCAGTACAAATAAAACCAAAATTCATGTGATTGCCCCCCAGCCTCAGGCCCCTTCCCAGAGAAGACATCTGGTAGCAGTTTTGTCCTTCTGGACCACTGTCAATGTACATACTTACACAGGAAGGCCTTAACAGACTTATGTATATCTGTGTATATATTGTACTTTGTTTACATAAATAGTACTTTTCTGCCACTTTTTTTTTGGTACCCAATGATCTACCTTGGAGATCTTTCCAGGTCAGTACGTATAAATCAGTGGTTTTTCAACTGGAAGCAATTTCTAGAAACATCTTTTGATGGTCAAAACCAGGTGGAAGTGCTCCTGGCAGCCAGGGGTGCTGTTAAACACCCTAAAGTGCACAGGCAGCCCCCCTTCACAAAGAATTTTTCACCCCAAGTGTCAGTAACGCCAACATTGAGAAACCCTGATATGAATCTACTTATTTTAGCCACCGCATTGTATTCCGTAGTTTCTTTCACCAGTCACGTAACAGTGTACATTTAGATACATTTTTAAAAACCTTTATTGAACTGTAGTTGATTTATAATGTTTTCATTTTGCTGTACAGCTCAGCGACTCAGCTGAACATACATACATTCTTTTTATATTCTTTTCCATTATGGTTTATCATAGGTGAATTATTTAAAATGTGCTGACTTGTGCCCATTAGTGAGTGCTTCTCCCACTGACTTTTCAGTCCGCTACAATATGCTTTCTCCCCCAAATACCTGCTAGGTCACCAGTAGCCTCCTAATTTCCCAATTCCTTGGCTTCTTTTTTGGGTGAGGCCACTTATCCTTTCTGTGACATTTGTCCAGGCCCATCCCTCATGTCCCGCCCCCACCCGAGGCTCCGCCCCACCCGAGGCTCCGCCCCCATCCGAGGCCCCGCCCCCACCTCGCTGCTCCCCGCTGCCTTGCTGGTTTCACTCTCCCTGGCTGGCCAACCACCACTTCCGGAGCTCCAGCGGCCCTCAAGCCGCTGTGCTCGGCATTGGTGACGTGAAGACGGACTGAGGAGGTCCCTGCCCCGGAGACCCTCTGGTCCAGGAGGCATGTGCTGCTGTACAGAGTGAGACATGCCCTAATCAGGGTATAGGCTAAGCCTGCTGAGTGACTGAATAAATGACTAAAGTGTCAAAGATCTTGAAGGACAATAGAAAATGTTTTCCCTTCACGGTTTAGAATTTATTGCGTATTTTATCTTCATGACTGCTTCTCCCACCACATAGATTTAAAAAAATAAATCAAGAAAAAGACTTTCCTCCCATTTTCCCACCACCGCTCTTATTTCCCCCTGCTTTGAAAGAGCAACTGCATTGTTTCACATTTGCTCTTCAGGGAACGCACTTGGCCTTGGCCATGGCAGAGAAAAGATCAAATTAGAGAGCAAGCCCGCCTGCTGCAGCTGGGAAGTGAGACTGGTCCTCCCTCTCCTCCTTCCGGAGCCTCCTTCCCCTCCCCAGTTTGTTCTTTACAGACTCTTGGGACTGTGAGGCCGTCACCTCCCGCCAGCCCCTCACTCTGGTGAGGGGTCTCTGGGAGCGGGCAGAGTGCCGCTGCTGTCTGACCCTTGTTTCCCTAGAGCAGGGAACTTTAAGCCCCTACCTGAAAGCTGACAGCAAAGCAAAGCTCCATAAATCCAGTTCAGTGCTCCAAGTGGACTCCTTAAGCAGGGACTGAATGGTCCCTGGGTCGGCCCGGAGAGACACAAAGATCAAGGGGACATGGCTCTGACACTGAGGAGCCGGAGGGAGCAGTGGGTGGGGGGCGCATATAAGCAGCCACTTAGAATGCAGGGCAGGATACAAGTAGCCCTATGAACAGGACTGAGCCAAGTTGCTTAAGGAGAAAAGAGGGGGAGGGATTAGTTATGACAGGGGATCAAGCAAGGCCCTTGAAAGTCATTTCCCCTCTCTCAGAAATATGACCAGCTTCGTTTGATGGATTCTTTCAGTTTGAACACAAGGGAAGTAGGATTTTGGGAAGGAGGGATGACTCGTCAAGAGAACTAGACTCTAGCGTGCTGTTCTGCCGAGCGCCATGTACCTAGTTTGGGTGAAGCCCCGAACCTCAGATGTGGGAGTTTCTGTTTTTGTTATTCAGTGGCTAAGTCATGTCTGATTCTCTGCGACCCCATGGACTGCAGCACACCAGGCTTCCCTGTCCTCCACTATCTCCTGGAGTGTGCTCAAACTCATGTCCACTGAGTCAGTGATGCCATCCAGCCATCTCATCCTCTGTTGCCCCCTTCTCCTCCTGTCCTCAATCTTTCCCAGCATCAGGGTCTTTTCCAATAAGTGGGATTTTTTTTTTCCTTACATACTTATCTCAAGTCTTAATAAAAAATAGTGTCTGTCTTTGCCCCAAATACTCACATCTGAACAGCCCTGGTTATATGTCAGGGATCTTAGTCTGACTCATTTCTGTTCAAGACCATTTTGTACAAGTCATATTATCTAATTCTTAAAGGCGCACCCACTGATCAGATCTGTGTAGAAGTTCTGTAGGGCTCTATTTGTAGTTCTGATTCCTTAAGTTGAAGCCCGGTGGGGTCCTGAGTGCAGGAAGGACAAAGCTGGGGCAGAGATGCTTTTATTGTAAAGTATAAGTCCCACTAGGCAGATGGCAGAAAGGAAGCTCTGACAGACGTGTGGGTTTGTGGAGGGCAGCCCTAACAGGCAGAACGAAGCAGTTGGTTGAGTGGGTCAGTGAACCAGGAACACAAAAGGAAGAAGCAGGGCTGGAGTTTGCTCCTGGTCTATGAACACCCACTCTTTATCTCCCTAAGTAGAGAAGTAAGTGAGCTGGAGTCGGGAAGCACGTGGGGCATGGCTCCAGATACTCCCAGAGGGCTGCTCGGTTCACTTCCTGTTGCTGTGTAACAAATGACCACATACCCCCGGCTCCAGACAACACCCATGTATTATCTCCCAGTTCTCGAGGTCAAGAGTCGGGCAGGCTCAACCGGGTTCTCTGTGTAAGGCCTCACCAGGCTGCAGTCGCGGGGTGAATCAGTCTGCCCTGGCCCCTGCAGGCCTGCAGGGAGGTTCTGCCCCCGGCTCTCAAGGTCCTTGGCAGAATGTGGTTGCTTGTAGCTGTAGGACTGAGGTCCCAGTTGTCCCTGAAAGGTCTTCCCAGCTTCTAGAGCCCATTCTCACGTCTTTGCCCTGTGACCCCAGAGCCAGAAAGAAACCTCCTCTAGCCGAATCCCTCTTGGGGCTGGAATCTCTGATCTTGCTTCTGCTATGAGCCAGAGAAATCCCTGCTTCTAAAGGGCTTGTGATTCGCTTAGGCCACCCAAATCGTCTCCCTCTCTTGAAGTCACTGATTAGTGACCTTCATCACATCTTCCCTTTGGCTGCGGAAGTCACATAATCCTGGGAGTAAGGCCAGGGGCAAAGGTCATGGGGTTAGGATTCCAGCAAACACAGCTGCCCAGGGTATGGTTCCATCTGACCTTGAAATGATACCTGGAGATCCAGGGCCTCGGCCTGAAAACCTTCACTGAGAGTAGGGGTGAGGGGTGGTGAGTGACACAGAAAGGAAGTGTTCTCCAGGAGCTGAACCGAGGACTTTTGGAGGCAGAACCAGAGGAGGAATTTGGCTCTGGCATGTTTGCTGAGAAGGTTTTTTGCGAGGCCCTGGAAGCGTTAGAATAATGGAGGACAACATGGGGTCCCTGCTGTTTCAGAATCCACAAGCTAGTATAGTTATGAGCTCTCTCCTAGACTGGACACCCTGTCTGACCAAATCTGTACCCCGAGAAAGCTGCAAAACTTCAAGAAAATGCTTTTAATATTTTACCAACCTGCTTGAGTGACCGCTGCTGCTGCAGCCACCTCCAACTTTCTACTAAAGGGAGTCACTCGGGCCCTGAGAAATAGGGACTTCAGAGCCAAGGTTGTGGTTCCCAAAGGGCCCCAAGGCCTCGGGGTGCTCTGGCAGAAATGGCAGCAGAGGCAGGGGAATTTCAGGCAGGGACAAAAAGCTTCGCACTACAGGAAAAGGGCCTTCATGGAGGAGGAGGGGCCCCAGGAGGCGGCCTTGCTCAGATCCATCATAAACTATCAAAGGTGGGTAGTGCCCTGTGTTATTTCAAAATACCTCCAGAGTCGTGAATTCCTCAGTCTCCCTCATAAGGCCATGGTTCTTTATTTTACCTTTTCCCAATGTGTGAATTCTTTCCCCTTTTTTCATTCCTTTGTGGAAATAAAAAGCAATTCCTTCACACTGGTTTCACAATAATATGTCATATATAGCTTTCTTCTGAACATTCAGATGACTAATGTTTGGAACTTTTCTTATTACTCAGTAGAATCTGGACCTGAGCAAAAAGTCAGATAAAAATGGAGCTCTGGAAAAGCTATCTTCAAGAAAATGTGGGAGCAAGGGTAGTAGATCAGATGCTTTCTGCTCCCTTCCCCTTTTTGACAGGCTGCCATGTGCAGATTTATACGTTGCTAACTGCACAAGGGCACTGTGTATCCTCCTTCTGCCAAGTTATGCTTCTTGGCACAGAAAGGGCATCTTGTTCTAATTTAAATAAGGTACTCTGTAAACTTGTGGGGCCCTGCCCTTTGCACCTGCTCTCTTTATCTTGAACTTGTGAGCCACAGTGAATTAGGTGACAAGTGATCAGTCTCTTAGACAGAAAGCAGGGAAGGGGCAGTGGAAACAAGAAGGAAGGCCAAGGAAACAATTCTTAGGAGGAATCAGTAGGAAAAGGCAGGGAGATGGAAAAGAGGTGGTCAGTCATAGCACCTCCTAATTAGGAGTTTAGGAAACATGGTTTTTGCCCGGTTAAGCAACCACAGACTAGAAAATAAGCACTGTTTGTAAAATAACACTTTATGTTCAGTCAACTTTGTAATTGCATTATGATTAAGCTGATAGATGTAGAATTAAGCTGAATGCCTTGAATGTTACCTTTTTTGTTTAGTTTCTTTGTTTGCTTCTGTTGTTGTTTTGGTTTGGTTTGGTTTAGCGTGGGCCCTTGGGATACCTTTGTATAGTCCACAAATACTTCTTGGTACTGATTATGTTCACAGCACTCTCCTAGTTCTTACATATAGTCCTTGTATAGAGTGGTTGTCAGTCTGTAGAGGCCCTAAAACTCACCTGGGCAACATGTTAAAAATGCAACTTTCTGGGTCCTCCCTCCATACAGCTGCAGCATCTCTGAAGCTACAGTTTGGTCAAATGCTCAGGCAGTTCTAGAGATACAAGGACAACACTTTGAGAAAGGTTGCTAGAGGGATGAAAAGAGTATAACCCAGAGTTCCTTGTCCTCAAAAAGCATGTCAGGGAAAATAAAATGTAGACATATCTCAAGATTAATAATACACAACAGCGGATGCTGAAGAAGTAGGTGAGTAATAGAGAAAACAGGTAATAGGTGAGATATTGTATGGGGAGAAGAAGAATGTTCCTAAACAGAATTTTCAGAAGATTTCAAAAGAAGAGATTGGATTTCAACTGAGCTTTTAATAGAGGGAAGAGGGCAGTTCAGGTGGGGGAAATACGTGAATGAAGGCGTCGCAATCTCATGCGGTGACAGCTCAGAGCAACTTAGGGGACACTGAACTGGTATCTCCTCATTGCATCATCGGTGATCCCTCTTGAAACCACAGCCTCATTCTTCTTCCTTATTAGGCTGCTTTTACGAATCCTTCATAAGAGGTTGCATATGTACATGTAAAGAGAGATTAATCCGTGTTTAAATATATGCATGAGTTATGTATAATTTCAGCCTGATTTAAGTGTCTCTATTGTTGAAAAATTATATGGATTCCAAATGGCATCTGATTATTAAATTCAGATGCCAGAAACTGTCATTCACAGTGAACTTTTGGGGGTGTACTTTTTTGGCTTTGTATACATTCCTCCAGAAGCGGTAGGCCTACAGACATCTCAAACCACAGTGCCAATCAGTGAAATAACGGAAATGGTCACAAAATTAGATGTGAAGTCATCCTCTCAGCCGTTGGCAATGTGGAGCCTTTGTTTATTCATACAACCCATATTTGCAGTTCATTCTTTTTAAATGGGTTGCCATCCCAAGTGTTTTGATTGCAAAGTATTTATACTTGTGTTTTATAGTTCTTTCTCACTCAAGTAATTTTGAATATCAGAACACAATTTCAGAAAATATATTTATTCAAATCAGAAGGAAGTGAAGAGAATTCCCTCTTTTGCTGATACTCACAATAATTACAAAATGAGGAAAGTAAATAGTTGTATAGTATTGCATACTCTAAAGTACAAATCACTGCCATGGGTTTTTTTAAGTGATAAATAAATGTTGCATGGCTTTAGCTAGAGATTGTGTCTAAAGTTTAATATTTATAACTGCATGGATAGAAAAACTGTTAGTGGAAATAAATTTATTTATTCTTTTCAGGTACACTCATAATTTGTCAACTTTTAAAAATCATCAATTATTATTCTATTCATGTGTGCCCAGGACAATTCTGAGCCCTCTGAGCTACAGCTAATATTATATTGTGTGAGTGATAGTGTGTGTGTGTGTGTGTGTGTGTGTGTATTTGAAGAAACTGTTCTTATGACTGCTTCTAGAATGTGACCATGTCAAATATTTGGGATTACTTTAATCATAATTAGCATTAGTTTCTGGCAAACTGATCTTGACCATTATACGGCCATTCTGAATCTATTATATGTATGTGTGTATGTCTGTGTGTGTGTATGTACATATACAGTTTTTTCACATATACATCATATTCGAAGTTTCCTTAAACAGCTTTCCCAGCCTGGTTTCACACTGATTGCTCATTTAAGAATCGGTCTGCTCTCTCTTCTCCTTCTCACTGGACACACGTTTCTCTCAAGCAAGGTGGGCCACCCAGGACACTGTGCTTTCCTTCCTGTCTTGGTTCCTACACCGCTGTTTGTGCTTCTTTTGTGCATTTCTTAGGATCTAGCAAACAGCAGAGCACGTGTCGACTGCTCTGTAAATTCTGTCCTGTACCTTGGAGGGGCAGCCTTTGAGTCCCCTTCCTATTTCCAAACGGATTAGCTTGTGGACCCCAATGAACAGACACACATGCGCAGGCCCCTGGTTTACTCTTTCCTGCTTACAAGGATGTGATTTCTTCTTTCTCATTTGCTTGAACAGTGGATCTCAATTCACAGCTTCCAGGCAGTACATGGCCAAAAATTCTAAATATTTAATCTCTGGTGCAGGTTTAGTATAGTTGGCTGATATCCTCACAGTTAAAAAAAATTGTGGGTGAAATATGAATATCCTGCTAGCTTTTTCATCTGCATTATTATTTTCCAGATACTATGTTTCTGCATTTTTAGGGACACAGTCTGATCTTGTACAGTGTTCACTGCTTCACACAATATGCAGTTGCTGAGATAACTATATAATTTTGAATGTTGATATACCCATAAGAAAGTTTGCTTTTTCCTCTAACACATCTGTTTTGCTTTATGCAAGAGAAATTTCTCATGCCAGAATGACTTTCAGTGGATGTATGCAATCTGCTTTATGTTGAGCCTCTGCAATTCACAGATGCAAATGTTTAAAAAGCAGTGAGGTTAACATAGTTATTTCTCCATCTGAAACGTCCCCAGTCACTACTTTTGTCCTTAAAAAAAAAATCTTATTGTGTTATAAATCCATTGTGTGTAATTCTTGTAGTGTTGCCTCATAATTCTCCTATAAGAACTGAATTAACTCTTTAGTGGCCTCCTAGGATGAATTTCAAGGTCCTCCTAGCTTATATTGCTAGTTCCACTGTGTCTTCTTAATAGAACTTAGGTTCTTAGGAAGAGAATAAGGCATGTAGTTTCATTACCCAGAACAGAATCCCATTAACCAAAAGAGCCACCCCCTAAAAGTTTAACCTTCTTAATGTGTGCCCTTTGTTATTAAATCAACAAATATTGCTTCACTCTGCGAGGAAGTGTGGGCAAGGCAAAGATAATATATGGATGCCAACCTCAGGAAATGTGCAGTCTAGCTGGACAGGTGAAACCTAAAATAACAACAGATAGTGCGTGCTGAGTGTCAGCTGTCCTGTTCTGCCCCAGAAGAAGGGAGAGCCCTCTGCTTATCACACCCACTGCTCCAGACACGTGCTCCAGACCTTAAACTGAACCCAGCCATTCAGGACCTGAATTGTCCACAGCAATGTACCTAACTTTTCTGGTATAGTTAAGTTGTTACACGGTGTAAAGCCTTTTACATGGCAAGAAGTTTAAGTACGTTAACAGTTGGTCAAAGATTCAAAGCCTTTGAGAGCTTGAATCACACTCATTTTCTGATACAGTAGAACATGGGAGTGTCTGGTGGTTGAAAGTTCCTGAAACTCTCAAAGCACAGGAAAGCCGAGTGCAGATTCTGGTTGAAGATGTTTAACTGGCGGAGCCCCTGGTGACAGTGACTGTTTGCAGAAGAAAGCTCTTGTCTTTTCTGAAAACATGTCCTCAAGAAAAGCTCAAAAGCCATTCCATGCTAATTGCAGTTGTGTGATTAAGGTACAGCTCTGTTGATGTCTAGGATGAGAATGGTAGTGTGCATCCCCCAGAACATGAGCTCACATGGAAAAAACAGACAAAATCCACCCTCCACCCCCACCCCCACCAAACTGACTGTTGGCAGAAACCTGGTCTGCTTTCTGAAACGGAATGTAGGTTTCCAAATTCTCTAGACAATCTCTTTCCAAAGCAAATGAGAAACAAATATCTCAAAGTCACCAGCTTCATGTTTTTAGTGCAAAGCGTTTTCGCTGTACTGTTTATGTCTTTTCACAACTAGGCTTTCCCTGAAATTCTTGTCCCAATGGTCCTAGAAATTCATGGAATCAGAGAGCTGGTTTGGAACACAATTGGAATCACTTCCATTCTTACTTCCCCTCCTGCCCTGACTCTCTGCAAAACAGGCTCTGTCTGTGCCATCTCCAAAAGAGAAATGACTGTCCTACTCGGAGCACTTGCAGGACAGACAGATTGACATTCTGCCTCTGCAGGGAGATGGGGGGTGGGGGAGGTGAGGTATGGGGTGACAGGAAGTTGGAGGAGTGAGTAGAGATGAGGAGAGCAAGTTTGCAAAGGGTAAGCTGGGGAGCAGCGCCTTTGCTTCCGGGACAGCAGATGGACCACTGTCTTCCTGATCCAGAAAGGTCCAGGGGAAAGCTCGCCATGCCAGCTCACTAGATTGAGGTTCTGAAGGGAAGCAAGGGAAATGGGCCAGGGACGATGCTTAAGCCCTGCTTGTACAGTCTCCACCTTCTGCCAAAATCCCGCTACCACCAATCCTCCCTCTGAGACCAAGGGTCCTAGAGTCAGCTGAAATCACAGGACCAGACAACTGGGCCTGGGGCTTAAGACGTACATTGATGGGATGGGGTTCAGGGCCAGGCCCACAGGCCTGCTGTGGGGAGAGCAAGGCAGGCCCCAGGCCTCATGGACAGGTTGCCAGGACGTGGTTGTCAGAGCCGGAGCCCAGGGGCAGAAGCCTGAAGACAGCAAGTGTGGCCAAATGCCCTGTACCAAAGAGCTGCAGAGCTGCCAGCTCCAGCTGAAGGCAAAGAAGTGCCCCTCACACGGGAGCTGAGCCAGACCTAACAGCCCCTACTCTCCTCCCCAGATATTATCCAGAATCACTTATGTCCTTGTTTGTTCCTCATTTGCTCCAGCTCTTTCTGGGGACTGGGCCTTGGTGTAGACATAGGAGAGAGTCACCCATGATACATGCCGAAAGGTCGATCACCAGATGCTTCTCCTGCCGGCCGGAAGTGGGCCCTAAATCCTCTCCGTGAGACTTGCCTGCCCGATGAACATCCCTCGGTGAGAGCTCAGTGCTGCTGCCAATAGAGCCAGGCCCGAGTTCGCCCTGCAGAGGAACCCCAAGGCGGGCCCAGCCGCGGGGTCCAGGCTTATTTCCTGACCTGCCCTCCCCTGGCTCTCCTCAGCCATGCTGTGTTCTTCCTGTCCCCTCAAAGATGCCATATGCTTTCCTGCCTCTGAGCATTCCCACATGCTGTTCCTTTTGCCATGACTGCCCTTTCTTGCCGTCCTCTGCCTGGAAGAATCTGCCTAATCCTTTGAAATCCAGTTCAGACATAACCTTCCTCAGTAAAACTTTCTCCGCCAGCACTACCACCTCCTTTTCTGGTGGAACTAAGTCCTCATTGCTCCTTCCTCAGTGACCACTCACCATCTATATGTACCTCTAGCCCTTTATGGCAGACTAGTTCATGCACGTTTTTGGTTAGATTCCAAACATCTCAAAGACAGGGACCTGAATGTCTGTCTATTCATCTTTGTATTCCCTCCCAGCGTATAGATGGTAATTTACACATCTTATTGCAAATCTGTTTGTAATTTACCTAGAACCTGGTTTGTAATTTACCCCTCTCATTGCAAATCTGTTACCTGAGATGCGAGCCTTTAGCACTCATTAACATTTTAGCTCTGACTCATTGAGAAAGTCAAAAGCAAGGGCAAGTGGAATAGCTGATATTTATGCCTTTCTGTGTGCTGCCTTCATCTCACTCCACATCCACCAGGAGGGTCAACCAGGACGTCACTGGCCCCTGCAGAGAGGGAGTGGACAAGGCGGGCGGGTTCCCTCCAGTGACACTGCAGAAGGGTTGGAGATGTCAGCCAGTTCTGAGAGTTGAGCTGAGCTGTCCTGGAGGTGGAGTGAAATTGGTCCCTGGTGGCCTTCCAAAGTATTTGGCTTTCTGAAGCTGCCCGTGGCTCGGGAAATCAGATCAAGGCTTTCATGGGAGTGCTTCTCTGTGCTGGGAGGTATAAATGCAGCATGACATGAGTCTCCCTCCCCCCAGGACAGGGTGTGCTCTGCGAGCATGTGCCCAGAGCCAGCTCTGCATGCAAGGACGTGTTCCAGGACCGTGTCCTCCTGGCCGCCCTGGAGCTGATGCAGGCCTTGTCAGAAAAGTGGCTTAAAAGCCAGGCAGAGTCAGACATTCGAAAACTAACTGATGTCTTAGTCCATTCATGCTACTATAACAAAATACACACACTTGGTGGCTTATAAGCAGCAGACATTTGTTTCCCGCAGCCCTAGAGCAGGAAAGTCCAAGTTCAGGGTGCTGGAAGGGTCACGGCCTGGTGCAGGCCTGCTTCTTGCTTCACAGCCGTGCCTCTCTCTATGCCCTACGTGGTGAAAGTGGAAGAGATGTCTCCAGAGCCTCTTCTATAAGGGCACTAACCCCATTCTTGAGGGCTCCACCCTCTGGCTTGAGCACCTCTCAAAAGCCCTGCCTTTTAATACCATCATCTTTGGGGTGGGGTAGGATCTCAACATGTGAATTTTGAAAAGACATAAACAGTCTTTTCAAAAACCCAGGCCACAGCACTGGATATGTGAAGCTATTAGAGAATTAATGTTCTAGGAAACATTGTTCATTGGCCTAGGAAACATTGTTCATTGTTCTAGGAAACATTGGCCATTAAGTTACTAAAAATGTGATTATAGAATTGTGATTATGTTTTTTTTTAAGAATCCTTGTCTTTTATAAAAATATACTAAAATATTTATAGGTAAATGTTGTGATGGCTGGGATTTGCTCTGACACAGTGTAGGAAGGAGGGGTAGCAGGTGAATATGGAAGGTTGGCCAAAAGTGGACAATTGCTAGAGTTGGGTGCCTGGGTGCTTGTTAGGCTGTTCAGTCTGCTTTTGTGTATGTTTGAAATTTTTCATAATAGGATTTTTCTAAAGCATTTGGGGGGAAAAAAGTGGAAATAAGGTTATTGTGTTCTCATCCCCTCAATTCTTGGATTTGCTTTATTTTGCCTCTTTGCCTCATCCAAGATCACCTCTGAGGACTAGAGAAGAGGACCGAAGTTATTGGTTTCTCCAGCACCTTCTTAAGAGGCCTTACTTCAGATTTCCCAAACACATTTAAGGCCTTTGTAAAGAAGATGCTTTTCCTCCTCCCATTGGTCAGGTGGGGTTGGGGACCGCCCTGAATCCTGGACAGCAGGTTAGCGGTGGGCCTCGCCTCCTGCTGAGACAAAGCACTTACCTCTCCCCAGAGTTAATGGGAGAGATGCCTTTTTGATGACAGGTTATAGAGGAGAAATGTGCCCCTTCATTGTGCCTGTATCCCAGGGGAGCTGGCAAGGGCACTGTTTATAAGAAAGACCCCCCTTTCATGGGCCTAACTCTGCTTGGAAGCCAGCTGATGAATATGTGTTATCTGATAGAGCCTGGCGACCCCCAGCCACATGGGCACAGACAGAGTGGAGGGCAGGCTCAGCACTGAATTATTTAATCTCTCAAATGTTTCCATTTTGTCTTCCTCCACAGACTAGATGCTCTGAAGTCCATTAGCTTAATGTTTTGCAGAGCGGATTTCCATCGGTCTCATTTCCACCACCCCCCTGTTTCTTAAACATCCCCCTTTGCACATGAAAACATGCACACACACACACACACACACACACACACACACACACACACACACACACACACACACACACATACTCCACCTTGGGAGGCTGTATGCTCATGCTATGGTCCTGGACCACTTCCCAGCTCCATGACCCAACTTTCCACCTATGCAGCCTACAGACATGGTTGCAAGAGAGCTGGGAAAGACTAACTCATTGAGGGTGACAGGGAGTGGAGGAGTCAACATGGCAAGTGTGTGCCAACCGGTAGAGTCTTAAATGGAATCATATAAGACCAAGAGTTTGGAGGGGAACCCCCTGTTGAGTTAACGTCTTGTCTAGCTTCCTGTCTAGAAGGCTTCTGTGTTCTGTTTATAAGGGCATGACTTGGAGGAAAGTGCCAAAGCCATATTCGCATTCTAGATGCCGTAGAGCTGTAGGTGAGGATGAATACAGTGGACTACTAACTTGGGGTCCAGGAGAAGCCGAGGGTCAAGAAAAATGAGGCAAACCTAACAGGCTGGAATGTGATCTGGGTGCATGTAAAGGGCTGTGCTTGGGGCCCTCTGCACAGAGCAGAGTGAGAAGGAATCTCTTAACTGGGAACTTAATATGAGGCAATAGAATGATGGCACTGCAGAAACCCACACACACATTTTTTAAAGTCCGGTTGCATGGATAATTGAGATTGAAAGCATCGATACCATAGTATGTCCAGAAGGGTCAATCTTGACACCATAATTTATCTCCTGTAGGTTCTAGAGGGGGTCATCTCAATAGTTAGCTGTTAGTAGGAAAGATATGATTATTTCTGTGACGGTGCCTGATCCTGTTGCCTGATACTGTGTGTTGCATGCAGAAGTTGGTCCACAAAGATCTTTCCTGTTGAGCCTCATGGCATCCTTCAGGTATCAAATTGTTGTGCATGTCAGGGGGCACTGGGACTGTGTTGGTTTCCATTTCCTCTGAGTAGTGGTTAGTTTTGTCGTTGTCTCCTTTAAGTTCCTAAGTGGCACAGTAGGGTGGGAGAGAGGAGATGAAGCCAGAGTAGAGTTTATAATTGTCATCATCATCACAGTGAAGGCCACCATATTTTCCCTAGACCAGGTGCCAGGCACAGGCTCAGCACTTTGCCTTCACTGGCCTTTTTAATCCTCACAGAAACGCCAGAAAGATACTTGGTGGTATTGCTCCTATTTTATCGGGAAGCACAGCTTAGAAGAGTTAAGTCATTTGCCCCAGGCTGCAGAGCTGGAAAGGGGTAGAGCTGGACTGGAGGAGCTGTTCTTACCAGAGTCCAGGCCCTTCATGCCTTCCGGTGCTCCCCATAGCACAGCATGGAGGGCGAATGTTCCTTGACGTGCTCCTTGCAGCGTTCGGGGTCATGGTAACCAGAACTTGGAGATTCACTTCAAGTGGACATGCCAGCTCAGCCTGCCATTTCCCTGATCAGAGGACAAAGACACATTCAGCATATATTGATCCTTGCTTATTATTCCCTCTCTTGCTTGCTTTTCTAGTCATGGTCAGAGGAAACCAGAAAAATCTGATGCTAAGAAGAGAGTTTTGCTTTCTCACTTTTGCTTTCTTTCATATGTGTATATATATATTTGTATTTCTTTCCTTTCAGCTGTGCTGGGTCTTCATTGCGACACAGGCTTTTCTCGAGTTGTGGCGTGGGGGCCCCTCCCTGGGGTGACTTCTCGTCTGTGGAGCGCGGACTTGCCGCTCCCAGGCTATAGAGCACAGGCTCAGTAGTCGTGGCGCGTGGGCTTGGCTGCTCCACAGCACGTGGAATCCTCCCGGTCAGGGCTCCAACCCACGTCTCCTACAATGGCAGGCAGATTCCTTACCTTTGGACCACCAGGATAGCCCTCAGAAATAGTTCTTACTGTCAGGGGAAAAGAGAAGACAAGTTCACATTTGCCTCTTTCTTCTGCAGTGAAAGATGGATAGAAGGGAAATCATTAGAAATAAAATTAATGAATAAAGACAAAAGGATATATTTCTTACTAATCACTTCTCCTTCTTGTCTTACTAAATCTTCAACGTGTACCTGGTATAAAAATCACATATCCGGCATGAAAATGTAGATGATCACAATGAAATAGTAACTTCCCATGGACTTTGCTGGCTTAATTCTGCCCTGACCTGTAGCCAAAATGTTAGATTTCCACCACAGATAAGAGGAAAATGCAGAAAGTAACTCATCAGACAGGTAAACCTGATATGATTATAGGATTCAGTCAGATGCTTTTGTTATACAATCCAGCAATCATCGTGGAGAAGCCTTGGTGTTTTCGATTCTGCCTTTCAAACAGGATTTAGACTTTACTTGGGGTCTCGCTTTCCAAGTGCATCCCTAGGAGTAAACCAGAGGACTTCCTGTTTCTAAGTAACCATGCCTGTGTGTCGTTCTCACAAAACCTGGCAGCCAAGTTTGAGACCCGCACTAGTGATCTCTGGCCAGGAGGTAAGCGAACATTTCAGAGAAAGTCAGTCATTCAACAGGTACTTATGGGGCTCTTACTGAGCTGGGTTCTAGGAATTTTAGAGAAGCTTGATGATCTTGTCCCTGCCAAGTGGCATTGATTTTATAGGAGATTCGGCAGCTGTGGGGACCGCTGCTGTGAGCAGAGAGCCCTGTGAGTGAGCCGGGAGGTAGGAGGCAGGCTGACAACTCCAGCCAACCCCTGGGGACAGCAGGGTCATACCCACAGGGCCGTCAGCACCTGTGGAAGTAGGAGCTGCCTACTTTGCCTCCTCTCCAGGGCCCACTCTGAAAGCACTTGGGTAATTATCGTTTCCACTGCTGCCTTGGGTGGCTGGTTTTAGTGCATTAATTATTGGCCATGTCGAGAGACTTGCGCTGCTCCCTCTGAACTCTGGCTTTTTTTCCTCCCAGTGCCTGCGGCACCCTGCTTGTGAAGTCAGAATAGTTCCTTGGCTTCTGTTCCTTCTGTGTCACATGAAAATCAGGCAGTTTCCAGCTTTCCTCTCTTCTCTAACTTTGTTGTTGTTCAGTCGCCCAGTTGTGTCTGACTCTCTGCGACCTCATAGACTGCAGCACGCCAGGCTTCCCTGTCTTTCACCATTTCTGGAGTTTGCTCAGACTCATGTCCATCAAGTTGGTGAAGCCATTCAACCGTCTCATCCTCTGTCATCCCCTCCTCCTCCTGCCCCCGATCTTTCCCAGCATCAGGATCTTTTCCAGTGAGTCAGCTCTTCACATCAAGTGGCCAAAGTATTGGAGTTTCAGCTTCAGCATCACTCCTTCCAATGAATATTCAGGACTGATCTCTTTTAGGATGGACTGGTTGGATCTCCTTGCAGTCCAAGGGACTCTGAAGAGTCTTCTCCAGCACCACAGTTCAAAAGCATCAATTCTTTGGTGCTCAGTCTTCTTTATGGCTCCTGTCTAACTTACCCTCTACTTTTTGCCCCTGGAGAGGCTTATGCAATTACATCAACCAAATTCTCTAACCTCAGTGGCAGGTGGGTTTGGAGGGGGTGCCAAGGCAAGGAGAAGAATGCAGTTGTTTGGAAATAAAGCCACCTGAGCTGGAGTGAAGCAGTCTTTTTCTTTCCGTTTCACAGTTCGGTTATATCTGCATGCACACTGACATCCTGAGAGCATCTCTCCCCTGGTGTCGGTTTCTTTGGGCAGGAATCTAATTCTGCATGTATCTTAGGTGATACATGTGGTTTCTTAGTTTCTCCTGGAAACTAAGGGAATTTTCTTTTCTGTTCTCAAAATGTTAATGGCTAAAGAGTCCTAGAGCCATTCAGGCACTCTTCTTATACTGTTGGCTCACCAGGATGGCCACCACTCTGCCGGCGGCCTTCAGGTGTGGGGTAAGGCCACTGAAATGAGCAGCAGGCCCTTTGCTAGACCCAGAGCTCCTGACCTGCAGGGAATAATGTTGCAGCACAGTTCCTAGTACCTAGGAGATGCTCAATAAATAATCATCAGATGGAACAAAACCACTTCCTGATGTGGAACCAGGTTTAGAGTAAATGTTCAGTAAGTATTTGTTGAAGTATGAATAAATTACTGTGTTTCATGGAGGAAGAATTCCATCTTCATAGAGCTTGCCTCGTTTGAACCTCCAAAAGGACTCGGGCTCAATAAACTAGGAAAACAGTCATAGGCAGGGAAGCAGATGGCTGATCCGAGCCCACCAGCTGAGAAGACTAGCAGTGTTCCTGCGGGCACTTGGATGCCCTGACCTCACAGAAGCTTGCAGGAGTAGAACAGGCCTGGGGTGGGGTGGGGGTGCAAATCCAAGGGATTCCTCTGCCCCCTTTGGCATTCTTCGCAGCAGCACATGCTTTGCTGTGCCAGGCCCCAGCTTCAGTAGCTTGAAGAGTCTAGTAATGATCAAGGGAGGCAGGGGTATGTGTGGAGAGCACTCTAGTAGCAAATATTTCTTTTGCAAAAGAGCCCAGTAAGCTGTTGACTTTCTCTCAAGTGTTCAAAGGCTACCAGAGGACTGACAAGCCAATTTAATCCTATTAACACAAGAAGCATCCCCAGTGCAGAGGGAAGTACATGATGGAGGACTGTCAGTTTCTCCTTGAGAGAGCCAGACAGGGAGGGGAAAGCTGCCTTTGTCCCAGGGTGCCTGCCCTGTGTTCTTCCAAGACAGGCTCTTATCTCATCCGGGTAGGTACTTGTTTCACTCTCAGGAGAACAAACACAGCCAAGTAAGGATGTAGATGTGTCCTCACATATGCAAAACAGCCCTCCTTCTCCTTGACCATTCAGGAGGAGAGATCCTGGAGTTAGCATCTTAGGAGATACCGATTCACTGAAATCCATCACAAGAGCCTCACGAGACACCCTTAGATGGAGCAGTAGGACTGCAGTTTTGTCCTGGCCACAGATTCCCTCTCGGCTCTCAGTGCAGACAGAAGAGACCGAATGCTTTTAGTTTGGCCTAAATGCAGAGCCGGATATTGGAGCAGCAGCTCCCAACTCAGGCACCATCTAGCGAGGGCAGGGAGCTTAACTTCTACCCCTCATCTCTGCAAAGGGGGAGCTCAGGGTAGATGATGTCAAAGGCGCAGAGGGAGCTCTAACATGCTTTATTCAATAGCATTGGGTTGGCCAAAAAGTTCCTTTGGGTATTTTCCTGTAACATCTTAGTGGAAAAACCCGAACAAGCTTTTTGGCCAGCCCAATACTTATCTCCTTAATTATCCTCATGTCATTTCTCTACACCTTATTCTTTTGCAGATGTCAGATCAAGATACAGATGCTGTCCCTGCATATGTATTTCCCACAGTCAAGTCTTGGCTGCTGCCCTGTGTCCACCTGTCCCAACTTAGCTCCAAGTCTAACCACCCCTGGGAGCTTCAGCTCAGTCACTTATTCCATAACATGTATCAGCTACACAGCTCAGAGCTTGTTAGTGCCCTGGCGAACAAAATAGTTATCGTCCCTGCCTTTTTTGGATCTTATACTTTTAGAGGAAGACATAGAAACAAAGTTATAGACGATTACAAATTGTCGTGTGTATTATGATGAAAAATCAGTAGGGCTTGACCTACTTTCATCTCAGAGGTGGAAAAAGACTGCCCTGAGGAAGTATTATTTGATCTGAGACACCTAGGATGGGAGTTGGAGAAGGAAGTGGCAACCCACTTCAGTACTCTTGCCCGGAGAATCCCAGGGACAGAGGAGCCTGGTGGGCTGCTGTCTGTAGGGTCGCACAGAGTCGGACACGACTGAAGTGACTTAGCATGCATGCATGCATTGGAGAAGGAAATGGCAACCCACTCCAGTATTCTTGCCTGGAGAATCCCAGGACGGAGGAGCCTGGTGGGCTGCCGTCTATGGGGTCGCACAGAGTCAGACATGACTGAAGTGACTTAGCAGCAGCAGCAGAATGGGAGTTAACCAAGCTGAGTTGTAGAAAAAAGAAAGAGCTGTGCTCTAGGATGAGAGAAGAGCAGATACAAAGACATCTACAAGCGGGAAGGGCCATCCAGGGGAGCAGAGCTCACTGTGCCCAAAGTGCTGAAAGACACCAGGGTGACTGGAACATCCTGACAAGAGGCGTGGCTAAGACCAGAGAAGGGATGGATTCGCTAAGATAATGCTGGCACAGGGCACAAGCCAAACTCTGTGATAATCCAGGCATTTCTCATTTGCGCAGAGTACCCAGTGGCTACTCCTGAGCGATAGACAGTTCTCTCCCCAACAATGTTTCAGGGACCACAGCTCCTTCTCCCTTTGGCTCTGCCATTTTAAATGTGTGGCCAAGGCCAGCATGCTTGTCTCCACGGAAAGTTGTGCATCAGAGGGTCTTCTGGGTCCCGTCCTCCCTGGGAGTTGTGCTCCCACCCTGTCCACAGTCCACCGGCACACAGCGAGCTTCAAGGAGGCCAGGCAGCGTGGAGGGTTTGTGATCCCAGGAGGC